>NW_020536999.1:56460943-56559860 GCF_003426905.1 Ctenocephalides felis
TATTAATTTAATTTATCTCAGTAAAATTCATTTTTTTTGTTCTAATTACTTTTTTATTAATTATTTTTTACTGTTTACATCTTTGCCAAAATTAAGATTTATTTGGTCCTCTTTGCACTATATAAGCTTTTATAGATGTTATAATATAAAAAACTGTCAAAAGTGTCTCTAAAATAACAATACATCTTATAACACAATTAAATAACGTTCGTCACTTTCCTTATATATGACGTACACTTAAAAATTATATTCAGGTATCATCAACTAAATACAAAAGCCAAAAGCAAAAAGACTACTTTTGGTATAAACTTTGGTACATTTCCTTTTATCTCCTGATAGCGACGTCATAAGAATTAGGGTGATGGGTGGTTACACATAATTTAAAAATAATTAAAAATTGAAATAAATTTTAAATAATATAATAAAACATAATATATTTTAATCTTTCGCCAGAACTAAAATTGCAAAAAATAAAGATTGTACACTGATATGGAAAGTTTTATAAAATATATGTATATATGTATAATATTCTTTTAGTAAATGGAGTGCCTTATCTAATTTTCTAAATTTTCCTCATCTTGCGCACTCTGCGTTATCTGGAATTTTTTATCGTCGGGATTATTAAGAAGAGATATTGTAATCATATTTGTCATTGCCTAAATGTTGCTCTGTCATCTACGGAATTGACATTTATAAGTAATAGCGTCCGCAGAAAACGCTGAGTGCCTTTTCATCGGCAAGGAAAAAAATTAATTCGACAGAATATGATGGATATAAAAACCAATAGAAAATGAGCGAGCAGATTACTCTCAATGGAAATATTTTTATAACGCGTTTGTACGAAATGAGAAAACTTTTGCAAGTGTAATATATCATTCAAATCATTAAATGCTTTGGCTTATCATGATTAATTTTTAAGAAGATTTAGAAAACGTACCATGGTAAAATATAAATGCCTTGAATAAATATTTAGGAATGCGAATATAAAAGTGAAATCATTAAATTTGCATGCATTTATATGATTTTAAATAATGAAAAATAATAAATGTAACCTGATGTGGTAATCTGAAATTAATATACAATTTGCTGCTATACACAATTATTTTCGACGCAGTTTGCTGTAAGGTGATAGACCACATTGAATAGTAGTTCAAACTAAACGTCCAAGAATTTTATTTGTTCTTTAAATCTTTTGCTAATTGATTGTTAGTAGCATTTTTTTATTCTCATATCATAAAAGCGATCGAAACCTTAAACTTTTCCTCAAACTTCGTATTTTTAGATGGTAATCCAAAGGTTAAATTCATCAATATTTTTGATTTTATTATTAGAATTAAATTTCATTATTAGAATAAAATGTATTACTATCTACACTTTTGTGAAAATTTTTAAGTGAAAATCGTTGTTACTGCTGCTTGACAACAGGCTGCTCGGAGTGGGTATCTACCCGGGACCTACGGGCGAGCCCAATTAGTAGCATTAACTCGTTTTTTTATTGAAGACCTATATATTAATATTTTAATAAAGTCTCATGAAGATCATTAAATAATCATCCTTAATTTATTTACACTAAAAAGCTTGTTCGTGGCTCTGTGATAAAAGCTCTACTCTTGCAATCACGTATTCCAGTTTCTATTCCCATGTCGGATTGCTTGTTATCAAGTAGCAGCGATAGTAATTTTTACTTGCAAATATATATCAAATATTATTTGTGAAAAGACTCTTTGGAATATATTGCTTCAATATATATTTCAATATTCAATATGTGAGTACTTATACGTACTCATATGCATATTATATTTGAATTGCAATTTTGAAGAGAAATAAAAAAATAGATTTAAGTAAAAGTCTAACCCATACAACTTGATATATTATTACTTAATTAAACCAACTATTTTGTAATAAACTATTTTTATAGAATTTATGGAAATATTATATATCTATATTATAACTCATTGATTCTACTGATCCCTTCATAATCCATTTATTATACAATTTTATACATAATAGTACTACTTATAAAAAAAAAATCTCTTAAAGATGTTTCACATTAAAAGTATTCCAAAACATTCCAAATATTTTCTATTTCGCTAGACAGAGAATCTTTCTACTCCAAATTTCTATAATTTTTGTTATTTATACTTCAGATATATGATATATTTGTGGGAATAAAATATATAAATGACAGAATATGTAGAAACTGGAAGTTAAAAAAAAAACTCCACCATAATGGTTACCTATAATTTATATCCATTAGATATTTCACAAATATTTTTCATATTCATTTGCATATTGATCTCAGAATTTCTTTTATAAGAGCAGACACTAATATTATACAAATGGCAAAGTGTTTTTTCAAGTTTCTTCACTTACAGTTAGAATTTCATTACTTGATTCTTGGTAATAAAAAGTTATTAATAGAGTAAATTATTTTATTTAATGGATTTATTTGCATTAATTTTCAATTTATATTATGATCTGCACTCACAACTTAATTAAGTTCAGTAGAACTTTAATGGTTTTATTTGCGAAACTAATGAGTAAAGTGTTATTAAATATAACTTAATTTCATAATAATTAATTCATGATAATTAAAAGTACATCAGGCACTCCAGGTGCCTATAACTCTATAAGGGATAGACCTATTTATATTAATTGTTTGATTTATTTAAATAAAAGATACGAAATTAAATGATGATACGAAATGGGAATGTTTTTAAGCAATAAAATAAGCAAACAAATCATTATTTGGAACGACATATCTCTATATTAGATTGAAAATAAAACAAATTACATCTATTCTCGCATAAACCTATTTTCTCTAAAGAGAAGATATTGTTATAACACCATTTTATTCTTACAATTTTCATGTTGCAATAAAAAACAAGATTGTTGATCCTATAAGTTTATTATTGTTGATTTATTTTTCAACATTATTTCATTCTTACATTATTGACTAGTCGTGACTCAGTGGTTAGAGCCTTAGCCTGGCAAACATAGCCTGATATCAAGCAGTAGTGATATTAGTTTTCACTGGAAAATATAGATGAAATATATTTCGAAGTGACTTTCTCCGACTTTGATCTTCTTTAAATTAAAAATATACCACAGTACTAGAGAAATTCTAATAATAAAAATATATCAACTAAGAATAAGACAATTTTTGAATAAAAAGGTGACTAGAATTCTTAATTTGTGATGCCTTATATACAAATATAAGAAAAAAAATGCAATATGTTCCTTAGAAGAATAGGTCTTTAAGCTAATTTAATCAATGTAATCATATTTGTTCCTAAAATGAATCACAAAGATTCATTTGAGACGACTATCATTTTCGAAATTTTGAAAGTGAGTATTTTTTGCATTCTTTATTTAAATTACCAAAGATAATGTAATTTGTAATTATAATAATAAATATAATAAGATAGTAATATGATAAATATAATAATAATAAAGTCAGTAATTATAATAATAAATTATGTTTAAACTTTTTTATTTATTTTATCATCTAATTGAATGAGACCTTAAAGCAAATGATTATCAAAAACGAATCTAAGAATACACTTATAGTTTTTTTTAATAATAATTGTATCAAAAGGAAATTCAGGAAAAGAAAAGAAACTTTTTCATATTACATAGTCTAATAAGTCTTTTTTATTATTTCCATATAATTACAATTTCTCTCGTGAGGCATTCAATAATTTCATTCATAATTGTCTAATTATGGTGGCAAATGTGTAAATATCTAATTTTCAAATTTGTCATTATGAATTGGTGTAACAAGTTCCTTGTTAGATCTCTTTATCACAAAATACTTTTTCAGACAAAAAATGTTACCAAGTAGTAGTTGTTCACCATTATATTTGAGAGCTAATTTAGCTAATACTTATGTGCTTAAGACCTACAATCGAATATGTAAAGACAAGCCTGTTTTTCATAATTTTCGTTTTTAAATCATTGGAACAACATATGATTTCTATTTTTAAATAACAATTCCACATTTCAATGCGTGTGCATCGAAACTTGTTAGGTATTTAATGATTTAGCTGCACGCACCTGCTCACCTGTCGGGGGACTATATCATTTTATATCGTGTTCCAATAAAATCTATAGTAATCGTACGTGTATTTTGACGACGCATTCAAAAAATTTGTGTTCGAACAAACCGATAATATGAGTTATTATTAATCTGCGTGAATAAAAAAGAATGACTATGTAAAAACATGTCTATACAATTTTTTACTGACGAGCTCTGTGAGCTGTGCAAGGAAAGCATCAATTATTTAGCTCTTAGGAATAATCTGATAGCCGGTGTCTATGATTTTTATTGCAGTATGAAACATTTTAGACTTTTTTACTATTTAATGAAATATATATTGATGTCAACCAAAAATTGAAATTAAAAATTCATCGGGTTAGATTTTACTCAAAAAATTTGTTAAGAAATTCTAAAAATGGATATCGTTATACTTATTTCATTAACTCTATAAATACATACCTAACTGCAACACAGTTAATTCATTATTTATGAAACATTGTGTTGTCTATACATGTAAAATTGGAGTGTTAATTGTAGTATTGAAATAAACGTTTTTTTAAATAAATTTATATATATATATATATATATATATATATATATATATATATATATATATATATAGAGTGCATGTAACAAATTAACGTTTTTTTTAATATTTTTTTGTATGTTCGGTTGGGCTAATCTCAGAAACAATTGGACCGATAATATTTGGATTTTTTTAATTACTTTTGTTTTGGTATGATGTAAGCCGAAAGAAAAAATAAGAATAAATAAAGTGTGATAGTCAATAATAATACCATAAAACACAATAATTATTTAAGTTGTCCTAAAATAGCTCATTACTTTCTATGCACTTCACCTATCCTCATTAACACATGTTATCTTTTTTAAACGGTTTTATCACATCTTACCTTACCTTATCTTACCCTATCTGGTCGAGATTTTGTTTACGTGAAATTTAACTTAAAAATTAATTACATAGTACATTTAATTTTTTAGGTTTTTGTATTTTTTATTACCTGATCTCAATTCAGAATATTTCAGTCTCCTATATCATACATCTTAAGAGTCTTATACAAATTGTTAAATTTTTTTTTGAATTTTTTACCGTTAAGTAATAATTATAAATACTTATAAATTAAGTATATTTGTCTTCAATATTCAAATTTACATTGTAATTGATGAATTGAGTTATTCATGAGTTACTCTATTCAATTAGTAACGTTGGTAGATGTTTTTCGTAAAATAGTAATTATTTGTTGTTAATAATATTTTAAGAAAAAGCAACTTCACTATAATTTTAAATCTCTATAAAAACCTGAGAAAAGCCAAAAGTGTTTTAATTCAAGAAAGTCTTGCACCAAATATTATATATAAGGAAAATTTTCAGTAATATAATTGTACATAAATATATACTTATGATATCATATGTATATTAATAATTATAATAATAATTACTAACAATAATAATAGGAGCAAAATTGATACATGTGATACTCGCATCAATTCTATTTTTGACAAATTATGTGAATTGCCTAAATAAAATAAATAATTCATATAATCATGTTTTTTATGTTCGTCGAAATATGCTTTTTATTCATAACGACTGAATTAGTAAATTTCAAGTCAAACACGTTTTTTCGGAATATTGCGAATATTTGTTTGTCAAGATGAATATTTCATTCCCAAAAATTTATTCATCAAATAATGCGTCGCATTATCGTTTTTGTACTAATGTAAAAGAAATAGCTTTTTGTAAATTAGTCATGCAGAATACAAATGAATATTGGTTCTTTGTGTCATTATATTATAAATATAATATAACATTTTGAATAATGAAGAAATTTAGAATACAAATCATATAAAATAAAAATAATGATAAAACATATTCGATCGTGTTGAAGTTGAAGTAAGGAGAAACTAAACTATTAAAAGGCTACTCATGTAGTTTAAATATTGTGTTTCGTATTACGTGTATTATTTTGTTAACTATCATAATTTATTTAGTCTTATTTTGTCCTTTTTTCAACTGAAATTCTTTGTCTTCTATCAAATTATTACCAAAATAAAATAAAAATTCTAAATATCAATTAAAAACAATTTTATCTAATTTCATCATAGCTTTGCCATAAAATTGGTCTATTTTACGGCAGAATTTTCACAAATCATGGAGTGCGAATATATTGATAATTCGAGACAAAATCAACATCTACAAATTACTAGTTATTAACTAAAAACAATTGAAATTATTTTAGCTTAGTTGTGCCACTTAGTTAGTTAGATATAAACTATAATAATCTTTCACAAATGAAATTCAGCGCACCTTAACCAATTAACTGTGTTGCTCACATCGAATAATGTGTCTGGTCTAGTGGTGTCCGAATCGACGAGTATATTCGTTTATTGAGTAATATTGAAGTTTAAAGAATTTAGTTATTGTAAATGCATTTATTTGTGTAGTGGGTGTTTGGATGGAACTCTCGGTTTATTAGCATGATATAGGGTGAGGGTTGTGTTTCCCGGGGTTTTCCTTCTCGCCTTTTAGGTGACAAGATCTTCACAACTGTTATTTATTTTTATTTAATCATAAAAAAGCCGTTTATTTTGTAATTCAGTTTATCTATCCAGAATAAACTGATGAATTAAATTAATATTATTTTTATTAATATTAATTTAATTATTTTTTTACCAATATTTCTCTTTTCCGCCAAGGTCGCCGTCTATCCATCTCCTGGGCTCGCACGGCATCGACACCGCGTGATGTAATGTAATTTTCGTGTTTGATGTAAATACTGTTCGTAAGCTCTTTAATTATCTGCAATGTTAATTACTAATAATTTCATCATCGGTAATTGCGCACCAATGGAATTATATTCTGCAACATTATATTTGGAATACAATTTGCTCGGATCGTTGCTTAATTAATGATTGCCATTTTATATCCCTAGTAGAAATGAATCGTGGCGCAATATTGTACTTTTTATGGGCTCTATATTGTTTACCAATATTGCTATAATATTATTCTGTTAACATTTTCCCATATAAATCCAATATTAAAACCAATAAAGGCCCCATATAAAACCAATATTGATAAACAATATTAAAATCCCATTCAAAACCAATATAAGCTCAATATTGAGAACCAATATAAGATTAATATAAATAAACAATATTTACCCTATATAAAAAACCAATATAAGCTCAATATAAATAAACAATATTTACCCCAAATTCATAATTATTATTTAACCCACATTTAAAAATATTATTTAATTTATATAGAAAAACAGTATTTAACTCATTGATAATAAAAGTTTATTTATTCTAAATGAATACATACATTTTTAAATAGTTTATGTATTGAATCTTGATATCTTTATTAACAATTTACACATTATTTTATGATAACAAGATACAAAACAATCAAAATATTTTCAGTCATTATAATAATTTAGAGGATTTTAATGATAAATTATAATCATAATTTTTGTTAATCCTATCGCCGTAATTGTACAAAGACCAAGCCATTCAAACAATTTGCAGACTTAATTATTATTTCGATGTTTTTTTTATTTTCACACATGTTTTAACATTTTCTTGAATTCGATCATGATTACACCTGAAATAAGATAAAATTTATTAATATTTTATAGCAATATTTTCGAAATATATTGATTTTATAAACTCATAAATTCAATTACTTAGCTTTTAGCAAAAAAACATTTCAGGCATTATTTTGCAGTAAATATAATTGTAGTTTATCTAAAACTCATATTTTCTAGAACTCTATCACAGTCAAATCTGAAATAATTAAAAATACAGTAAATAGAAAATTTTAACATTAATTTAAAACAGCTCAATTATAGTTTCAAATTAAAACAAAAAAACTATTGTTGGAAATACGAATACCAAATATTCAAAAGCGATAATAAGTTATTGAAAAGTCTTCATTTAATAAGTTTGTTAATATTTTTATTACCTTTTACCAAATCCATTCTTGCTATGTGATAGTTTTTATATTACAGCTGATTTTATATCCATTTCAATTTAGTCAATCTAGAATATATAAAATACATCATTGTTTACTAAATATGTATGTTGATTTATATAAGTAATAAATATACTTACGTGCTTTAAATATAAAACTCAAAATTACGTTATTTAACCGCTTAATTTTAATTATAAACTGTTCACAAAATAAGTTTTTAGCAAATTATTATATATTTGATATCATAGATCATTTTATTATTCACTAAATATTCACTCAAAATTCACGAACTAAGACTTACTATATTTTATGAATATTTTTTAATATTATAACAAATTCTAAATTCAACAAAAATTGCTAAACGCACTGCGTAACAAATTTCAGTCTACTGAAAATTACGAAACTCTGCTTGGCTTGCGCTTTGTTTGATGGTGTAGGTGTAGCATTGTTAATCAAAGGGCGGTTTTTATGTTTTTGTATTTTATGTTACGAAGTATACGCTCATTAATTTGTCGTTATTAGTTTATTCAGTGTAGTAGTCATTAAAAAAAACTTTATATATAACAAAGTTTATATATAACTCTTTTTTCATTCATTTCAATATGAGATAGTTAGTAAATTACATAATCTGTGAAACGTTAGTTAGAAAATGTTCAAAACGAAATTAATAAAAACGCCATTAATTATTATTATATCAAATATGTTTATATTTATAAAATTTTAAATATTTAGATTTATTATTGATTTTTTTTCTGAATTATATAAAATAAATTTTATCTTCACAAAACAAAATTAATATTTCACTTATTTTATTCTACGTTTTGGGCTTATGGATTCTTTCCTTCTTCAAGAACTAACCAACAAACATTTTTTATAATCACACTCTTTTCTATGTACACAATAATAAATTTAAAAAAATCTTCGTTTGAATTTAAGTTAATTTTTTAATTAAACTTTTACTCTTAAATAACATTAATATAAATAATAAACTAGTATAGTAATATAAATAATAATTGCTATCAAAAAGATAAAACAAAAGTGCAATGACATAATATTTGTTCATAAAATACGTATAAAATAATTTTGGCCACAACTGACACAGTCAGGTAGAATATTTCGTCGTAGGACAAAGGACACGCATAGAAGAAAGGACTCGCATCGTACACGAAGTGAGATAGTCTTATACAAACATCGGTTATATGAAAGAAAGAAGAGACACTCTTGAGTAGTTTCTCAAAAACAGATGTTCGTACATATATATGGTATGGTCATACATACATGTATATATGATGCAATTTCAGAAATTTTTATTCTATGAATAAATATAAAACGTCTAAATTTATAAATATAAATCGATATATTACTAGCAGATATAACAGATTTAAATAATATTAATACATACCAAACCAGGGTAAAACAAATTTAAGCAAGGCATGTGACTAATCACAAAATTTTATTATTTAACTTTTATTTTATTCGAAGTTTTGTTTTTTTATCAAACATTTTGTTTACATTTTTTTCTCGTTTACTCACATTATTTAAATTTAATATATATATATTCTGATACTTTTGCACTATTATAATCTTGTATAATTTTGTTTTTGTTTTGTTTATTGAATGATGGCCATACTTAAAATATCGTTAAATAATATAGTTAATAAATAAATACAATATAGTTAAATTATTTATTGCTTTTTTAACTTCCCGTAGGGTAGTTATAGTAATGAGACGAATATCGAAAATGAAAATTTTTGCATATCTTCACGTTTAATAATGGATTTAATTAATTTAGCTATTAATTAATTAATTCTCAAAAATATGTTTTTTAAGAGTCACCATAGATGTTTTTGGCGCTAATTTATGATTTAAAATTGATTATTTTCTTGACCAATGTAAATGTTACTTATTTCCCAATGTAAATGTTCGATAATAAAGAAAAAATAAATGTGAATATAATATTTACAATTTATATTGAATTCATATAAAATTTATATCAAACTATTAATTACGATCGAGCTGATCGAGCTATGTATTACCTAAGATATTATCAATGAGTTAAATTCTGTTTTCTATATGAATTAAATAATATTTTTAAATATGGGTTAAAATAATAATTTTGAATTTGGGGTAAATATTGTTTATTTATATTAATCTTATATTGGTTTTCAATATAATTTCAGAAAAAAAATGTATCACCCCCACATTTAAAATTCATATTGAATTTATAACAAAAATATATCAAACTATTAATTGCAATCGAGCATATGACTTTTTAAAAACTTTAATCATGATTTTGGTGCTAATTAATTATTTAAAGTTGATTTTTTTCGTAACCCTTATAAAGACCACACATTTCCCAAATTCGATAATACTGAAGAAACGAATCGTGGTTGCCCAGAAAAAAAAAGCAAAACCCCCACATTTAAAATTTATATTGAATTTATAAGAAAAATGTATCAAACTTGTACTTGCGATCGAGGACATGACTTTTTAAAAGCTTTAATCATTACTTTGGTGCTAATTAATTATCTAAAATTAATTTTTTTCGTGACCTTTATAAAGACCACATATTTCCCAAGTTCGATAATACTGAAGAAACGAATCGTGGTTGCCCAGAAAAAAATGCATAACCCCCACATTTAAAATTTATATTGAATTTGTAAGAAAAATGTATCAAACTAGCAATTGCGATCGAGCATATGACTTTTTAAAAGCTTTAATCATGATTTTTGTGTTGATTAATTATCTAAAGTTAATTTTTTTCGTGACCCTTATAAATACCACATATTTCCCAAGTTCGATAATACTGAAGAAACGAATCGTGGTTGCCCAGAAAAAAAATGCATAACCCCCACATTTAAAATTTATATTGAATTTGTAAGAAAAATGTATCAAACTAGCAATTGCGATCGAGCATATGACTTTTTAAAAGCTTTAATCATGATTTTTGTGTTAATTAATTATCTAAAGTTATTTTTTTTCGTAACCCTTATAAATACCACATATTTCCCAAGTTCGATAATACTGAAGAAACGAATCGTGGTTGCCCAGAAAAAAAATGCATAACCCCCACATTTAAAATTTATATTGAATTTGTAAGAAAAATGTATCAAACTAGCAATTGCGATCGAGCATATGACTTTTTAAAAGCTTTAATCATGATTTTTGTGTTAATTAATTATCTAAAGTTATTTTTTTTCGTAACCCTTATAAATACCACATATTTCCCAAGTTCGATAATACTGAAGAAACGAATCGTGGTTGCCCAGAAAAAAAATGCATAACCCCCACATTTAAAATTTATATTGAATTTGTAAGAAAAATGTATCAAACTAGCAATTGCGATCGAGCATATGACTTTTTAAAAGCTTTAATCATGATTTTTGTGCTAATTAATTATCTAAAGTTAATTTTTTTCGTGACCCTTATAAATACCACATATTTCCCAAGTTCGATAATACTGAAGAAATGAATCTTGGTCGGCCACAAAAAACTTGGATTTCGCCCACATTTAAAAATTATGTATAATTCGTGTAAATATAGAATTAGAGGCGTAAATCAGATGGAAAACATGTTTATTATTTGTAATAAACCATATAAAACACTTTTCCGATGAATTTTCCAAGTTTTCCATAATTTTGAAAACAAATATTGTCCGGTCCATTTAAAGACAAGATTCGAATATTGCGCCACGATATTTTACCCCTCTAGCCACGATACATTTCTACTAGGGATAAAAGTGTAAAAAATTAGTTGCGAGAATTTACTATTAATATCGCAATATTTTTGATGATTTATTACATGAAAACTATACGCTTTTTATATCGGTTTTACAGAATGATAAAAACTATATAATGCAACAGCATAGCGAAACTTTGTTCTTAGAGAAGTCTCAAGTAGATATAAATTATAAAAATTTTCGAGCTTTCTTTCCACGATCCAAAACCCTTCATTCTATCAATGAAAATTTTAGAAATAGATTGCACTTTCAAAAACCATTTCAATTTTTTACTCGATTTTCGTTTACTATGAAACTCGTATCACTAAATATTTACCATTTTATAATCCTGATTAAATGCCCCAACTGTTGATGATGCTTTATTTTAGGAATGTTTTTTTAGAAGAGGAACTTTCAAAGTCGATCAATTTTGAAAATTTTAAATTTACTGTTAAACATATAGAAAGTCTGTATTCTAGAAGAAATGAAGCAATTGTATCATTTAACTGTCTTCTTTAAAAATGTTATTATGGTTTCAAAATTTAAATAAATAAAAATAAAAATTGTCCATAACACACAATAATTGACCGGAAAGTGATCAAATTTGTCGAAAGCTCTAGAATGTACTTAAAAGCTCATTTTCAAACCGCATTGATTAATTTTTTAACTTCACATAAATGAGTATTTTTACATTTCTCGACGTTTTGGAGGTTTCTGAACATTTTGGCATACCTCAGAAAAATGGATATGTGTGTGTTTGTTTTGTATGTCCGCATTTTTTCGTCCACGTTTTTTGGGCGCACGGATCAACCGATTTGAATGGTTAAAAAAACATTTGATTCCTATTGATAGGGAGATGTGCCGATTAGTTTTTGGCAAAGGCAGGTCCAGCCGTTAAGGAGCAAATAGTGCAAAAAATACCAATCCAGTTTTGAGAGGACGGAGTATCCGATTTGAATGATCTAAAAAACATTCAATTTGTAATGATAGGGAGAAGAGGTAATTAGTTTTTAGGAAAGCCAGATTCAGCCATTTCGAAGATACAGAGAAATTTTGTTTTAAATTTTTATATTATGTTATTAATGTTAATATTACCTATTTTTTAGACATAATAGGGTACTAATAATAATTTTTGTGTAGTTTAGTGATATTTACAGAATTGCACCTGATTGACTAAATATATTATTTTTTCTAAGTTACCCAGAATGATGAAAATTTTTATTTGGTTTGATTATATAAGTCAAAAATCATAAAATCGAATAAATTAGAATTTAATAGCTAACAATAGCAAGTAAATAATATCTAGTTATACCAAAAATAAAAACCAAGTTTTGAAATTTTCCTTGAATAATTGGTTCAAAATTATAATTGAATTTTTTCTCATATATAATATTTAAACTTTGAATTTCATTAACTTTATTTCTTATCTTAACATATATAGGCACCCTCAAAATAAAAAAAAAAAAAAAAATTGTCAACGGAAAAGGAACTTTTTATAAATATTGATACATTGTAAGAATTTGTAATTGTATTCGACGTTGTAAGAATTAAGCTGATGGCTGATTATAGAACTTATGCCTTCTATTTGAAAAAGTTATAGTAATGGGCCAAGAATCGAAAATGAAACTTTTTGGTTTCTGAACATTTTGGCATACCTCAGAAAAAATGGATGTGTCTTTGTGTGTATGTATATGTGGATACATTTTTTGTCTTCGTTTTCGGGAGCAATCGATTCTTTTATGGGTAGTGAGATGTGCTTATTAGTTTTTGAGAAAGATCGGTCCAGCCATTTCCGAGATACGAAGCAAAGTGTGCAGAACATGAAAATTCGGTTTTTGCGAGAATCGGGCACACGATTGGGATGATTGGAAAAACATTCATTCGTAATTCGAGGAGAAGTGGTGATTAGCTTTTGTCAAAAGCAGGTCCAGCCATTTTGAAGATATGGAGCTAAATGTGCAAAAAATGGTAGTTTTTGAGAGCACTGATCATCTGATTTGAATGATTCTCAAAACTCTGCTTGTGTTGACGAAACATTAGCTTTTGAAGAAAAAAATTTTTTTAATTCAAAATTTAATTTTCTTTTACGAAATTTTTTTTTGAATATCGAAAACAATTTGGATTTTAATTCACGAAGTTCTAAAGCTCACTGAGATATTTTAAATAAATAATTTTAACTTTGCAAATCAGTTTATATAATTCTTATAAATATTAGACAATGTTACAGTATTTATAATAATCTATTTGAGCACATTTAATATATTTTTCGAATATTCCGTTACTTATCTTCCTTAAGGCAAGATGCCATACACCACTAGTTAAAATTTTTATTTTGTAATTGTATTTGAAAAATATATGTTTTTTAATTACAATATTTGTTACAACTGCTAAATATTCAACATCTAGTAACAATAATGAACAATAACATAAATTTAAATAAAAAAGAGTACAAAATAAAGGATAGTTTTTTCATTAAAATGATATCCGTAGTATGATGATTTAATATAAAATAAAATCAAATATTAATAATAATAAAATTAATAAATAAAATTTCTGAATAATAGAAATAATACTAGATGAACTATAAAGTGGAATAAAAACAATAAGTGTCAGATAATAATAAATATAACAAAATAATAATATTAGAAATAATAAGATAATAATAATAATAATCTTTTGCCCCATGGGTATTTAAGCTTCGCTATACCCTATTCTCGTGTTTTTAAAGAAGATGATTGTTTTATCATGTCTGTGGGAAGTAAATATGTTAATTTAATGTAAGATATGTAGAATATTCTAGTCTGGCAAAATATTTAAAGTATGCGGCTCTAACAAGTGTTTTATATAAAATAGTCCAATGATCTCTATATACCCGGCATCAATTCATATGTTGATTCGACTTCCACTTACTATTAGCCCCACAATTTATAACTTTACAATAGTTTTTCATCGGAGGCGTGGGCATATACGTTCTGTGTTGTATGTCGTTCCGGGCAAAACACGATTGCGAACATCCGCTTGTTTACGCGACGAGCAAAAATTATCAGAGCATTATACATTGCAGGCAATCGTATCAAAAAAGGCCAAAACCCTCGGCCGACCAGCGCCTCTGGGTTTCCTGTTTGAAAGTATATTGCCCCGGTTATCGAGTGCAGGGAAGATATATATCTGCCTGGTAATGAGTGCGGTTGCAATTGCCTCGGCTTAACGGGTGAAGACGAACGTGGATAAAAATTGGCTATGAATAGTAATTTAATTTCTTGGTTGTCTCATAATAAATCATTGCACTATTATCACCCCAGTTACTGTCTTCAACCAGTTTAACGTGGCGCTCTCATCAAACATTGCGCACAGTTTTGTGCCATTCGAATGACCGTCATGACGGTTTTATTAACTTCCCATGAAAATACGGTTTTATTAACTTCCCGTAGGGTAAGTTATAAAGTAATCGCAAAAAATCGAAAATGAAAATTTTTGTATATCTTCACGTTTTAAAGGTTTCTGAACATTTTGGCATACCTCACAAAAATGGATGCGTGTGTGTGTGTGTAGTATGTTTGTATGTTTGGATACAATTTGAATTTGAATAGTTCAAAAACATTCGATTCCTATTGACACGAAGACGTGCTGATTAGTTTTTGGGGAAGGCAGGTTTAGCGGTTTCGAAGATATGAGGCAAAAAGCGCCAAAAACGGTAATGCAGTTTTTGAGAGAACAGAGTACTTAATTTGAATTATTCAAAAAATATTTTACTTGTAATGACGAAACGAATAATTCATGAAATTTGGTAAGGCAGGTCTAGCCTATTTCGGAGATACAGAGGAAAAAGTAAAAAAATAAAATTCGTCAAAAATGAACATTAAAATTATGTACATCAAATTATCAGATATTTGATATTTTTTTTTAAAATGAGTACTATTTTTTTCGTTACAATTTTGATGGGTTCCGTAACAAGATTTTTAATTTTTGAAGTTCACTTATACAGTTCAGCTAATTTCAAAATTCTCATATTTTTTTAAATTTTCAAAATTATTTTTAAAAATAATTTTATACTTGAAATATGAATTTTAAATTTAAAATTCCGTTTGAAAATGTATACTTTTCAAATGCGTTATTCTAATCAAAAGAAATATATCCTAAGATGGTGAGGATAAGATCCTCACTGTATATTTTATTAACGATAAAATATATAATGATTATAATTATCTATTTGAAAATGTATAAAACAATTGTTGTAAATCATTAATCAATTTTTATCGATTACTGGTTTTATTTATTTTATACAGTCATAGCATTACATTGATTATCTTCATGCAATAATTAGTCGAATAATTTCTATTTTGGCGTCTTACTTGAAAGCGTTGTATAGACAACTCATTAAATTTCAGTAAGATAAATTAGAGATTGAAAATCCTTTCTATATATTTTCAGTTTTCTGAACTTTTTATCAATTTTTACATGTCTTACAAAAAATCAGATTTGTGCGCATACATGTTTATGTGTAAATATCGAGTTTGTTTATAGAGATGTTAAAAATTTGCATCATTTAAATTTCAAAATATATTTTATTGTAGAAACTACTGAATGTCGTAGGCAAGAATTTTTAAATTCAAGCGAGCTTTATATTTCATTAAAATAGTGCATATTTGCTGCAAAATAATGGCATTTTTATTTGCTTAAACTAATTGTTTCATGCTCTTTTATATTTAGAATAACTGCCATTGTATTACACAAAACTTCAGATTTCTAGGTTTTTGTGTAAAATAATACTATTATTTAAATGTATTCTGTGTATTCTTCCTGTTTTTTTATCTTGTAGTTAAGTGCTCTTCATGATAATACCATTATGACGGTTTCATTTGATAAACAGAATTATGAAAGTGTCCATGAGATAAGGTAAATCAAATAAGGCACCAAATTTTTATTGCGACATATTTAGATCTTAAATGTACTTATGCTTGTTATTATTTTTTTTGATATATGCAAACAATCATTTTTTAATCTTCATAGAAAAACTCCAACGCTCACGTAAACAAATATTTTTTCTTGTCTGATGTAAATGGATCATTAGTGCTGCTCATGAAAAATCTGATCATTAGAAAAAACATAACAAAGTCTAAAATTCTATATATCAAAATTAAATATTCAAAACCCACATGATGTTTATCACAAAACATATAATAATAATAAAGTAAAGATGTAAAAATACATATTTTGCGTGTATTTTATAATATATTATTGCATAAAATGCAGCATATGTATCACATTCATTTTGTCATTATGTATCTTTTTCAATATTTTATTTTAATATATTAAATATTAGAGTTTTTATATATAAAATTTTATTTAAAAAAATATATATTATAATAAGTAGCATTGAAAGAAATTTAATTAGGAAACTTTAATTAACTATTGAGCAATTAATTTAATTAACGGTGGTCTGCACGAAGGAGGAGTCTTATTGGTTATAATTTACTTTTATACATTTTGCATTTCAAACTTGCTCCTGATTTTGTACCTTTGGATTATGCATCTCGGCTTTCAATGCTCGTGCACATTCCCTTTTAGGTCTTACGGTTTAATGACGTCCAGCGAAAGGCAATCTTTTTACAATATGGGTGCGACCCAGTTTCCTTTTCGTTTCATGAATGTCGCCAAAAGAGATTTTTTTTCCTCTCTCTATAGTGCCTTGGAAATCTTATTCATCATCTTCATTCTTCTCGTGCATAACATCAAGTAGTTTTTTATCCTTCCATATAGTCCATTTATATATCACATATATCATATTCATATTTATGCATTTTATCAATTTATTATGATATTTATTTGTTATTGAAAATACATTTTTTTATTGCACTGAGCTAATTTACATCATGTTTAAGAATCTTCTACAATGAATTCTAAAATATAAGTTATTTAATGCTGAATAGTTAAATTACGGTTTATATCAAATGGTTTCCATAAGGACTTTTGGCCATTTAGGCAGCAGGTTGGAGGTTTTTTTCTTCACATCAATCGGCTGCTCACAAATCCCTCTAAAAAAAAGCTTTTGCTACGATTGATCGCTGCCTTTTTAACTATCTGATCAGCTTTAATGTGCAGTTCATTTTGCACTCTAAATGAAGTACTTAACTTCCTACTCCATTGGATGAATATGTTATCTTTATCAACCATGTGTTACATGTGGGCATATTTATTTCATGATAAGGCCAGCCATGTTAAATAATGGATTGCCTGCATTAATATTCATTTTCATGATATGGTCAAGTTATCTATAGGCTCTTTATATCTAGTATTACCATTGCTAGTTGCGAGTTGTGATAGTGTATTGAGGGTTTACAAACATCTATTACTTTAAAATTGAATTTTGCTGGAACTAATTTTGATTTTTATTTAGCAGTTGTAATAAATGTAGTAGAATTTGATAAATGTATATTTTCACACTTTATTCAATAGTTTGGCTTCATAAAATGCAAGTAGTTTTCAAAAATGCTGTTTCTATATCAAACACCCTATACTGAATTTTATTAACAAGTTCTGACACTGGCTATCATCTTACACATTTTTTCAAATATTGGCTCATTTTATAGTGGTGAAATCTCATGTCTATGGTACCTATAAAATTCCTGCATCTCATTTCTTTCTCTATAACTTACCTAAAAATTAGATAGTTATCTTTACAAAAGGGATTTATGCTGTACCTGTTACATTTTTATAAATAATTTTGAAATGCCAGTGTTAAACCTCATTTACCCATTCGTCTGCACTTTTATTAGATTTCAATTTCTTTTTGTTAATTTAATTTCCGTCTATAAAAATGATTTATTAGTAATCAGTTGCAGTTCGTCGAAAAGAATTATTGTTTGAAGTTTTAAATTTCTGCTAAACTAGTTTCTCAACTTTGTTCATAAGTACTAATGTAAGATGGAACAAGTTTCATTTCATAACTTTCATACTTGTAAATATACAAGTTATGATAAAGTTAACCCTCGTTGTATGTTTTTCTACATTATACAATACGCTGATATCAATAAAGAATAATACTTTTTTTTAAAAAAATTACTAGTTTCGGATGAAGTGCTACAGATCAAATATAATATTCATTAACTAAACGAATATAAACGTCCTGAAAAACATTTCATTTTGTTGGTAGTGTTTTTTATTATGGAAAATTTTACATGTAGGTGGTGCAAAAGAACCAACTTTACCTTTAACTTGCCAAATGTTTAAACATTAAAAAATAGCATGTAACAAATAACTTAAATTAAATCAATTTTACAAGAGATAAATTGATTTAATACTTATTGCTATTCTGATGAATATTTCTGACGAAATACCAGATCCAGGTTATGTAGATGTACAAAATATGCCAAAGAAATTTGTATTTTTCATTGATTAAAAAATGTTGCTAAATGTTATAAAATCCTTTCTTGATAAGACATTACCCGTCTATGAGGTAAAAAAGTACGGCTAGGTGGCAAGCAGAATCAATGTCTTATATAATATTTATAGCTACATTTTTGAACCAATTTTGGAGGCGATGAGAGACGTCACTTTTAGAAGATAACAGATCGTAGAAAAATGGTAAAAAACATATTTCTATGATTTGGAATTTACTGGGAGTTTTACTAAACATAGCTGGATTGTTGTTTGTTTGATACGTGTTATGTGTTGTGATGAAGTTGATCTGGTTTAAACAGTATAATTACTGAAAGTCAAATTAGAGCTTTGTGCCCCAACCTACCCGCCTTCTTTAAACTTTAAAAATCTTATAATATCAAATGTTTTAAATGATATTGATTTATACAGGCATATGTTTTATGTCTTTGCAAGTAGTCAGAAGACGCTATTTTCACAACGTATTTTAGATCTATAATATGATATAATAACTAGTGGGGTGCATGGCATCGTGCCTTAAGGCAAATTGGTGGAACTTCCCGTACCGTAATTAAAAATCTTGATACGGAACCCCAAAAAAATACACAAAATGTGTACACATTATTAAAATCTCTATAAAATATTAGATTATTTGACGTGCATAAGTCCAATAAACATTTTTGACCGTCAAATGACATTTTTTTCACTTATTGAGAGTCCATAACCGATGGACCTGCCTTCCCAAAAATTTAATCGTTTCTTCATCTTATCAATACAAGTAAAATGTTTTTTGAATTATTAAAATCGAAAGCTCCGTTCTCTTAACAACTGAGTTACCGGTTTGGGCACTTTTTGCTTCGAATCTTCGGAACGGCTAGACTGCTGCCTTCGCCAAAAACTAATCAGCACGTCTCCTTACAAATACGAATCGAATGTTTTTCGAATTATTCAGATAGGTTGATCGGTGTTCCCGAAATCGTCGAAAGAAATTTGTATCCGCACACACACATACATCCATTTTTTAAGATATGCCAAAGTGTTCGAAAACCTTTGAAACGTAAAGATATTTAAAATTTTTCATTTTCGATTTTTTTTTGTGATTACTATAACATACCCTTTGGGAAGTTAAAAAGTAAAAATGGATATCATTGCTGCATAATAAATATAGTGCCAATTGTAGAACTATTTTGCACTGTCAATGTAACAGTGCTTCAGAGTGCTTGACATCATTTTCAAGATGTCAAAATTTAATTTAATTCATTTTTGTAATGTATTTTACCTGAATAGGTATATCTTTTTATATTATATTCCGAAAAAATGCATTTTTTCTTCAACATAACATCTGGTTACTCACAGTGGCGGATTAAGCTTTCTGCCGCCCTAGGCCCTATCTGATCAGGCGCCCTTTTCAATAGACAAATTTTTACTTTTTTAATTAAACCATAATTTTATTCTAAATTACTTAAATGCAATTTTTAACTTTGCGCAAAGTATTCGTAAGTTATAGTAATCGCAAAAAATCGTTTTTTTGCATATTTTTACGTTTCAGACATTTCTGAACATTTTGGCATACCTTAAAAAAAATTATTAATATGCATGTTTTATTCCCATAGATAAGAAAGTTCTAATTAGTTTTTGGCAAGTACAGGTCTAGCCGTTTGGAAAATGCAAAAGTGCAAAAATTGCAATTCAGTTTTTGAAAGAACCGAGAGACTGGTTTCAAAATAATTCAAAAAAATTTTACTTATATTAACGGAATGAATAATTACCTTAATTTTTAGGAAGGCAGTAATTAGCAGAAGAAAGAAAAAATTCGTCAACGTTTTAGCCCACAATCTTAAGCCGATTTTAAAAATTCAAAAACCATTCTAATGATCTTGGTTCGAAATCGTATTCATTAGTTTTTGGTAAAAACTGGCCGGACCGATTAGGTTTGCGAGACGATCGGCCAAGCCGGTTGTTTGAAATAAGAATAAAAAAGCAAAAATATTACGTTTTTGCAATAAAGCCAGAAACCGATCTTTAAAATTGAAAAAAAAATTCTGAAAGATTTGCCAATTTTAAAACTTCATCAAAGTTTGATAAAATTTTATAGTCAAAATTTGTGTTAAAAGTCGCTTTTGTGATGTGATAAATCAAAATTTAATTTTCAAAAACGCCTGAACAGATTTCACAAAATAAAAAGTCATTGGACTAAACTCGATAAATAAAACCGAGACATTCAAAAATTTCGTGTTTTTTTTATTTTAAAATAATTCGATTATTTAAAAATTTTAGATATTTCAATTTTCTCAAAATTTTGAAACCAGTGTACTTGCCTTTTCGGAAAACTAATTATTTCTTCATACCATTAAAATACCACGAACAAAATATTTTTTGAGTCATTCCAATTGGATGATCTGTACTCTCAAAACCTGCACCACTTTTGCACTTTCTGCGCTCTGTATCTCCAAAAATGCTAAACCTGCCTTTGGCATAAACAGTACGCTTCGCGGTTAAAGCTAAGCGAATATTTTTTGAATCATTCATGTCGATTGATCCTTGCAAAGGACACTTAAACTATCTAGTGAACTTTAAAAGTTAAAAATCTTGGTACGGAATGATTCAAAATAATGAAGACAAAATTTGTAATAATTCATAAATTTTTTATAAAAAATCTGATAGTTTGATGTGCGTATGCCCGATGATCATTTTTTACCATCAAATGAATTCCGAAATGGATGGAACTGTCTTTACAGAAAACAAATCAGCACATCTTTCCGATATTATAAATCGAATGTCAATTGACAAAAAATTGTAACCGCACAAACACATGCATACATTCATTTTTTCAAATTGTTAGATATTTTAGTTTAGGATTCTGTTTTATCCTACAGGCTCATTTAAAGAAAATATATTTGCACAAACAAACAAAAAATAAATTTTAACATAATAAATTAATGAACAACAATTAATATATTATGTTAATTCATCATGGTTTGATTTAATACCGAAAATGATATAAGAAACCATCGAACAATTTTTAAAGCGTTTTATATATAAGATTCACCTTAACAAAATTACAAAAAACTAACAGATTTTCAATAATTCTCCAAAAAAGCTTATCAGTTTGATAAATATTGTATTAAATTTGATACATCAAGAAAAATATCAATGCGGCACCAACAAATAATAAATTTGATTAGAAAACGCATTACGTTCTGTTTCATATATGATGATGAATGATCTCTAAATTTACAAAAAAATTTCAGGATCTATCCTTAAAATAAATTGTCGTGACATTTTATCGAGTTTAAAATTTTGACATTCTGAAAAATTTGCCGCCCCCTAAATTGTGCCGCCCTAGGCCCAGGCCTCACGGGCCTATGGGGTAATCCAGCACTGGTTACTCAGCTCTCTCAAAAACTGCCATTTTTCGTACATTTAGCTAGATATCTCCGAAACGGCTGTACCTGCCTTTTCCAAAATCTAACCACAACTTCTCCCCATCATTACGAATTGAATGTTTCTTGGATCATTCAAATCAGTTGATCCGTGCGCCCGAAAACGTGGACGAAAATTTGTATCCATATATCGGGAGGTATGTTCTGGATCACCAGTACGACCAGGAATTGTAATGATAGGCTGGACCCGAGCGGTGAACAGTTGAATAGTTGTTGAAATATTATATTTGTGATGTGGACTCTCCAGAGTCCGCTGGTAGTGTGAAAGGCCTTTAGTACGAACAGCGATTTGATAGTAATTTGCAAACACACTTCTTTCTTTGAATGATACTTTATTATTCACTATTTTTACAATTAATATTTGTTGATAACCTTTTGGTTATCATATCAGCAAAGACTACATTTTACTGAATACTATGTCTGACCAACTCTATGTCTGTCTCCGAGTCTTACTCCAGGTTTGACTGCCTGTCTAACTTTTGTCTAACTCTTATATACTAATTTATTGTTTACAACCTATTTACAAAATCCAACAGTAAGCACTTCCGATGTCCGCGTAACCTACATATAACTAGCATCGCGTTTTGTAATTATTAAACAAAATAATGATTCGAATTGTTATTACAGTTCAACCTCCCTCTTCAAAAGTTTTTCGTCCTCGGAAAACTATAAAAATTAAGAAAAAATTGAAAAAAATGAGTTCCATCTCTTCTTCCTTCGGCCCTTAAAAACTTTTGTCCTCAAAAGTGTCATTACTGTTAGAATATGTTTACAAATAATGTGCTCTGAAAAAAAAATCTTATAATAATTATATTTTTATCTCTACATTAATAAATCTTTAATAACATACATATAAAAAAAAATCAGCAGTTGAATACAAATTAGATGGTCGCTGATTATGTAAAGGCATCACTGAAATTTAAATGTTATTCCGGTAAAACAAAATATGTTTCGAACAACTTACCATAAATGATGCAAAATATTTTTTTTTTTCAAAAACTTTTATATCAATAGAGCATAAAAATCATAATTTGAAAAATGTCTTTAAAATCTCCAAGAAATTAATAATGGCGTAAAGAATCTTGCATTTGATAATTTAAATCATAAATAGTAATTAATGAAAATTTTAATTTACGTTGTATTGTTACTTGATACTTGATATATTCGAAATTTGCTGGGTAATCAAAATTGAACAAATATTGCTTTGAAATATGAGAATTCGCTTATGTGTCAACCAAACAGAATGACTTGCGTTGTTACTATTGTGTTTACACCTGGCGAGTTTTTATTTTCTTCCGGTATTTATAATTAAACAATTTTGGTGCTGTTCTGAAAATAATAAAATCGGGAATGTTTCTCTTCTTTACATGTGTTTGCGACGATATTAATTTTCTGCTGCTTTGGCTTTGTAAATGTGCATATTTCTCATTTGTGTTCAAATTCATATTATTACGGTTGAACATATCTGTCATAGTGGCTATATTTTCATTTATTGACAATTTTCGTTGTGAAGGTAATTTTCTTATCATATTAACCTTATATTCCCTGGTTTCTTGATTATTTTCTTCTATAATTTCATCATTAATTTTTCTTCTTTTAATATTTCTTTTCTTTTTCTTCTTCTTCTTTATTTTAATGGGAATAGTTTTCATATATTCTGGTCCTTCATCATTAAGTATTCTTATTTCTTCTTGTTTATCATTAATTTCTTTCATGTCGTAAACCTCATCTTGGGTTTGTTCCACATCTTGTGCCACATATATGTTCAGAACCTTTTCTTCTTCGTATGAATTTGTTCGTATGGTTTGCTCCATATCTTTTGCCACATATAGATCCTTTTCTTCTTCGTATGAATTTGCACGTATGGTTTGTTCCATATCTTCGGCCACATATAGATCCTTTTCTTCTTCGTATGAATTTGCAGCGATTGTCGTCAACTCTTCTATTTTGGTGTTGTGAGTCAAACTTTCTTCTTTGTATTCTTCTTGTTCTTCGGATTCTTCGGACTCTTCGGATTCTTCTTGTTCTTCGGATTCTTCGGATTCTCCGGACTCTTCGGACTCTTCTTTAGTTGTTATGAATGCCTTGTATGTATCATCATATGTTGTTGTATATTTCAGATCCTTATTACTTTCGTAGTCCATTCTATCGTTATTTCCACCATTGTAGATTCTAAGTTTGTCATCTCTTTTCCGATTTGTAAGTTTTCGACATTGGTTAATGTGGTGTCCCCTTTTCTTGCAGTATCTGCAAGTGACGAATGGGTTATATTTTTTATCAGATCTGATGTTTAAATATTTTTCCTCCTTTGCAGCGATGTGCATAGCATCTTTCAAATTTTCCGGTTTGGCTGCTTTAACTATAATTTTCAAGTCCAATGGTAGGCCTCTAACAAAAACTGCCAAAGCCAAGGCACAATATGATGGATACGCTATTTCATTTTGTGTAAAATAGCATTCGTTGTTTATTAACGTAAGCAAACTCTCAAGTTTCTCTGCAAACTTCTCAATCGATTCCCCATTTTCTCTTGTTGTTGTTGCTAGCTCGTGATGTAACTCAGCGATGGACCTTCTATCTTTAAAACGTTTAATTAGAATAGGTTTGACATTCTTCCATAACTGATAATCAGCCCGTCTAATGCAATCAAAAGCTGTTCCACTTAATTTACAAATAACAATCTTCGATATAAATTTATACGTCTCAAAATCTACATCATCTAAAATTGAGTCTACAGTACTTAAAAATCTATAAAGGTCATCTGAATTGCCATTGAATTCGGGTATAGTGCTAAGTGCTAATTGAATTCTAAATTTATTTATTTCTATACTATTATCTTTACCTTTTCTAGCTTCTTCAAAAATGGGTTCCATCTTGAGATATGATTAAATTTTGATTTGCTTACTTGAATCCGATGAGATAGTTATGTCCAAGTTAGTCGTAGTCTCGCGTTCGTTCTAAAGTTCTCCGGTAGGCGCCACCATCCCTTAGTTTGTGCTGCGAATGATCGTTTGGTTTGTCGAGTTGTGGCAGCTTTGAACTCGATGTCTCCGTCAGAAAATTCTTCAGCGCTACGAGGGAAAAAACCGCTAAGCCACCATGAATTGTCCTGGACTGTTGGTTGATATATCGGGAGGTATGTTCTGGATCACCAGTACGACCAGGAATTGTAATGATAGGCTGGACCCGAGCGGTGAACAGTTGAATAGTTGTTGAAATATTATATTTGTGATGTGGACTCTCCAGAGTCCGCTGGTAGTGTGAAAGGCCTTTAGTACGAACAGCGATTTGATAGTAATTTGCAAACACACTTCTTTCTTTGAATGATACTTTATTATTCACTATTTTTACAATTAATATTTGTTGATAACCTTTTGGTTATCATATCAGCAAAGACTACATTTTACTGAATACTATGTCTGACCAACTCTATGTCTGTCTCCGAGTCTTACTCCAGGTTTGACTGCCTGTCTAACTTTTGTCTAACTCTTATATACTAATTTATTGTTTACAACCTATTTACAAAATCCAACAGTAAGCACTTCCGATGTCCGCGTAACCTACATATAACTAGCATCGCGTTTTGTAATTATTAAACAAAATAATGATTCGAATTGTTATTACAGTTCAACATATACACACATCCATTTTTTTTAGGTAAGAAATGTAAAAAATTTTAATCTCGATTTTTGGATAATTACAATAACTTACCCTACGGGAAGTTAATTATAATAATATAGGTGTAACATATCTGCACCAATCCAAGCTGATACTGATGCAAATATCCGTTATCTCGTTAGAGTTTCTTAAGTCTGTTGCAATTAATTGATTCGAAACTTACTTGTTAGGTTTCGTTTGCATCTCGAAGTTTGTTGGTGTTGCTGTTACTGTTACTGTTACTTATTCGGAAATCCATTTTCGCATGGCAAGTGTTCGTTACCGTCTTCTTCTGTCTTAGTAATGCTTTTAGCTCGTGACAGGTATTTGCACTTTATACGTTCCGTACATCATCGATGATACCCTGCATGCTCTACTTAAAGCTTATGGCTGCATTATGACGGGATCTTCCGACTTAATCTTTTAGAAATTGCGGTAGATCGGGATTTTATAAGTTATTACCATAAAAAAATAATATCATGATAGATAGACTGTTTTGAAAATGTGTATAAGGTTTTTAAATGATTTATTGTCTGTAATATTAAATGTCAAGTTTGAAACTGTGTTTGGTTCGAAATTATGTTAAATTTGTTATGATGCAATTGAACTAGATGGATTTTTTAGGAGGCAAACCAATTATTAGACTGACACAATAAACAATTATTAGACCATAGACTGACCATTTGATCGCCAGTACAACCATGCTTTTTTATTGCTATTTTATTAATTTAAATTTTTCACGGTTTAAAATGAGTACAACCATCAACCTTGTGCAAGAATTTTGAGCTTGACTGGTGGTCAAATAGACTTTAATATGATGAACTTGATGATGAACATTGTATTTAATGTTCGAATGCTTTTTTCAGCTCTTTTTTCAGAAGCGAAATTTGTGCAGCTACTATGATTATTTTAAAATTACTATGCTTTTAATATTAATTATGAATAAGCTTGACAAGAGCCTGAAATAATATCTATTAATATTGATTACGGATTGCTTATGAATTGCTATATGTAATTTATGATCACATTATAAGTTTTCTAATATTTATGACATATTTAGAACCAGCAATATTAAGAAAAGCAAATTTAACTTAGAAACATATTTTCATCTATATTTTGAAGTAAAATTGGATATTAGTATAGTGAATAGATTTATAACTTTAGAGTTCGTGGCTGTAAAGCCAGGCGCTATGAATTCTTTTGTATAATTAAATATTAGATGAAGAAAATTATTAAACAATCTCAAATTGAAAATTAAAACATATGAAATTAGTGTAAAACTATAAATTTTTTTTGATCATTTAGAACAAAATTCTTTTGAAAAATTTGAGTTTTTAAGAAAATTTTGAAAAATTTGTTTGTTATGGATTAGATAACGCAAAAATAAAGATATGCACGTATAGTGTAATACTTTAGAAAAATGAATTAAATCAACTATTGTCACAAATGGAATCAAATGCTCTTGAAATATTTTACAGTGGTATACAGTATCTTAAAAAAAGTCTGCAAGTGGTACTAATTTCTAAATTGCTTTGGATAAAGATATGATCGAAGTTGTGATAGATATTATTTAAACTCGTGCCTTAAGGCAAATTGCTGGAACTTCGCGTACCAAAAATTATTTTTTTTAAAGATTAACATTTTTGAAAAAAATTTACTCTCAAAAAATTAGATTTTTGAGAAACTATAAATTTTTGACAAAAATTTACTTTTTTTGAAAAAAAAAAGACTTCGAAGAAAAATTTATTTTGAAACATTTTGGAAATTCTGAACTTTTTTTTAAAGCAATCGTAGTGCTTTAACTGTATAAAGACAAAATATCGAAGCGCGTAAGCGCCGCGTCGCCGTCTAACGGATAAAAATTGATGCGGACCCATAGAAATGTAAACAAAATTCATACTTATTGTTAAATACTCTATAAAATATCTAATAATTTGATATGCATATGTCTAATGATCATTTTTGACCGCCAAATGGCACTTTTTTTACTTTTTTTTACTAGATCTTCGAAACCGCTAGACCTGCATTCATGAAAATTTGATCATTTCTTTATCTTATTAATACTTGTAAAAATTTTTTTGAATTTTTAAAATCGGACGCTCCGTTCTCTTAAAAACCGTGTTACCGTTTTTGGCACTTTTTGCCCTATATCTTCGGAACGGCTAGATCTGCCACCGCAAAAAACTAATCATTACGTCTCCTTATCAATATGAATCGAAAGTTTTTCAAAGAATGCAAATTGGTTGATCGATGTTCTCGAAATCGTCGACGGAAATTTGTATCCGCACACACACACACGCACACACACACATATTCATTTCTTATAAGGTATGCCAAAATATTCAGAAACCTTTGAAAAGTAAAAATATATAAAAATTTTCATTTTCGATTTTTTTGCGATTACTATAACTTTGCCCTATCGGAAGTTAAAAAATTCTCGAATTACCTTAAGCTAAGTTCATAGCTGGTTGAAGACGTTGGCATATCAGTCACTCTGAACCTGTCTGGTTCTGACCTTTATGTTTTTGGCATTAGATTATCCTGACAGGAACATTGGTGACATTTTTGTATAATTATTATTTTAGTTTGATTCGTCTCTAATAATAATATAGCCACATACATTACTCCAAAATCCTAAACATAAATTCTAATTTTATCTTTACCTAATATAAATAGTCAGAACTGTAATATTCCATGTTCCTTAACAGCTATTAATCTAAAATTGTGATTTTATTGCAGTCTTAATCCTAATCTTAGGCATTAACGAAATTACTTTTCTGTCTTGATATTTAATTTTTTCTTGCCATATTTTTTTACTTTATAGATTGATATCTTTGTAATAGCATCTTATTTTGGTAACAAATTATCGGTGCAGGACTGTAGGCGATATAAAACTAAAATTCAATTTTGCAATTTTATGCTACTATTTTTTCATAAAATAGCAAATCAACGAATACAATAGAATATGGTATTCCCTATCTTTCAAATCAAACCCTATAAGTTTTTTTATGATTTGACTTAATTTACGCCGGTTTTACAGATGTGTGATAAATTTAATTATCACAATTTCTGTTAAATATTCGTTAAATATATTATAATTATTGTTTTGTTTAAGTTGACACAGGGTGCCGGTGCAAATCATATATTTTTTCCATATATTTTCTTCCATAGCTTAAATAAATACGCCGCATCCCTTTTTATATTGTTATTATTAATGTACTCTTACTTTAAACTCGTGTATCGTTTTAAAAAACTGTACCAAATTGTGGAATTGTAGAAAAATCCCAAATTTTATAGTAGTATTATTCTGTGCATAGTTGTAAACTGCAATCCCCTCTAGGCAGTATTGCAGTTAGTTTTGATATTAAGCACATCAATACTACCGCGTAAAAATTACTCAATCATTTAATAAATATTTCTATTTTTATGTCTATTGTCGTTTTTCATTCTTCCAATAGTTACAGACTGTAACTTGTGTTACAGTTACTGTAACTTACAGTAACTGTAACACTGTAACTTACAGTGCACACAAGCTTTCAAAAATGTAGTAATTAATAATGTACGAGGTTATATCGGCAAAGGCAGCAGTAAGGTGTAATCGACGCCTTAAAAATTTCTGTTATAGAGCGATTATTTATTGATGCAATAATGGCGAGCAAGGGCTATTTCCACTTGGGAACATATTGCTATCTATATTTCCAAGCGAAAACCGATGACACCACTGCTTGACATCAGACTGCTCAAAGCGAAAATATGTTTTGTGCTTGAAATTGTGTATATACATTCTAAACATGTGTACCATATATGAAACTTGATAAACTCTATACGTTGCCAGAAACCTGAAATGCTCGCATTATTTTTGATCATATTTCCTTAAATTCTTCGCAAGGGCTTAATTGCGCACGAACAGTCACCTTTATCGCAATTAAGTCAAAAAAGCAAATCAATGCGCATGAGAAACTAAAAGTAAGAGATCGATACGAAATATATAGTCGTATTATTCGCATTCGTATTGCCTGAGGCATAATATATTATAAATGAATCGAGTTCGTAAATCGTAATGATTCTTGAGCGACAAAAAGCACGCGACGATGTCGACGCACCGCGTCGAATCGAAACTTTTGTCGGTGTTTTGCGAAACTGCAATCATCTGCATGCGATGCGATGCAAGACTTCTCATTCTCATTCTCGAAGCCACGTTCACACGGGCACACCTTTTGCAAACTCATCTTAAATTGATTCCATTAGTAACATTCGCAAACTTTGTGTGATTGGCTGTCCCAGTCTTCTCCTTTTCAATGATGCTGATGATAAAAATTAGTGTATAATTGAAATTTCCACATCGAGTTTTTGAGTCTTAGAAATAGACCATATCTTAGAATAATATTTTAATGACAATGATATAATCTTAATATTAGGTTGTCAAATATCTCCCTTCCGCTTTTTGCTCTTGGTTTATAATACAAAAAGGCGGAAGGGAGATATTTGACAACCTTATATTTTTTTTATGAATAATATCTAAGTTATTTCAATCTTTATCAGGAAAATTGATGACTTAAATCGAGTGGCGTTTTTCTCTTCAATCTACGTCGATAGTTCTTTGTTATTAAGAAGTTTGCTAGTGAATTTGGGTGACCGATAAACTTGTTTCTATATTTATGCGCTGTTTTTGTTATTACATCCTTTATGATAGGTGTGTTCGTGTCGAGATGAATCAGCCAGTTCGGGATATACTTTGGTGCTCCTAAGACAATTTTCAAAAATTTGTTCTGAAATTTCTGTATTATTTCTATATTAGTCTTATGAGCACCGACCCTGCAGCGTATTCCATAGCACCAAATTGGTTTGAATAAAGTTTTATATAAAAGTAGCTTATTGTGTGAGCTTAATTTGGATTTAGTCCCTAAAAAATAGTAAAGCATTTTGTTTTTTTTGGTCTAGCTATTGCCTTTTTAAAGTGGATTTGCCAATTAAGTTTTCTATCCAGGTATATGCCGAGATATTTCACATGGTCTTCTTGTGGTACTTCAGTTGTTTTTCCAACATGCCAATTTAGTATATAATGTCCCATTACGGCTGACAATTGTAAATTCCCCAAATTCACTAAATGTTCTCAACTAAAATAGAGAATAAAAAAAATCTTAGAATAATTACTGAATTTATAAAGCTATCTTTTATTTTTTAATAACTAGTAACTAAATAAAACCCTAAATTGATTTCAATAATAGCCCTGCATTAATTCCCGCATTAGAACTTTGAGTTAATATAAGATTGAAGAAGAAGCATCCCTTTGACCGAATGCATTAATGGAGTAACCCACTGGGGAACTTTATCACCTCATGTATGTAAAACTCCAGTGCTACCAATGGAGTTTTAAAAACCTACACACAAGATTATAGATTTTTTTATACTCTGCAATTTAATTATAATTGAAAAAGAATGATTTCCTGAGTAGTCTTTAAACTTTGTCTGATTGGCTGTCTCAACGTACTATTTCTCATTATACCGATGATAAGTCAAACTAAATTAGTGTATAATTTTTTAAACTTCCACCTCAGAGTTCTTGAGTTTTAAAAATAGAAACTACTACCAGGTAGTTTTCTAATAATCATATTATAATAATCTCATAAGCACACATTATGTTAATCTTATAAACAGACACATGAAATTATTGTGCTTATTTCTAATATATCAATAGTTGTCACTCCAAGAGTGTTTTACCAATTCTGTTCATTTCTATAAAGATGTAGTAATGCTAACGGTTTTTGTTATTGTGACTTAGAATTTCTTCTTAAAACTAGTGTCTGTAATTTGAACTAAAAAATCAAAAAATTAAATTGTTTTTCATTAAAAAAGTCTGTATACTTTGTTTGATTGGCTTGTCCCATTCTACTTTTTACCAGTACTGATGGTAACTTGAAGGAAATCAGTGTAATTTTTTTTTTAATTTTATTTTCAATAGAAATCAGAATATATGACAATTCTATGAGCTATTTGGCTTATGTCATTCATTCGTACACATACACAATAAATTAATCTGATAAATATTATATATTAAAAAGAAATGTTTTGAAGTTTATCTTAATCCTATTTAAATCTTAAATCATTTCTATTTAAAAAATAAAGAATCTATCACTGGGTAGTCTTCTAATTAATAACCAAGTATTGCATTAATTTTATGACATTTTGTAATATAAATTTGGAAGTCACATTTCATCGAACTTTCTAGAAACTCATATTAAAGTGATTTGTTTTTGAAAATGAATACAAGCATTTTAATCTCAGAATAATTAATGATTTTGTTGCTTATTTATAAGATGGCTTGTAATTTGAATTGGGACACAAAAAATAAAATCTGATAGGCTATTCTCCTTTACATTTTACTAGTGTTGCCTTGCCGATAAGTGAAATTGATAAAAGATTATTTTAGGAACAGTTTTTGGAAAGCAATTCTAATTTGTTTTTACTAGTAAAAACATTCATTAGTAAGGGTGAATGAGGTTATAAAATAGTCTTGTATCAAGTTCGGGCGCACTTCTCAGAATTTTATCTGAATTTGATTTCGTTTTTAAAAATAGAAATATATAATAGAGTTTTACGTTTACATAAGTTTAATAGAACTAATAACAAATGAGTAGTCTTCTAATATACTTATGTTAATCTCATAATAATTACTGAATGTCATGCTTACTTACAACACAGTTTGTAATTCGACCTAGGAAATAAAAAAGTCTTAAATTGATTCTATAATTGGTAAACTTAAACTCTTTTGCTCTCTTTTACTACTTGTTAATGTTACTGATGATACAATCGCAAAGTCTCTGCAGAAACTTATCCTAAATAGGTACTAGTAAGTTAAATTGTAATTAGACAACTTACAGTAAGTTAGTATTCATAAATTAAATTTATACATCAGAATTCTAGAGTCTTGATATCATTTTTAGGCACACTTTTTAGAAACTCATTTTAAATTGATTTTATCAGTATTCTAACTTGGTAAATATAGTTTGTCTCTATGATTATTGGTTGCAATCAAGCCAATTACTAGTGGCTGTACAACTTGCATATTGATGTCATAGATTTGTTATGATATAAAAACAGTTTTTGCAACTTTACCCATAATGAATTTTATTAGTTATCTACGTAAATTTAGCTATAAAAGAAAAAAATATCCGAACGTTTCGTGTCCTAGTTTGAATCTTCCTCAGTGACTTCAAAATTACACAAAAACGACACACAATAAACATCTTGATTTATATTCATGCTTGTAAAATAAAAAAAAGAAGTTAAATTTCATATTTAATTGAAAAAAATTAATATTAAATTGAAAAATATAAAAATTAAGAAAGGCCAAGACAACTTCTTCTTTGTTTTTGATAACCAATTATTTTGATTTTATTATTTTGATAGACAATTAAATTTTTTTGTTCATAACTATGTTTGGTAATATATTATATGATGTAGAGCCTCCTAAGATGTACTTACTAATTTGTGCAATATATACTATACATGGGTATACTATATTACCTGGTTACGTCTATTCCTGCTAAAGGTAAATCATTCTCTATTGAGTTCAATAATCATATTAATTCCCAGAGTGAATGATCGCATCAGGATTACAACACATTATTATTCTACGGATTGATCGATTCTACTCAACACGCGACGCGGTTTGTTAATTTTACGCGCAAACGACGCGCTATTAAGCCGAAACAGCCAGGTGAAAATATATAACTAAACTCAATTTACATATACCTATAGATTAAGTGGAATTTAGCTATATCATATATGCGTCATTTGGAAAATAACAATCTACGTGTTAGTAATCTTATGTCATATTGCGCACTGAGCTTAGAGGGATAGACTTTATTCTACAAATAAGTCTCACAAGAAAAACATTAGGTTTACTTTTGTGGAATTTGATGAAACTTTGCATGGGGATAGAGTTGATAGTCGAACCGAACACCTTTAAATATTGTAGGCCTATGAAAAGCGGGTTAATTATAAAATTTAATTAAACATTAAAAAATAGGCTGCACGCAGTACATATGTCTCAGTAGCTTTTATTGGTTGGTAGATACACCACATTTTACATTTATGTTCAGAGATGAGGAAGTTAAATTTGATTTTTTTAAATCTATCTTATGTTTGGATTACTCAAATAACAATATGGTATTTATTAACTAATTGCATAAATTTTGGAAATAAAAATTTATATTCGTAAATATATTATAAGTATTTGCATTGGATATTATCAATTTTAGTTAGTCTACGTAAAAATCTATTGAAGTTTATGATTAAATTTTAAGTACATATTAAATTAAGTACTCGGATCGAATCCCGGTCTAGCACTTGCATATAGATAATTAATTGATATGGACTCAAATAAATGGATAAACTTGAAAAATTGTGCTTAAAAAAATAAAAGGTGAAGAAGAAATTTTAAAAGTACTGTAAGTGGCAAAAAAGGACAAATATCAAAACTTTTAAAATGTATGCATTTTCACTATGAATCGATTCCAGTATTTGTTTCTAACTTAATCTTATCAAATGATCTCATTCAATGTGGTTTTTTTTCTATTTAGTTAACTATATATTGAAAATCATTACTGAATTATATTAAATACGAAGCAGAATCGATCCAAACAAATGTCGACATTACATTAGCAGATAAATGAAACTAATAAATTAATCTGCTAGTATTAATTTATTGGCATATAAATTTTGCTCAAATTCTTTTTGATAATGCTGACAGGTATGACGCACGAGCATTTAGAAAATTGTTGCCTTATCTCAGAATTAGTTTTTTTATTAATAATTCTTTATCTGCTTGTAGTTATTTTAGATGTATTAGTATTTTGAAATATATTTTTTGGATTTCTGTTTAAACTAATCATTAATTCAATCAGTGCTCTTCTGATCTTTAGGATTATCATTTAGTTATTTCAAATACATGAGTCTATTTCTTCTAAAAATTATAATCCTTCATCTACTTTTTAGAAATAATTACAATTAAGATTTAAATCGACAACTTACGACATTCAATCCAAGTATTTGAATTTTATATTATATTTTATGCAAAGGGTCTGAATTTTAAAAATAACAAAGAAATAGTATACTATTTTAAAAATGTTATATAAATTTTAAATAACTTAAGTTACTATAATCATGGTCCTGTACTAAATAGACGTGAAATGATTTATTTTACAATTTTAATAATACCAGTATGCTCAATTTTAAAATTATATAAAACAACTTAGGAAAAGTTCATAATAAAAAAGAAAAATAATTCCAAGCATAGATGCGATTTTTTTTCAAAAATATTTGCTTCGGAGTATTTTTTTCTTGTGGATGTCAAATTTCAATGTATTCGTTGTTACAATAGAATTTTGCTGTAATTTGTTTAAACTTTTCATGATGACTATCAATTAATAAATAAAATATCAAATACAGGATTTAAATTATATATACGTTCTTATAATTCGAACAGTCTTGCCTTTACCATATTTAATAATTTTACAATACTAGTTCTAGTCAGCGGCGAATGTTGTTCATAATTCGAAACAATCATTTGCAATTCTTGTTTTTAAATCAGGTTTTCGATTCATAAATTTTCATCTGAACTTTAGCATGATATTTAACGTTTTGCGAAAGATTCGTGTTTAAACTTTTATTGATTTCAAAACAATCAGTTTTTATTTATATGCCATTGTGTATTTTGAAATGATTTCTGCGGTTAAATCAATATATACTTATTATCAATATGATTCTGTATGATATTTTTTTAATTCATTTTTGTAAACAAAACTGTATAAAATATAGAGATGGTTAGTTCGCACATAGAGAATTTTAATGTACTCATTAATAAGCAAAAGTTATTCAACAATCCGTGAGAAGAAACGTTAATAAATAGCTAATTATATTAATTAAAATAATAAAGATATAACTTGCTTAGGTTTCAATTACATATATACTTTTAATAGTTAATGCATTACAAATTATTTTCAAAGTTAATGCATGACTATTCACTAAGCATTTAAATGCTAATACAAAATGTAATTTTATATCGAATATATTAATATTCAATATATATATTCTTATATATAAGCTTCAGGATAATTATGTATAATTATATAATTCAAGATTCAACTCCAATGTCGTTATTTTTTTAGTTCATTTTCCATTACTGAGGACTTGTATATATTTCAATTTGTGGATTGTATTCTGGAATAATAGATATATATTTACATGGCAAATAGTTTAATTTTTATACATGTGTTTTTCCCGACATTTTTATTTTCATAATCTAAGAAAGTAAAAATTAATATATAAATTCTTTAGACCATATCACTGCAATGAATTTTGCAACATAAATGCGTCACGCCTCAATATATCAATTGAAATATTATGAAAGTTTTGAAGTTAATATAAATAAATTCTGATGAAATATATGCAGTTTTATTATATAACTGATAGAAAAATTGCGAAGAAATATTAGATTCAAAATTATATGAATTTATCTCAAATATTGCAACAACTTCAATCAGGAATTGAAAAATTATTGGCTAACTGTACAATTTATGTAATGCTCAATCAAATTGAATTTTTCTTTAAATAATAAATGAAATACATGTATAATAGTAATATAAAATACTTTCGTGTATTCTTGCATCATTCCTAACAATGTATAAGAAAATTTAGAAAGACACATGAAGGACCGCAGATTACTCGATTTGAGTGATTCAAAAAACATTGATGGAGAACATTTATTAGTTTTTGGCAAAGGCAGGTCCAGCTGTTCTGATTGGGGGGGTTTTGGGATCTAATAAGATCTCACGTGTATTTATTTTTTACCTGAATTTTTTTAAAAAGTTCAAACATTTTTCAAATAAGAAAAATCGTAAACTCGAAAATTCGTTCGAAAAATTTTACATAACAAAAAAATACACCAAAGGGAAGGGGCTCCAAAAATCCCTAACAAATCGATCACGTGATTAATGGACGCCCCTAGAAATGAAAGAACAGCTCATCCGATTAGAGTGATTCAAAAAGCATAATGTTTGTGTCGACAGTGTGAAGAAATGAAGTGAAGTGAAGTGTTTATTTTGTTTTTGTTATTGTAGATAGACAAAGGACGTCGCCCAAATATAAGCACTTATATTACATTATAAAATACGACGATGAAATTAACAATATTTATAATAATTGTAATAATACCCGTAGGGTAAGTTATAGTATAATCGCAAAAAAATCGAAAATGAAAATTTTTGCATATCTTTACGTTTTGAAGGTTTCTGAACATTTTGGCATACCTCAGAAAAAATGTACGTGTGTGTGTGTATATGTTTGGATACAATTTTCGTCCACGATTTCGGGCGCACAAATCGACCGATTTTAATGGTTTAAAAAACATTCTTATCGATAAAAAGACGTGCTGATTAGTTTTTTGCGAAGACAGGTTCAGCCGTTTCGTAGATATGGGACAAAAAGTACCAAAAACGGAAATTAAGTTTTTGAGAGAACGGAGTATCCGATTTGAATGAATCAGAAAATATTTTACTTGTAATGACAAAATGAATAATTGATGCAATTTTTGAGAGGTCAAAAATGAGCATTAGACATATGTACATCAAATTATTAGATGTTTGATAGAGTTTTTAAAAAATGTGTATTAATTTTGTTACAATTTTGTTAGGTTCTATACCAAGGTCTTTAATTTTTATAGTTTTCTTATACAGTACAAGCAAATTTCAAAATTTTCAGAAAAAACATTCGAAAATTTTCAAACATCTACAAAATTTCATACCTCTAATATGAATTTGAAATTTACAATTTGGTTTGAAAATGTATATATTTCAAATGCGTTATTCTAATTGTAAGAAATATATCTTCAGACGGATTTATTCAGTACCTCTTGCTAAGGTAAACTTTTTCAATTGTTTTGAGTCACTGTATTTAAGATCGTCACTGTATATTTTATGAACGATAAAATATATAGTAATTATGATTATCTATTTGAAAATGTTAACAATTGATATTAATCAATGATAAATATTTATTGATTACTGATTTTTTTCCTCGAATATTTAATTCTGTTACGGAAAGTTCCAGCAATTCGTCTTGGGGCATGATGCCATGCATCACTAGTTTTAAATATTTTAAATAATTGTTATCAATCATTGATAAATTTTATTTATCTTTAATTACGGTACGGGTAGTTCCAGCAATTTGCTTTAAGGCGCTAAGCAATCATGAATTCCACAACGTTTTGATTAATTTATCAAAAGCCAACAGTTTTCATGACATTTTTGAATATATTAATTTTGACTTCAAGAAATACAGTAGTGGTACCATCCTCTTCATATTATAAATATCTATTGTTACTAATTATATGTGATATCTTACAAATACAGCAATTTTTGGCTATAACTGGGTATTACTTAGCAGTGAAATATTTTTCTTCGTCTCTGATACTGCTCTTTTTTTCAGAAAAGCGTTTAAACTTTTTAATAATTTCTGCGAATCAATGGATATGCAGGACCTCAACTTTTGAAGATGCTCAAAACCAAGACGTAATTATAAATTCAAGACACAAAATAAATTATTTTAGCATTCCTTTATTTGTATTTTATATTTGGTTGTTTCGTTATTTAATTGTAAAATTGTGAATTGTATATCTAAAGCCTTAGTTCATTTTCTCTAGCACTAGTACTAGTTCTCGTTTCGCACTAGTACTAGTTTTCTTTAGCACTAGTTCATTTTCTTCGTCTTCACTAATTTTGCTGCCACTTAATATCTGTCAAACATGATTATTTTCGGACTAGAGCCACATAATTGTGTATGCATCGATAATGAGGGGGCAAATTAACGGATCGAGTTAATGACTGCGTGTATCGGGCGATTGAACTCGACGATGAAACCGTCAAACTCGTTCGACTGACCGAAACCTTGTGCCATGCCATCGACCTTTCCCTCCTTACATACTTGCTGAGAGCCCACACTCGCACTATATACAGACTTTAACTTACTTACTAATATATAAAGCTGACTTACTATACTATGCATGCATCAACTTCAAGATTTTTTACGCTTTATATAATATTTTCTTTCGGGACCGTGGCTAACACGAAAAATTCATTAGAAACACCGGGGCGGACGTGCACGAGATCGTGAATTTGTGGGCATTTTTGCATGTTTCACATAAAATCATGGTCAGTATGGAAAACAGTTCCATTATTGACTTTGTCGTAGTTTTTCCAGCATTCGTTAAAGAAATAGAAGAAGTCAGTCAAGTGTTTAAAAGCTTGATTTTCATTTACTTCTCGTAGGGTAAGTTATAGTAATCGCAAAAAATCGGAAATAATTTTTTTATATATCTTTACATTTTCAAGGTTTCTGAACATTCTGGAATACCTTAGAAAAATATACAAATATACGTATACAAATCGTCGACAATTTCGAGAACACGGATCAACCAATTTAAATGATTAAAAAACATTCGATTTTTGTTCATAAGGAGACCAGCTGATTAGATTTTGGCAAAGTTCAGCTGTTCCAAAGATACGTAGTCTCGTAGAGAATAATGAACTAGGATTGTAACGCAGCTCAAAGGACAAGTAGCTCTGATCGTTATTCAAAAAAATCTTTTCAAGAAGTTTAGAATCGGTTGCAACAGTGGTATACAGTCGCTTTGTGTCGCAATTATAAAAAAGTGAGATACTAGTTCATAACAAAATCAAAGAAGTATCATACATGTACTTTCCTGCTGCGAAGATGAATTTGTCCCAATTTGTTATATAACCAAAAATGGCGATAAAAGTATAAACATGAATATATATATTAAAAATTCAATGAAAAATACAGGTTGATACATTATTACATTATAAAATATAAACTTAGGATTTAGATTAGGATTTAAGTTTCCAACAATATTCAAGTTTGCAACTAATATTAAATTTTTTTGTAATGAATATTCAAACAGACTGTTAAGCATCTGCATAAGTAAATTGTTACCAAAAAACATAAGTAAGTTAAAAAACATAATTACTGCTATTACGATTCAAAAATTCTGTAAGAAATTATTGTCTAAAAAACTAAAAATATTATTTATTTTTCATTATAATTATTTTGATGTAATTTATTTGATCAACATAATCTACATATTATCTACAAATTAAAAAATTATCCAGTTCATATTTATTATGGAACAAAGGAATTTAGATAGTTTTTGCCTTACAGATGATGAGCGGATCAGAGTATAAAATATCATCCGTTGTGAAATTCTTTATTATTAATATTTGTATTGTAGGTGCAATGAATAAAAATCAAACGAGAAAAATAGTTCAACGCACAATTTAGATTTATTTTGATTTTATTTATTGAAGTGAGGATAATATTTTGATTGTTTCGGAGCTGCATATTATATGTGAACAAATAATGTTATCGCTGGTACTAAGAAAGAAATTAATAAGCGTTTTGCTACGCAGCTGGTAAACTTTATTGAATTTATAAAATGTATGTTTTCAATCATTTGAAGTTCATAAATAACGCGCAGGACGAGATTGGCACTGCTATTAGAAATCAAAAATTCTGTAAGAAAATATTGTCTAAAAAACTAAAAATAATATTTATTTTTAGTTATAATTATTTTGATGTAATTTATTTGATCAATATAATCTACAAATTATCTACAAATTAGAAAAAAATCCAATTTATATTTAACACAACACTTAAAAGAATTCAGATAGTTTTTGCCTTACAGTTGATAACAAAAGAAAATTTGTTTTATATAGACATAGTAATCTCTATCACGAATGAGTTCAGTGTGATGCTAATATATCATAATATGTAATTATAAGCATTTTATTGAATATGCTATTTTGATAATCCACACAATCAGAAAAAACACAACTAAAGTATATCGTTGGGTGCAAGAAAATATCGACTTAATATCTAAGGAATTAGAATATTACAACAATGCATTATATTAATTTTAAGCCAATTTTGAAGCGTATTCGGGATAAAATTCAAATACTGCATTACTAATATAACTATATTTTATTGCTATCCCACCGCTGCCACCAAATGAAGAGATATTAATTACTGGTACTCTTCTGGATATGTAAAAACAAACACTTTTTAAGATATATCGATTTATTTTAAATTATAAATTTAGGTTCAGTGTTCTTATCTTAGATTAATATTAATTACTACTATTAATTAATAACTTAGATTAAGTATTCCTATTTTAGTCTGCACTTGTTGGCGGTTCAATCATGACTGATCTCCCGCTAAATAATAATTAGTTTTACCTGATTCGACCCTTATTGTACGATTTAGAGAAGCTTTATATAAATGCTGGAATTTGTACCAACTTACAACATAAAATTACAAACTTAGATTAATGAAGATACGATGAACATAAATTATTATAATAAATGCATAATAGTTCTTAGCTATATACACTCCGTTATATAGTCTTTGAGTAATTTACGGTATCACGTGATGCCACATTCCAAAGTCTCAATATTGTTGCGCCAATTTTTGTAAATCTATTCGCAACTCTTATAAAGGCCGTGCCTATGGCACTAGACACAGGCAACACGCAAGAAAGCCGGAGCCTTCCGAAGACTTCCGAAGTCCTTCCCAAGCGAAATCCGATCGAGCACGATAAGGATCTTTCTCTTCTACTGCGGACGCCCTCGAGAAAACAACTAACAATAAAATACTTACAGTCTTAGTTTCTGATATTATTAAATAAATTCAACGTTTCTTGATATATAGTTGTGGGTGTTTGATTTACTTACTTCGCTTATTAAACTTTCCTCAGTGTTAATCTATAATAAATATACGCGTTTTCACGCTGATGGCACAACAATATTTTCCAATGTCTCCCAACTACACTTTGTAGTACCCACTAAGTTTCTAGTATGCTCGTCTATATCTCGGACAGCCCATGCGCGATCCATCGACCATCGAGCATCGAGCATCGGCCTTGCCCTTGGCTGGCGAGGATGTGAGTTACGAGTCTTGTCTCCTTGTACAATTCACAATTAGTTATGATCGCGTTCCTGTTCGCCCGCGTAAATCTAGAACGCGTTCGCTGACCTAGAAAATGCTAATGCACTACTATACTGCAGAGCGTTTTCTGCGGAGTTACGCAAGGTGAGACGAGGCCGCGCCAAGAACCGACACTGGAAGACGGCACCGGTGTGGCTTTCATACGGGAGAATGCCACCGGAGAATGTGCGGAAATTTTGAATACCGTTTGCTTCATTGAATAGAATAAATAGAAAATCTTTGACGATCGTATTTCTATTTAAAAAAGTAGATATGCTTTTATGAAAAGAATTGATATGATATAATAGTAAGCAAAATATTTAATAAAACAGCAAGGTTTGGAACTATGGCAGAAGTCTCACTCAGAAACTACGAAGTTAAAAGGATCCACATATGCACTGATGAGAGAGATTATTTCACCAAACACATGGTTTAAAAATATAGAAGAGAGTAGAAATTTTATTACAGTAATCTGCAGATTGAGACTCGGACACTCCTACTGCAAATCGCACCTGAAGAAAGTTAGTATCTTACAGGATCCAAAGTGTGACTGTGGAAGCCTAGAAACACTCGATCATTTATTTTGGGAATGTAATTATTATCAGCAAGAAAGATCAAAATTATTTAAGAATTTACGAAACGTAAAGATTATTTTTCCCACCAATGTAAAATACTTATATCAAGTAATGACATAAGGATATATAAATAAATTTATAATTTTATAAGTAATAGCAAAATTAATTTATAGCATAATCATTATTGTATAAGTACCAATGTATTATATAAAACTGCTACAACTGTATAGATAATTTTAATGGCAAAATGATGTAAAAGAAGCCAAAATAAATAAAATAAAAAAATATATAGTAGTATAGGGTACGGCTGTGCCAGGGTACGGTAGTGACAGTCGCCATTACAGTTAAACTATACTGATTTTGACATAGGGTTCGAAGCGTGAAAGATGTAGTATGATTGCCTGAACATGTTTCGATTATTGCATTCAGTCTGCCTTAGATTAACATGATCTGCAGACCACATTGCTTTCAAAAAGTCAAAAGTGTGTTTTTATGTTCAAATTCTTCTAATAATAACAGTTTCTTGTATCTTAATACAGGTTGCTCCCACATAACACGTAACTCTATATCACGGATTCGCTCTAATACGGTTTAAGAATTGATATCGCTTATTACACGGTACTTTTAAAGCACAGGTTTGCTCTAACACAGTTTGAGAATTAAGCAAAACCCTAATAAAATAAAAAATATAGTAAAATCTATGAAATCAAACTTTATTTGATGGGTTTTTGAATCCCATGATTTTTCCCCCCAAAGAACGGTTTCTAAAAGCCGACAAATTTTAATCGAGACTATTAGAAAATCGATATTAAAATTCATATTTCATTTTGCAAAATATTTGAGATGCTTGTATGAAACGTATTGATATGATATTACATAAAAAAATTAAAAAAATCAAACATTTCTGAAATTAATTAACATTATTCAAACAAAACCATATTCTAACGACATTCACGCGATTATTCGAATCATTTCATCTTACTCACAATCAGAATTTTTTTAAATATGGAATAAACAAGTCGATGATCTCCGAAACGAAAGAGATATCTTAAATTATGTGGGCAAATTTTTTCTTTCGGTTTTTATATATTCGATGAATATATAAAATGATAATTCGATGAAGTACCATTAGTTTATCAAACAGTTCTCCATAAAGATTATTCTCTAAATTAAATTTAATTTTATTGTGTGCAACAGGTGCCAACTGAAGACTACAGATTTAGTTATTTTAGTAAATGTTTGATTAGATAATTATATTCCTATGATAATTTTCAAAGCAGTTTATTATAACTGCAAATAATATTATCAATGCAGAAATGAACCAGAACCAAGTTTGTGTTAGGAAAAATTTATATGTCAGGTTCAATCAATTTCCATATGGGTTAGAAGTCTTCGAAGTAAAACAAAATAATACTCAACAAAGGTTAATGTACGTTTTTTTCCTATATCAGATTATTATAATGATATGTGAAAAATCATAAAAGCATACTCTGAAGTATTATGTTTATTTCGCGGCAAAGTTGCTCCTTTAAATCGGATGTCGTCATCGTCTTATTTACTTGCGAATGTATCCTGCATGATATTTTATTTTATTATTGCAAAAGAGATGTATATGTCACGTGAAATAAATTTAGGGAAATATTAATAATGAAATAAAAAATATTTTCAAATACTCTTTCTATTCATATTGTGTAATTTGAGAAATTAAAATAAAGTGCACGGTTAATAATAGTAATGGACTGCGAGTGTTAAGTATTTGCGCAGTTATATAAATAATTGTATATTTCTGAAACAAACTAAATATCACTCTGTTTTTAAAGGCCGGTATCAATTGAATTATCTTATCGCCAAAAATCAAAAGTTCTTTAATTATTCTTTCTTTAAAAGTCGACTTCAAAGTGATCGATTTTTATTTTCAGGTGTAAAACTTTTTTTGCTTCGTTGTTGGGGTGATCTCGACAAAGACTTAAACATTTCAGAATTGTCTTAAAATACCATTAAGTAGATTATAAAGGTCATGGAAACTATTTAGAAAGTTTAATAAAAAGTCTGAAAAGAACTTGAATTGCGTCTAATAAATAGTTTAGAGATTTATTGAGGTTCTTTTTTTCGATATAGAGATTGCATCGTTTTTGTCTTGACCGCTGTACTAAACAAAACCGGTTTTGTAAAATAATTAAGTTAAAGTTGATATTGAAGTCAAAGGTAAATAAAAATAAATATTAGAATGTATTTTGATGTTAAAATTATATGTAATTTAAAATGTTCAAATAATCACAATCACCAGACAAACACTAGATATAACTCATGCGCAAATAATACAATTTTAGAGTTTTAAAATAAATTCTAGAAATGAGTACTTACTATGTGTTTATTTGAGCCATCATTTATATAGGTATTAATTTTTCCATTACAACAATTAGAGCTATATTTTTTTTGAGTATGAATTATATTTATCTTAAATTCTCAAGAAGATGGCTCAATGATTATTTAAGAATGAAGTAACAACCGCATCTTCACTATTCATAACTTGAATATAGTTATTTTTCTTCGTATGAAAACGTTTTAATTAAAAATGCACGCTTGAACAACGTAAAGATTGTACGAAATGAAACAAAGTTGAATTAATTAAATTCTACTCGTCCTCGACATAGCGAGTTCATTAAAATGATAAATATGTAACATATTTGATAATATTTGTGTGTATATATATATATATATACTAGCTGACCCGGCGAGCGTTGTTTTGCTATAAAAAATATTTCTAGTATAAATTGTTCAGAACGAAAATAACTAGCTGATTGCAAATGTGGTTCATAAGTGAAAGGGGCACCTATAAAAAATCTATGAATAGTTTACTTACTGCAAAGCACCCCACATATAAATGCCTCTTAATAGTCTTTGCAAGCGCCAACCTAATCTGCAACTGATTATATTTAAATGAATTGGCACATTTGAAGTTTCAAGATTTTGATATATTATTACCACAATTTTTATTAATTCAGTACAAATCAAGATCCGATAATTCGTTTTTTTTAATTATATTGTCATGTGGCATGTCCAGCGAATTGACTGCGATTGCCATAGATTTATATGCTACTTATAGTTCCCTATCAAAAACTGTTGTATCTTCAGATGTTAATATTCAATCTCTCTATTTCTTTGCAAAAATTACTATGTATGCAAACCATTTATCAACTATGTACTATTTGTGCGCATCGGAAAATATTTGTACGATGGGAAAATGAGAGGGGCAAACAACCCTTGATAAAAATAAATTATTATTTTTTAAGTGGAATTAATGCTTTGTCATATGGTCAGAAAAATACTTATTAAAATTCAGTAAACACTCACCTACAGAAGACGTGGTGAAAAAAAATATTCGATTACTAAAATGGTTATTATAAAGTTTATCAACACAATATTAATTAATTAATTAAATTATATATTACACAATATTAATATATTTATATTTTGTATATATTGTGTGCATTTTTTAATTTCGCATTATGAAAATTAAAATAAAAAAAAAGATTCCGAAAATAAAAAATACAGTTAGGGGTAGATAACCCTTGACAGAAATAAATAGTTTTTAAAAGTAAAGGGAGTTTCATGTATTTTTCAATTTCTAATTATAGAAAATTAAAATGAAGAAAATAGGTCATAAAATTAAAAAAAATATTAGGGGTGGACAACTTTTGATAAAAATAAATAGTATTTTGAAGTAAAATAATTGTATGTATTTCATCAATACGGCATTAAGAAAATTAAAATAAAGAAAATTTGCCTCAAAACTGAAAAGTATTAGGGTTGGATAACCCTTGATAAAAGTAAATACAATTTTTAAATATGAATAACCCTTTCCACTCGCAAATTTGGGAATTTATATGTATTTTGCAGCCGTTCAGAAATCTGAACTAAAATTATGTCAAATATTCAATGACTGAACGCGGGGTAAACAATAATTGAATTACTAAAAAGCTTGTAAAAAAATGGGGTTGGTGATAATGAAGTAAAAATTTAAAGTTGTTTGTATTTTTGATGTCACATTATAATTTTTATTTTTTTAACTCTTTTATTCAGCCATCAGAAATACATAAGAATTTCTATAAGCTAAATTGACAATATTTGAGAGCGATGTCTAAGAAGAACTTCAATGAGATCTTATTATAAAACAATGAAAATAAAAAAATCGTTTTCTCCTGGAACTCTTTATAGTGCTTCCTTATATAGGTTTTTGCTGATTTATTTATATCTTTTACCACACCCGAAAGTTTTACAATAATTTTCATATGCTTATATGTACAATTTAAATTACACATCTCAGTAATTATTAATTTATGGACTTGCAAATAACTTACTAATAGAAACTAATCTGAAGATAAACTTTGCCGATACTAATTAACAGATAAATTTTAATTTAAAATATAATCCAATACTAAAAAAGGTTAAGGTTATATTAGGTTTAATTAAATTTTATGTGTGTAGTAAATATGAGGCTAGGAGAAAAAACTAAACATAATAACCGTTTTATTTCCTATGCTTATGTAATTAACTAAAATGTATTTATTTGAATATCAAAAATTACTAATATGGTTTAAATCATCACATGTTTGCAATTAATATTGCATGTGTGTTGCTTTAAATTGAATGATTTCAATTACCACAATTTAGTATAAACCTATTAATAATTTACAACTACAATTTATACAGTACACGTATGTGTATAAATATGCACAGAGACCATAAATAAATTTATATAATTCATATTAATTTTTATAATTAATTATTGTTGATACTTGTTTTTGGAAACCACTAAATATCAAAATAAATGGATTATTTTGAGTACAATAAAATTCAAAAAGCATTTCTCTTCTCAATTCGGAATTCGAAAAGTTGTTTTTCATTAGGTGCTATTATTAGTATGTGTTCTTTAAGAGGAGTGTTATAAAAACTTATTAGTAAATTCTTTAATATCGAATTCCTATAATAAGATAAAAATTCCATCAAAATATAATTAAATTTAATTTATACGTGTACATAGCAAACTTTCAAAACAACTCATATCATTTTATAAAACAATGCGAAGATTATTATTCTAAACTTCGTTATCGTTATTTCTCGTCTATATCATTTAATAAAATAAATAATCAACAAAATGAAATTAAAACTATGATTAATTTCGAGGCAATATAAATAATTTTAATTAAATTTCAGAGATACATATCTGATGTTTTGTAATGCGCATATTTTTTTATCACGCACGATGTTTCTACTTGGCTTGTTTAAGAATTATAAATATGATAAAAATGTTTTAGCTTTAGATTAATTTCATTTGTATTTATAAATTTTACTTTTGTTTTCGGTTATTTTAAATATTTGTTTTTTTATTGTCATATTTCAACAGCAATCAGAACCTTGTGTTCTAATAGCTGTTGATCTGAAACTTATTACGTTGTTAGGTGGTAACCCAATGGTCGATCTATTCATATTTGATTATTTTATTATTAAAATTTATCTAATAGGACTGATTTATTTTTGATGCATCAATACCTGGAAAGGGCTATTATCACCCATTTTTAAGATATATATTTCCTTATTCTCTTACAAGACAAATATATTAATACAAATTGTAATATAAAATGTATTTTTAAAATTTCTTGTTCGTTTTTATTCGAGTTACAAAGTAATTTTGAAATCCCCGGTGTTTGATTGAAGAACCATTGATTGAACTTCATAAAATTTTGAATAATATGTAAAAATTATTGAACTTGGTGCAACTATGATATTGAAATCTATTCATTGATGTTAATGAAGCAATTTAGCTTTTAAGTACTAATGCGACCAATGCATTTTCAATAATTTTTGCAAAAATATATATTCTGAATCATATATAAATAAAAAAAATATATTAAAAAAAACGAATATTATTTCGCACAATCAACTGGACCATTTTCAAGCGATCATTCTAGCCTTAATAACATGTTTTGGCTATATTGGCACTTAATTTGTGTGCAAAAAATACTAAAATAATCTATTGGAAACAACTCTTCATACAATCTAATAAATCAATAAGATCGCCAGAGGAATGTAAAACAAAGTTCAAGCTTATTACATTATTGTGTAATTTGCAATTGAATGCTGCAACTGTTATTACATAAAAGAACAAATTAATTTGTTTTTTTTTTATTTTTTTATAATTATTTGAAGAGCAATCAGAACATATTCCACCTGTTGCCTTTTGTATTGATATATTGATGTATTAGAGAAATTGTTCTAAAGTGCAAAAATTACCTCATGAAAAGGAAGGAAAACCATCGGGCTACCTTCTCATAAAAAGCTAAGAATGATAAATTTTATATTTGGATTTAAAATGCAAAAAGTGCAAAAATTACATAACAAAAAGAAAAGACAATCATAGGGTTATCTGCTCATAAAAGCTAAGATAAGTAAATTTTGTGTTTGGCTCTATAAAGTGAAAAAATTACATAACAAAGAGAAAGGACAACCATTGGGTTACCTTTTCATAAAAAGATACAAAAGGTGACTTTCGTATTTGGATTTATAAAATGCAAAAAATACATATCAAAGAAAAAACCTTCTCATAAAAATCTAAGTGGTAAAAAAAACTTTGCAAGCAGCTCGCTCATAGAACACTGCAAATTTCTGACTACTGTTTAAAAGTAATTAAGTAAAGATCTATTTGATGTAGAAAATGTACTTTCAACTTTTTTCAATAAGTTGTGACAAATATAAATTATATTGCGTAATCAAATCAGTAAAAGGAGAAACGAAGTCATCGTTTTCAATCGCTTTCTAAACACAAGCTATCTAGAGCATTTACTTGTCAACAAATCATATTTATAAATGCAATTTTACAGGAAATATGTATATAAATAATATATGTATATATATACATATATATGTATATAATTATAAATGAAACAAACAGTTATACCTTTATTACATGACTATCAGTTCCGAAAAACATAACTTATAATTTATGGTCGAAGAGCCGGCAAAACTTTTATAGCTGCTTTAACAATTGAAAATTAACGTAACTTTTTATTCTTTTAATTGATGGTAATAAAATAAATGTAAAAACATTATACTAGATTAACTTTTTGCTCACAAAGAATAAATGTTTTTTGTCTCTGATGAATTTAAAACCTTCTCTCTGACATGATTACGGCTCATATCATAAAGCTTATTTTATGAATGCTGTTTTAATGGATCAATTAGTGCATTTTTTAAATTTTGCTAATATACTTGATAATTAAGATTTTTATTAAGCTCAGACTGAAAAAGATTAAGTAAATTGAGCGGATTATTATATTCTGAGAGCGAGCTTTATATATAGGAATTCACGTGTGTATGTTTTGCTATGTATATATATATATATATATATATATATATATATATATATATATATGTGTGTGTGTAAATTTATATTTATATTAAATTATTGAACGATTATTAACTGGTTTATTTTGCTTCAGAATTATGGCACGACTCATTTTCTTAAACTAGTAGGTATAAAACCAATCCTCTTTATATTTCCTCTGTTATATAAAAACTAAGAGAATATTTAAAAAAATATAAACGATTTCCTTAGAAATGGTATGAAATTCATATTATAATCACTTTGTTGATTGAGCTGACTTATAATGTTTGTATATATACATAATATATATAATATGGCCAAATCTTTCAAAATCACAATTTTCTTCCCATTTTGATTTTCTATTCATTTTTGTAATTTATTTGTGTGTAGTGTAAATAAGCTTTTCATGTAAAATAGCTAGTTTTAAATTAAAAATCTAATATTATTACGTAAAAGTAAGTTTAAATAAAACAAGTAGTAATACAGTACAGGTAATTAAAATCTTTACATAATTTATTAGATTATTCGAAGTCTTTATGGATGAACAGATAAAGTCTGAATATCAGATTTCTCTATAACAACTGGATAATATGTTTAAGCTTTTAATAAAGCTCTGTATATTTTTTGTTTATTATATGTAATAATGGATAACTCTTGTACGTTTTTGAGGTAATATATAGATCTAGGAATGTATTTTTTTTATATTGTCTGTAATATGTGAGACATTAGAGTATAATAATTTTGAAAATTGGAAACATCTACTGTCATGGTAATTTTATTTCTACTATTTAAGACAGTTGGGCTTGCAATTAAGATATCCGCCATAGAAATACAATTTACTTACTTGAGGTGATATGATAAATATATTACCAAACCACGGACAAACCTCATAACCTTAGACAAATAAACACCTACACCTTCTTGAAATCTTTGGATTCTTGTCTGGGATGCATAAACGCATTTTTTTTTGTTATGCAAAGAAAAAACTTTTTTGAAATTTAAATCGCAGGCAGTATTAAGCACCGACATACCTAGACAAAAGACCTAGTTTGGTATGCTAAACGCATTTTCTTCGCTATGCAAAAAAATCTTATATACTTGACTTGTGCATTTTGCTCTTGATGACATTATCTTATTCCAGTATTACTAAATTTAAATGTGATTTTTATTGTAGAGAAACATATTATAAAAGAAATTATGTAATTGATGCAAAGATGTTTTTTCCTCTATAAAACCATATCGTATAATGTTTGTACCGGCTCTTTTATCAGTTTCAAAATCGTATTACTTCAATTGTCAAAGCATAACAAATTTACATAAGTACTTTTCTGATATTTTATTAATATGTGGCATTAAGATAATGATTTCTTAATGGCATAAATTTCATCCACTGTCATGGTAAATTTTGTTCTACATCTAGGACAGTCAGGCTTGCAATTAACAAGATATTCTCTGCAAATATACAATTTACTTATTATAGAATAATAGAAATATTACCAATTAGCATCGGACAAATATACTTTTTTATAATCTCAATCACAGACGATATTGAGCACCGACATACCCAGACAAAAGATCTAGTCTGGTATGCGTAAACGCATTTTCTTCGCTACACGAAAAAACCTTCTTGACATCTGCATTATACTCTTGATGATATTATCTTATTCAATATAATAAATTATGATTATTATAGTAGAGAACTCATTATAAAAAAATATGTAATTGATTGATGCCCTGATTTTTTTTTCTACAAGAACGTATCTTACCGGCTCCTTTATCAGTTTCAAAATCGTATTACATCAATTGTCGAAGCATAAAAAATACGCATAAGTACCTTTCTGGTATTTCGTTATTATTGAAGTAAATCGAGTAGTTGTTACTTTGTTATTGCGTTGGCTCGGCATTGTCGTTCCTCCACCCGCGGTCGCCTCCAATTGCTTTGCGGTCGAATGAACTCACTTGTACTAGGTTCAGAGAAAAGGTTTCAAAAATATTTCTATAGAATTATATCTATTGCTAGGATCTATAATTTAATTGAATAAATTATAAAAAATATTTATAGGAAAACCCCCACTCTTCTAAATTTCAAGAATTTTTAGTTATTTCTAGAGAAAATGTTCACCAAAATTAGGCCTTTGATTATTAATTACAGTTAATGTTTTGCAGTCATTTTCAAAGGTGTGCATGTATGTGTACTATGTATGTATGCAACTGCTGAATTTTTAGGAGAACAAGTAAACTCATCAAAACTTGTTCATACCAATTGATAACAGGCAAGCATTGATAAATGCAAATCTGTTCACGCCAATGGTTCCAGTTTTCATATGTTTTCAACAGAATAGCAACTTCTTATCTTCTCTATTACTCTATTTTGAAATACAAATAATGTTTCATAGTATTAATGCATTTTATCCATAAGTTTCTCAATGGGCAGTCGTTAGTACCTAAAATTGAACCAATTAATATAATCAGTATTAACTCGACATTTATCTAATAATAATAGTAAGTAGCACTAGTACTATATCAATCATCAAACAAGTATTATTTATCAATATTTAACAAGGTATCAATTTTTTTTCTGAATATAGTGAAGAAAAATGCTAGATTTTATTATATAGTTCCTCAAAATGAGTATTAATGCATATGCATAATGATTAATTGAATCTTTTTTAACTACGAATAATATTGGAAGGCAATGCAATAATATTTAGATTCGTATTTTATTCTCTTCTCAATAACAATGGTCATTTTTTTATAATTGTGTTGTTGCGTCAATGTCAAAGACTGTTTTCATTTGAAACATATTCGGTTCTATATTTTTATAAGTGATATCTTGCCAGCTTGATATCTTGAATTGCGGGCTTGAATTCAGAACTTCTGGTAACGAAACCAAGCGCTACCAAACTTTTTTTTAATTTAAAATAAATAATAATTAAAGTACTATTTACTTTAAATTAAAAAAAGTGAAATATTTCAAAATTTTATTAGATATAGGGAAGCTTTTACCTCATTTAGAATATTTATATACACATGCCCATCTTGCGCTCTACGCTATAGTCCGCCAAAATAAAGCATTTTAATATTTTAAGTGATATTCAAAAACTAATTTTTTCGAAGATTTTAAGTTTTGCATCAATAGGATGCATTTCCGCATGAATGTCGCTGCGGCATAACGATATATTTTAAAATTGTTCTATCATTAAAAATTTCAATTGTATTAAACAAAAAAAATACCATGGCATTGAATGGTTCAAAAGAAAACGGGCTCTTTTTGATATTCTTTAGTTATCCTGTAAGACAGTTGTCGGGGAACCGGGTAAATTACCCCAATTGGGGTAAAAGTGCAATTTTTGGGGGTAAAAAGTATATATTTGCGAAGCACTAAATCAGCTTCAGTAAAACCTACTACCAGAAAGAATTTCTGCATTAGCAGAAAATGTGAAGAAATAAGTAGTTTTTGCATTAAAACGAACTAAATATTTTGCTATTCAGGCTAATGAGACAACAGATTTCAGTAGTAATTCACAACTGATGGTATATGTTTGCTAAGGTGTAGATAATTTTGAAGAGGAATTGCTATTTTATTCTCTTCTCGAGTTTAGATGTCGTGGAGTAGATATTTATAATAAAGTAAACGAATACTTCAAAGCGTAAAGATTTTCTCGGCCCATTACTATAACTACCCTACGGAAAGTTAAAAAAATACAATAAAGACTAGAATTACCAATATTTTGACTCATCGTCATTAATATTGAAGCTAAGACCGACACAGAACACGTAGTCCATGGACGGCATCCGTACACACAACAAATCATATGCCGAGGTTTTCTGTGGCCAACACTCGTATATACAGGTAAAGTGGACGTCGTCCATGGACGACGACACTCGTAACGAAAGGGGTAATTTTATTCATCTAATGTGTTCGGAAACGAGAGTATTCAATAATTTTCATGAACTGTTTGATTTTAATATTACATAAATAAATCGTTTTGAGTTTCTAGAAAATTATCTGATGGAAATAATTGATTATCTTTTTTAAATGCAAATGAAGAGTTTTATCTTGCTTCTATCTCGATAACTGCGTTTATATCGAATGTGCGGACCTGATGTGAGGAGTTGATACTCAATTCCGGTTGAAGCTAACGGCCTTTGCCATAATGCACTATCGATGGCAATATCCTGCTGTATTATCGGCTGACCTTTCTACAAAAGCTTACTAATAGCAAGAGCCGGTAACTTGAGGCTGGAAATACACTTGCAAATGTTTTTTTCGCTACTTTGGTACTCATATGCGTAGTACAGACATGCAGTATCAGAGTTGAATTGAGTGTTTATTTGCATTTAATGATATTGACATTTTAGATATTATTTATTCGAGAGCAATCTTTTTTTCATTTCTTTTCTTTTGAATTTCTTTTATTTGAATTACAATCTGTCCATATTACGAGGACATTCAGTATTTGTTTTGACATCTTAAACAAGGTTTGTTTGGATGGAAATCTAGTAGTTGTCTTATTTTAGATCTGATTAATAAGGTTTTTTTTAATTACAGGCAATCAGAATTACAAAATCGTTGTATGAGTCTGTGTGATAATTAACATCACGTTTGAGAATCTTTGCCATGAAAAATTAAGAAATTTAAATGAAAATATTATGACGATTTTCAATCAATGTTAAGTAAGCAATATAGGACTGGTCATTATGTAGCTATCTGCAAGTCTTCTTGTTCACCTTTTTATAGCTACTCTTTTTCAATTGCATTTCTATAGCTCAAACTGACTAAAAAAATTGAGCAATATAGGATTGGTCGAATTCTTAACTAGTTATGAATTCTTAATTAGTTTGTTAGCTAAATTTAAACTGAAATAGAATAAACCGATATATTATTTACTATAACAAAATGTAAAATACTTTCTCTCGAGATCTTTTTCATTGAAAACTCTTAAAGTTTTTAGTAGAATTAGTCCATAGTAGATACTTTAATTTATTTGTACTAAAAAGATTTTTTTATTTGTACATAGTATATCAGTAATTCAATTCAATATACTCGTATATGTATATTAGGGTGTTCCTTAATATAGACATTTTCGAATTTCCTTGCTCCCAACGTCTCAAATGGTTCCAAATTGACAAAAAACAATTCTCTGAAAGTTTCAACTCTTAATATTACCTCTTAGATAGTGCGCAATTCAATCAAACTTCGAATGCAAATAGCATGGAAAAAATTTTGAAATCTGAAAAAATTTTTTTTAGGTATAACTTCGCGACAAATGAATCAAAAGTGCAAATTCGTGTCATTTTTTATAGAAAATTCGACGCTCTGCAAAATTTTTGAAATTTTTTTCATGCTATTTCCTTTGATTGAATTGTGCTCTAACTAAAAGATAATATTAAGAGCTAAAACTTTCAGAGAATTGTGTTTTATCAATTTGGAACCATTTGAGCCATTGGAAGCAAGGAAATTCGAAAATATTTATATTAAGGACAACCCTAATGTATATATATATATATATATATATATATATATATATATATATCTCAACGTCGAATATATATATATATATATATATATATATAAAATAATTAAAAAAGTATTTAAACAAATATTAGACGAGTTAACCTAAAAAATATCTGGAAAAACTTTTCGAATTAAATATTCTTTATTCTTTTTTACTAAAATCTTTGTTGTTGATGTATTATTTTCATTGAATATAGTTATATGATTTTTATGCCTAAATAATTTGAGTGTTTTATCCACTGAAGAAAAGTTAAACTGGAACTTGAAACGTGTGGGCTTCTGTTAAATTTTTTTCAAGATACTTATTTTTTTCTATTTTATTATCTAGATGGACGCCTATTTAAGAAGTATTTTGTTCAATCATATTTATTGCCATCTGAAAAAATTTTTACATAAAAATTACAAATAAAAATTCAGAAGTAATCCTTAAATCGAAATATGTTCTGGACATATGTTCTGGACATGTTTATGCTAACAAGGTTTATTGTTTGTTTGCTTTACAACTAACACTAAGTTATATTCAATTGAATTTTGTTCAAATGCAGGAGTTTTAGTTTACTTTTTCGTCGTAGTAAGAAATAAACAATCTTTTAAAATGTATTTAAAAAAGCCTAAACAACAACCACGATAGAAAATAGTAATAAGTATACAAAAGAGTTATGTTGGCATTTATTCCTTTTAACTTTTATCAATGTATGTCTGAAAGGAATTAGCTAATTAGTTTCTAGAACCAGGAATTTCTTTGAATAATTAGTTTCTTGTCAGGAAGTTTCTCAACGTCTATGGGCATAATAAAAATCTACACTAAACACCAACAATTAAAGTTGTTTTTAAACAACCTGAAACCTTTGATTTTTATGAACAGTGTATGTATTACAAGTGACATTATAATCGAGTTTCACGCAGCATCTTTGTTTGACCTGAGCTTCCTGAATAAGTGAATTTATTATATTGAGCGTTGGGTAATCAACAGGTACAGGTGAGCAGACAATGATTGCTGTGTTATATAAAACATAGATACAATACTCTGAAACTCTGAAAAGTCATTATGCGGTTCAAAAGAGAAAATTCGAAAATACTTCCGCAGCAAATCGAGCACGCAAACCGGTAGAGGCTTTCCGATAAAATCATTCGCGACGTTACATACCGGTATATAGAAACTTGTTTGTTATCTATAATTCAATTATAGATTTTATCTTAATCACTTGGATGGGATAGATACACTCTATCTGCTAGAAGTTAATTGCCATTTGTTATCATCTTGTTTATTATTTTTCTTAGATAGTTATATGGACGATTTGAAACAATTATCATTATACAAGAGAATAAAAATGGTTTAAATAATATATGGATATACTCGGTGTCAGAGGAATATCTGCTTAATGCATGAACTTCTCTATATGTATAAACAATAGATTAATGGGCTAATTAAGGTGTAACATTGACCAATTTTGTGACAAGGTTATGTTACTCAGCATTTTTTATATAAAGTGGCACTAAAAACTGTCAAAATCCTATGAAATCCATGACATTTTTGGGAAAGCAGGTTCAGCGGTTTTGGGGATCCACTAAAAAAAGTCATGGAAAATGCCATTTGGCGGTAAAAATGATCATTATACATATGCACATCAAATCATCATACATTCTATATTATAGATTTTAATAATAAGTATACATTTTGTTTACATTTCGCTTACGCGCTTCGATATTTCTTCTCTAAGACAGCTACGGAAAACGATTGCTTTGAAAAAAGGTTAAAAATTTTCAGAATATAAAAAAAGAGTGCGCGTAAGGTTCGCACGCGATTGAAGTAAAACTTATTTGCTACTGTACAAGATGGCATTTAAGTAAAAATAAATACATCATATAACAATTTTGAATAATGTTTATTAGTAATATAGTTATACCCGTGATGCACACATTTATTAGTATCAACCATTATACACATTTATATAATGATAAATTATAAATTATATATTTATAATAGATTTAAAAATATGTATAATATTTAAAACTAATAATATAATTAAAGTCATACTTAAAATATGACATGATCGGTTTGTCATTGTAATTAGCATTTAGAAATAAACCTTTATAAGAGAAATGAAGTATTTGCTGATAAATAAATTTTATAATATTCGTTCACACAGTGGATTATGTTAAACAACGCCTAAACAAATATTGTTTTCGCAACTTCACTCTTCATGTAATTGTGTTTGAAGAACTTCATGTAATTTTCATTTTCGCTGGCGATATAATCTCATTCTTTGAACAGCTGTAATATCTGTTTTGCCTAACAACATATTTTCCATTTCAATAACTTTAAAGATTTATAGAAACTACGAATAATATAGAAATAATTTCTAATAAGTAAACTTACGTTTAGTACAAATGTTTAATTTGTTTTATTATTTTCAAGGAACAGGGTACAATATTCTTCTGATTCAGGCATTTTCCATTAAATCAAGATTTGTACTGCGATGTAACTTTGAAATGTTTATTTATCTATGCCGATTTTCTTGTTGATATCGGTACGCACAACGTTGATGCCAGTACGCATACAACGACAGATCTCTATTTACATACACGACGACTAATCACAAGCGACCCGTATAGAAATGATATCATTGAAAGCGACTGACGAATTCGAACCTGGCTTCATGCAGTTTTGATATTAATTTTCACTTGCAAATATAAATTGCTCATTTCGCTCACTGCTGTGTGAAATGACAATGGAAAATCTCTCACACTATTCTTTTCTGGCCTAGGGCAATACTACCCATTATATATTTTTGAACAAAATAATAATTTCTAATAATGTTTAATACTTTTATTACTATGCGATAAAACTTCATACTAATTTTACCTTAAATATTAACGCTATAGAATTTGTATTACCCGATGTACCTCAAAAATAAATGCATGAAAATTAATTAAATTTCCATATAATTATTATTATTACAGAATAAAAAACACATAATAACTAATTACGCCAGTAAATAAGCGGCATTAGCATTTTGTGAGCCATTACTTTTCTTGAACCGCGAGCAGAAATATGAACGTCGGGATAAATTGTGTTCACAAAGTAAAACCTAAACAAATTTGAAATAAAAAAACATTTTAATGGCCAATTAAAATATTACGACGCGACATTTACATAATTGGAGATCATAACCCCTTTTAAGTTATTAGAGATTATTTTTATTCGAATATTCATAATGGTTAAAGGATTGAGTAGTACTTGAATGTTCTCTTCTACATCATTAAATGAGTGATGTTTTTGAATCGTTAGACAGAACAAAATAATGCATATCTTTCTATTTACTGTGCGTTATTTTATTGACAAAATTATTACTTTAAGAACATTGGCCTATGTTTTATTTCAAGTACGAAATTTATTTTTATCTAACTACTTTATATTAATTCCTTTGGTTATGATTTTTATACATATTTTTGTTTATTGATTAGAAATTATTTCTATATTATTCGTAATTTCTATAAATATTTGAAGTTATTAATATAGAAAATACTGTTTAGGCAAGACAGATATTACAGCTGTTCAAAGAATGAGATTATATCGCCAGCGAAAAAGTGAAAAAAATACTAACAGTCAATGAATATATGTTAATTTTAATTACATGAAGTTCTTCAAATAGAATTACATGATGAGCGAAGTTGCAAAGACACTATTTGTTTAGGCGTTGTTTAACATAATCCACTACGTGAACAAATATTACAATATTTATTAATCAGCAATTACTTCATTGCTCTAATGAAGGTTCATTTCTAAATGCTAATTACAATGACAAACCGATCATGTCATATTCGAAGTATGATTTTAATTACATTATTGGTTTTAAAAATTATACATATTTTTAATGCTATTATAAATATATAATTTATAATTTATCATTATATAAATGTGTATAATGATTGACACTAATAAAAGTGTGCATCACGAGTGTTACCATATTACTAATAAACATTATTCAAAATTGTTAAATGATGAATTTATTTTTACTTAACTTAAATTTGCTACTTTGTACAGTAGCAAATAAATTTTACTTCAATCGCGTGTAATCCTTACGCGCACTCTTTTTTTTCTAACGCATAAGTTTTTTGAACGATTTGAATGATTTGAAAGATGTGAAAGTTTCTCTATTAGTAATATAACTATATATTTTTGTAATAAAGATTCAAATTCTAGAAATTCTTATGACAAATTGTAAAACTTCATAAAATGCTTAAACTTGATGCTTATAATAAGTATCAAGTAGGTATCTGACTTTTTACTAACAAAAGTAACTCTAAAACCAATCGGTTTGTTTTTACCAAAAAACTTGTCACTAAGAATTGAGTTGGTAAATCTCTTGAAATCATGGTAGATATTTACAATTACAAATAAATATGCATACATAATATATTCAGACGTTATATCTAATGATGTCAAATAATAACCAGATCAATTTGATAAAGTTTCATACGTGGAGACTACATCATCAATAATCAATTGCATTTTGTTAAAATAATAATAAATGAGTTGAAAATATAGAAAAGCACAATAATTTAAAATAAGGCTATGTCAAATTTATTGATTCTGAGTCTGACGATTGGCAAATGAATAGATAATTATAATATAAAGATAAACTATGACCACCTGTGGACACGAGGTCTTCAACCTGTTAAGTATGTTCGATATAAAAATATATTAATTTTAGATTTTCTCACAATTTCAACAACGGCTAATTAACGAATAAAAATTGATCAGATTGATTTGATTAATAATACTGTATATTTTGTCCTAAAATACTATAAATATCTCCGTCAAATATCATCGTGTTTTATTATTCTGTGGCGCCTACGCAATTATCGCCTTACCTTTCGATCATTCAACAAACATGGAAACGCACGCGATGTACCTTCGGAAATTATTTAATCAAGTATTTATTTAGCTTTGTTTTAGGCGGCTGAATTTAAGGACATGCAAGGGAAAATGAGTATGATTCAGTATTTTTATTTATAGATACAAAAATTGATATTGACATTTATACCTACAATATTGTACGTATCGATCCCTATCTATGAAAATGCAATCACTAGATTTCTAAACTAATGTTAGGAACTAGATATCACCACACAAAAAATATATTATTTTGAAATAAAATATATGGTATATCAAAATTATGGGCATAGGGATAAAATAGGGCGTCTACATATGGTCCGTTTCAATTATTATAGGACTAAACTCTTTGAACCCTACCTAAACGACCATGTTAGGGCAATTAAAGATTTTTCCAAGGCTATCGATTTTTTTACAGAGTCTTCTTTATAGACTTCTATAAATATCAAATATTTTTAAAAAGTATCAAATATCAAAGAAAGTTGTGAAATATCAAGAATATCAAAGAAAGTTGTAAAAAAATGTTTTTTTATTCTGGAAGCCACATTTTGTTTTTAACTCGTTAGTATATTATATGTTTTTAGTTAGTTTTTTAAAATCTAAAATGAAAATTTTTGCATATCTTTACGTTTCAAAGGTTTCTTGTTCAAGCATTTTTAATAGAAGTTATTTTTTTAATATCACATTTTTCGAACATCAAGATTTTGCCTTTTTCTCATTTTGGCATACTTTAGAAAAAATGAATATAAGTGTGTGTGCGCGTGTGTGTATTTTCGGATACAAATTTTTGTTGACAATTTTGGGAATACGGTTCAACCTATTCGAATGATTCAAAATACATTCGATTCCCATTGATAAGGAAACATGCTGATTTGTTTTTATTCGAAGCAGGTCCAGCCGTTTTGAAGATACGAGACAAAAAGGCCAAAAATGGTGATTGAGTTTTTGAGAGAACGGAAAAAACATTTTGTTTGTATTGACGAAATGAACAATTAATTGAAATTTTGAAAAGGCAGGTCTAGCGGTTTCGGAGATCACATAAAAAAGTAAAAACAAAATGCCATTCCACAGTTGTCCAAGCAGCGGGTACGCGCTTTGATATTTTGTCTCTAAAACAGTTATGCAGCGCGATTGCTTTGAAAAGGAGTTCAAAATTTTCAAAAATTTCAAAATAATAAAAAATCCAAATTTTTCGAAAAAGACTATTTTCTTCAAAAATTTTAATATCTCAAAAATCTCATTTTTTCAAAGTATATATTCGAAAAAGTTTAATTTTTTTGAACAATTTGAATTTTTAGTACGGGAAGTTTCAGCAATTTGCCTTAAATTTTATCAAATTATTTAGAGGGCTAATGGTTTTGTCACGTACCATTTTTTGAGATCCCTCCACTTCAGAACCTGCTGAAATTATAACTTTTTGACTGTTATCAATTGTCATACCATTCTGTCTTCTTAAACAATAATTGAAAGCATATAAAAAATGGATACTAAAGATATATGGTCTTTCAAGGATCACATAAAATTCGCGCCCCTGGACTAGAATACTCCTTTGAACAAAGTGCAAACACATTTTTGCTTTTATGTTATTTTTGTTGGCCCAAATTTACAGCATTTTTATGTACATACTTATTATCTTTAATTATTATACTTAATGTTCTTTAAATATAATTTAATTTAATTACTATGTACTACACAAATTAATCTAATTGCTTTTTATAGTAGACCTTTCTTATCTTTGTCCTTTTGGGTGCGTTCATCAATAAAGAAACTGAAAATTTAGTTTTTCTTCTCAATCTTATTGCCTGGATATTTCAAAAATGAACATTTTATTTTACATTTCCCAATAAAAAAAATCAAAACCAATGCTTGGATTCAACCTTTTCTAAAATCCTCAGCTGTTAAGCTCGAGAAAGTCTTGAATCTCTTCGATTGGACTTGTCAGTTATGAAAAGATTACGCATGATCTATAAATACGCAATTTTATTTGATTTACATTAAGTATCGAGTAAATTTCATACGTCTTTCATCACATATATGATATCAATGTTTGATAGTGTATGCCATAAATTTCAATTTAACGCCGTATCCGAAGTAAAAGCCGTGAATTAGAATGTCATAATTGCATTACTGCTATTACGTGTACATGAAGATTAATGAATACCCCAGGTTTACCGTATTGTAAAGTTTGCATTTCTGATTAATTCGTGATTTTCAATCGTGCAACATTTGAATATTAACTAAATTTGATAATAATACTAATGTATGTTATATGAAATTGTTTAGAATTCATCAGCATGTAATGTAGAGACATTAAACAATAATAATCATATATTGTTTCAATAATGTTTATAAATCAAGCATTTTTTACAGAACTTATTTTATTAATATTATTAATATTTTGTAACAAAACAATATAATACTTTTTCCTGGATTGCCTTTTCAATGTTCTTTGTAGTAAAGTGCAGTCGCTTTATATATCTTTAAATGTTATGGACGTTTAATTTTATTTTTTAAAAAAATATTCATTTAATTTTTCATTTTTAATTATTCTACTTTTTCGTGACATGGCATGTCCTTTTCTTCAGGATTTTTGAATAATTGAAACATTTTTTTAAACTCAACACTCACTAAAAATTAAATAGACCATTCTCTAAATTTTTAATAAAAATGCTTACTGCAATATAAAATTTACTAGTAGGTGAGACTGGATACGGTTGTGCTACTTTTTTGATCAGAAATAATATTGTTTATTTACCAGTTAAATAAAATATGCTTTACTATATAAGTTAGATAAAATATGAAATACTGTCCTTAAATACCATGGATTTATCATAGAACCAAATCATACAAGAAAAGAGCGATTGGCACAATCGTCTTAGGGTAGAAATAAATTGCATGAAAATAAGTTAAATAATCAATAGCTATAAACATCAAAATGGTTTATAACAATTTTTATTATCAGAAATATGTAACACAATACAACATATTCGTTTAAGCAAAGCTGAATACAACATATAACTCTATTCATATGAATATGAATGTAATATAATAATAATATATAACAAAAACATAATTTTTTAGACAAAGTTGACAAGAAATCCTTGTGAACTCATTTTTCCCTTGTAATTAATTTTTCTTCCCCTTATTCTTTTGCATTTTGTCTTAGTTAAGTTAGATTTTTTTATCGATTTAATTTTCACCCGAAAAGGTCAAGAAATACATGTCACAACCGTACCCAAAGCACACTTTTGAAAACAAATTATCGACTTATGACCGAGCTAAATTATCTAAGCGAAAACTATTTTTTGGTTATTAACTACCCATGTTCAACTTACAGCAAAATAACAAACAAAATGATCTATCTGTATACAAGCAAGAGTTACAGATTTATTATATACGGTTTACAGATCATGTCAATGTAGAGCGCAATGTAGAACTCAATGCAATAATGGAAACTTGTTCGAACAAACACACTTCATCTTTCTCCCTTTAAACTCTGTCTCAAAATCAATATTGTTTAGCTTTTATGACAACTGTTTTCTACCGTACCTTGGCATAACACTACCTAGTCTCCACTACCTAGCGATTTGCAGCACCTATATTATAAACCAGCTTCTAAAAAATTACCTGTTTTAATTTGATTAAGAAACTCGCTTTTGCGATAAAACATGCTAATACAAAGATTTGAATCTTGGTTGCAAAACCATCTTCACTTTCACTCAAGTGGGTCACGTACGTTCATCTTGTTCTAAAGTCATCAAACGCCACATAACACAATAACTGCGGTGTATGGAGTTCGTTATGATATTAATATTGATGCACATAACAGCAAAACACAATCCGTCAGGAACATATGCGGCTGGTGTAAGCAAGTTAACCGGACAAATCGAATAACCCGAGCAAGAGCCAGAATATTTGCCTGGTTTGGACCAAACCACTGCTTCGCTAAGGGTAACAGACACAGGTTTTGGATTTCGTCGAAACACTTTGGTAAATACATATTAGGTTGTCAAATATCTCCCTTCCGCTTTTTTGCTATTGGTTTATAATACAAAAAGGCGGAAGGGAGATATTTGACAACCTAATATTTGTAAAAATTTGGTTGAATGCAGTGAATTTTCTTTTTATGTTTTTGCTTACTTTACTTAACACTTGTTACCTTAATAAGATTGATATCGTGGATATTTGTGGGTAACCACATTTAAAAAACTTACTTCTATAGCGTATTCGTAAAGCATTTGCACATTTTTTATCTTGTATTCTCAAAACATTTTTCTTCTATTTTGAAAATTATAATATGGTAGAGCGTGGTGTGAAGGTCTACGGGTTGAAAGGACCAGCTCCATTAACTGAAAACCAAGTAAAGTATAGATTTTTTCATCGATACTATTGTAATGTAGAAGGATAAAGATGTGTAACCAACGATCGGCCATGTTTGAAAATCTATAACAAAAGTATTTTTTTTCGCTTTTAGTTTTTTGGTTGTGAGCACTATTGTTTAGTTTACAAGACCTTAATATAATTTTTAATTAAACGTTATTTAATTGTTTTATAATATATATTTTCAATTTTAAGATGGATCTTTAATATAACATCTATCTATCACTTAATAGATCTTTTAATATAACATCTATAGCTTACATGTAGGTGTGGTAAAAAGGACCAATTGAATCTTTACCCTGGCAAAAGCGTAAACAATGAAAAATAAAAAATAAAAATGTATTCGGTTAAAAAAGCTATTTTGAAAGAGATACAATAAATAATACCAGATCAAGTTTATTTGTAGTATTATCTCTGAAAAATGGCTTCACAAAATTTCCAAGTTACAAATTTTTGAAAAAGCACATTTTTACTATAATGAATTAGCTGGAAGTTTTACTGAACATAGTCAGATAGTTATTCATTTGAAATGTCGTATTTGTTGTCTTGTAATTGGTTTGGTTTCACAATGTAATTGCTCAAAGACAAATTAAACCTTTTTGCTCTACGCTACCCTATATACATTGTTATCTTTATAAAAATGTGCCCATTAAAATTATATTTTGCATTCGTTGAATATTTTAGCTATTATTTTCGTAATTCCTTTAAAATTAAAAATGAGGCATGGGATCTGTGTTTTCCACATTTTATCCCCTCGCTGTACCATTTTACCCCGCCTATGGAAAGTTTATTTGGTTTAGACAATATGATTACTTAAAGCCAAATTGGACGTTTGTGCCCCGCCCTACCGTATATTATTTCTACTTTTCATTTTTCTATCAAGCTAGTTAGAAGCGCAAATTGAGCCAGTTTCGTTATCGAAGTAATAGCAGTGACAGTTCACCGATTTTACCTAAAAAGTTTGTAAAGGTTCTATTTGTAAGATTTTTTGAATGTGCTTATATTTGTGTGATTGCTTTTTAACACGCTTAAATTGCATAGAGACCTTGAATCACTTCCTTGTTCCGAGAAATCTCTAAAAACATATTGTGAAGATTTCTCCAAAAAGAAATTTGTGACCATGATTTTTTTCACGAAACAAAAGCAAATCAAATTGGGATCTTATGCGACTTAAGACTACCTTTTACTTAACAAAAAACGATGATATAAAGACAAGAACACCTTGAATCCACTAATTGACCCACGTTATTAACTGTATCACAATGAAATTTTTAGAATTTGCTAATTACATCTTCTTTTGTCAATTTATGTAGAAGCAAAAGACAAAAACCATTTGACAAATATTATACTCTTGAAGAAAACGTTCTCAAGAGTTTTTAACACAGTTAATGCTTTCTGCATTAAATGTTCTTTGCAATCAGTTAACCTTGGTCTTAAATATTTGGTAAATGTCTTAAGTACAAAACCTCACATGCTTTTATGTTTAATGTATCACAATAAGACAATGCAGTAACAAAATTCGAAAATTATTTAGACCTTATATTTCTCCAGTCAATCAGGGCGACGTGGAAGCAAAATATGACGATATAGAAAAAAAAAATTTGAAAAAAAACAATCGTTTTGTCAACTCAAGTAAGAACTTTTTGAATCACCCAAATCAGAAGCTTCGTACTTTTAAAAACTGCCAATTTTTGCACATTAAGCTTCATATCTTTGAAACGGCTGGACCCATCTTTGCCAAAGACCCAAAACCGAGATTGTGGTAGGTATCTGTGTATTATCAACCAGCAGATTTTTAGTTCAGAAATATTACATTTACAACAGTATCGATTTTTTACGACGGATAGTTACATGTTTATGTCCTTTTAATTATTCATAACTTAGTAAGAAAATGCAATAGGTCAAGGATGAGCAACCCGCGGCCCGCCGGATGCTTTTCTGCGGCCCGCCAAGCATTTTTTAACTACAGTTTATTTTTCTAGATATTTTATCAAATACGGCTTTAAGAACTAATTTTGTTGTCAGTCACATACTGGTAAAAACTGTTGTTCGCAGAAAAATGAATTTCCTGATGAAATAAATATTAATTAATTGCAAGAAAAATTGAGAACTTGTCCGAGAGCATAGCAACAACGCATTTCTAAATTTAAAATAATTTAATAAGTAAATCTTATAAAGTCGCGAGGGTAAAATCATCGTGAATGTGCTTTTCAATACTAAAGTACGTTAGCTTAATGGTGATGCAATGCTTAAAGGAGTATACGACCCAAATGGCGATATTTATAAATTGTTTTTGACTATGAAAGAACAATTGTAGTACTTTCGTAATTTTGGTAATAAATCATAATATCTTTTGCAGAATCTTGTGTTTCGCTTTTCATATTTAGGAAAAAAATGTGAACAAATTTTAATTGTGATTTCAAATGTTGAAAGGTAACAAGACAGCTGTTTTCTTCACTATTCACCATGCAAATAATATAGCATGCAAAATAATACAGATTTAAAAATTGTATTTTTTCAGTAAACATCGAATTTTTTTATAAATCTAATGTCGCCCTGAAAAAAAAAACGCAAATCAAATATGATTTTTTTTTGGAAGTACGTATGTGTGCGAACAATTACACAGGTCCACAAAAGAGAAGGATAATAATTAATCGCTGGATAATGATTAATCCATTCAGAAAAAATTCTAGATTGAAGATTGTGCCAGTTTTTAAATGTTTTTCCATATTTTGTGTCCCAATTTTGACTGTATATTTATTACATTTGAAAACATGTCACACACCCAATTAAGACAAATTTTTATGTGGACTTGTATTAATTTCAACCATGAAATTCATAAAAAATTACCATCTATCAAAACTGAGTAAAACATAGCAAAACTGCATACGCGTTGCTACTTTCCACATTAAAAAATTAAAATAAAGAACGAAATTTAAAAAAAAACGGTTGATATTGATCAGCTTATATAAAAAAGCAGTGCCAATTTTTTTATTGAAGTTTTCAAGTAAATTAGTTTTTCTGCTTAACTATTTGTTTTTATTTTGTAGTAATATTTATAAACACTTATACACTCGTAATTATATAAAATAATACTTTTTTTAATTTTGAATTTTTGTTCTTGTGGCAATTTTCTAATTTTGTTGCAATTACATTATTTCCGCGCTTAGTCAATAAATCTTTTGACTTAATTTTAGTTCAGACTTTTGAGTTTATGAAAAAGCTTCAATTTTATTCAAAAAGAAAAAGCAATTTATTTTGTTCTTTATTTTAATTTTTTAATGCGGAATGGAAAACTACATGCGACTCCAAATTTTCATTATTATAGAAGTAGTCCAATCATTTAAGTAGTCCAATCGTTTTTTATATAGCTCGGTGATCGATGAATTAACTATTTTCGCCATTTTTGTGAACATTTTTAATTGAAATTCGATCAAGATTTTCTGAGTTTATAAAAAATCCTAAATTTATCCGCTCTGTCCGCTGCAACATTTTAAACACAATTCTTAGACATTGGCAACGAAAGGGTTAATTCCCATAAAAATAACTGATTTATAGACTTATCCTAACGGTACTTGTCTTGCAGAAGGAGCAATTCTAGCAAAAAAAATAGAAATTTAATATTATATATGAAGATAAAACTGTTTTTGAGAGAAAACTGAATTTTTCAGAATTTTCAATTCAGAATTAGTTAGTCATTTCTTTTACTAATGATTTCCTAAAAATATTCTCTGTGGCTAAACGTTCGCCGGGTCAGCTAGTATATATAAATTACGTGCGGCCTGCCATAAAATTTTAAAATTTAAATTGGCCCGCGGGTTAAAAAGGTTGCTCGCCCTTGCAATAGGTGAAAGCCACCTATAAACAAGTGGTTTGACAAGATGCATAAGAAAGTTGTTAGTACAAGTGCTAAGTAGAGGTAATCGTATTTGATCACGCAAATCGTTAACCTATTTAATAACTATATTGACTATTTAGTACTTATTTATTTTGCTTATTCATATTTGCATATATCTGTTTTATATTTCTTTCTCTTAAATACCTTCTTGAGATATCAAAGAAAATATTAATTATCAAGTGATTGTTAGGTGAACCATCCAAATTGTCTCAGACGTTTTTTCCAAAACTCAGCATATTTATACTTCACATATTATTTACTTTTTCAAGATTCAAAATGATATAGGGATTTAACAAAAGTTCGAATTTTGATTTTTTTTTTGCTGTTTTAATAATTATTCATCGGAAAGTTAAATACAAGGTAATAAATTGAATATGAGATAGTTGTGAAGTATAATCTTTTCATTCTGGATCAATTAAAAAGGCCTGATTGACATATTTAGTGATGCCTATCTTATTATGAAGTCTGTATCCTTTGCCTAATCCATATTTTAATGATGGGTTTTAGGCAGCTTTGTGATTGGGATAAAAAAGATTGTGTATAATAAAATTTCTGAAAATAAATACTTTTTTATTCATTCCATATTATATAACAATCAGAGTTGTTTACGGAGCCTATGAGATAAATAAATGATCATACAATTTTTAACTTTCCTTAGGGTAAGTTATAGTAATGGGCCGAAAATCGAAAATGAAAATTTTTGCAGTTCAGAGGTTTCTGATGGGAGTGTTTTTATGTGGGCATTTTGTATGTCCGCATTTTTTCGTTCACGTTTTTGGGCGCACGGATCAACCGATTTTAATGGTTCAAAGATCATTCGATTCCTATTGATAGGGAGATGTGTTGATTAGTTTTTGGCAAAGGCAGGTTTGGCCGTTTTGGAGATACGGAGGAAAGTGTGCAGAAAATAGAAATCGAGATTTTGAGAGAACGGAGCATTCGATTTGAATAATTCAATTAAACATTCAATTTGTATTGATTCGGAGAATAGTATTTGGCAAAGGCAGTTCCAGCCATTCTTAAGATAGAGAGCTAAATGAACAAAAAATGGCAGTTTTTGAGAGAACTGAGCAAACGTTTTGCATAATTCAAAAAACTTTCTGCTTGTGTTGTGATTTTTTTTCATCTATCAAAAATTATTCAGATTTCAATTTTAATTCTAGCTAAAGTTCTAAAGCTCACTTATATACTTCTATAAATAAGTTTAACTTTGTAATTCAGTTTATATAACTCTTATAAATATTAGACAATGTTAGTATTTATAATAATCTATTTGAAAACATTTAATATTCCTCGAAGTTCCAGCAATTTGCTTTAAGGCGCGAAGCCATACACCACTATAGTTTCATATCACATATATTGTTATGCTATATAGTTATATCACATATGAGCTTTGAACAAACATTGTTTCAAAATCTGTCATCAACGACATAATATATCTGCTAAACACAAAATGCACTCATAAAATGTGTCAAGAACTGTGTAAAACATAAAATACATCTGAAAATCTGTTCTGATTGCTAATAACAGATGATTACCGGTTATAAGTCTTATTCAAAAGCCACTCTTAATCAAAATTAGATACCTACGGTACATAAAGTTATTACCTTTTATTTGCATTTGTGTCAAATTAGTCATAATACAACATGAAGTCATTAAACCCATCGGGTTCAATAGAAACATTAATTTATTTATAATATGTTCCGTTGTCCATTATAATATTTCCTCCATTCCTTTTCATAATTCTCAACAATATATTCCTATTAAACTCAAATGCATTAAAATACAATCTCTATTGAGAGCCTGAAGAGTATCTGATTGAGTATTGCTGGCGCATCTAATAACGCGCCCATTGTGTTCCTCCTATGATTGAATCATGTTCATGACATGTTTATTGCAGATGGCACAAAGAGAAGGTTATATTTTCTTATTAAAAGCCATTGCTAATTGAATGCTCTTTACGGATATTACTTTGCGTTCGAATAGAGGCTTTTATTTAATATTTTTATACCGTTGGCATGAAAGAACTAGCGTTTAAAACGACTTGGATAATTCCGAGTAATGTATTATGTGACAATTGGATTACTCAATGCTAGTGCCTGGTAAATTGGACACGACTATTCATTCGGAAAAGGAGAAATACTTTCGTTTTTATATTCTGTTTACATTCAGATAAATGATGCCGTTATAGAAACGGTCAAGTTCACATTGAGACATTTCATAGAAACAATTAATAGACTTAGCGAAAATTATTTGCATACATTATACATATGCACTGTAGGGAAGACTGGATACAATTGTGCCAGGGTACTATAGTGACAGTCGCTATAACAGAAAAACTATACAGATTTTGACATATGGTACAAAGGGAAAAAGGTGAAGTATGTTTGTTCCAACAACTTCCCATAATTGCTTTTAGAGTCAAAAAAATTTTCTTTGTTCGGTTTCTTTTAATAACAACTTTGACTTGTATTCAAATAGATTACTTTGTTCGTTATTTTGCTGTAAGTTGAATATTAGGAGTTAATTACCAGCAATTAGGTTCTGCGTAGATAATTTATTAGCTAAGTCACAAAGATATTTTGTTTTCAAAAGTGTGCGTTGGGTACGATTGCAACATGCTAGGTGTTAAGAATGGGGGTTGATTAAACCCTTACGGAATAGCTAATTGTATTTTGATCCAATAGCTACTCTGAGGATTTTGTAAAATTGAGTATATTAAGGAGACAATTGAGGTTATCTGCTTGGAAGGCGGCCCAGTCAGATTGCTGTTCAAAGTCCGGAACTCTCAGCTTGCTCTCGGCATTGGGCACTGAGGGAGGAATTAACTCCAAAAGCATAATAAGGAACACTAGTTGCAATTAATGAAAATATTTATTTACACGAATAACAGATAACACTCGGAAAATACATCAAACTAACACGGAAAACAAGTGAACAACATAAAAGAATAAACAAGAAAACTCATAAACGCTCATGATTAGTGTTTATATGCAAATCTTCTTCTTTTTAAATTGCCAGAGGTTTAGTATTGTCCGATTCTGACAAATGTTTGCTCGTGAAGAATAAAACAAAATTTAACTTATCTAAGATAAAATACGAAAGAGAAAAGAAAAATTTAAAACAAGAAAACAAAAATCACAAACAAAACAAGAAACAAATTTCTTGTTTACTTTAAAAAAAAACTATGTTTTGTTATATATGGCAATAAAAGTCGTTATAAACTATCTTGGTGTTTATAACTATTGTTTTTCAACCTATTTTTATGCGTGTCACAACCGTCCTGAGAGTGTCCGGTTGCGACACTCGCCCTTTTTGGTATGATTTTATTTTATGACTAATTTATTGTTTTTAAGGACAGTATTTCACTATTACTACGAAGACAAAAATTCAATCTATCATTTAATTTACATTTCATCCAGCGGTAAAATAACAAAATCATGGCTGTTCAAAAAAAATTGGCACGGCCGTACCCAGTCTACTCTACTTGTGCTAAACTTTGTATCAGAAAGTCGGTGGTTTGTCCATAATTGGATATAATTTATAATAAATATTTAATAATGTGTTAAAATTTTTGCCAACTAAGTGCAGTTTTCAGATTAGATGGTTTTCATTGAATTTTTAGGTTTGCTGGCGTAGTCCAAATGTAAGATAGCTTGTTATTGGATGGAAGGCTATTTAACAGTCAATCTGTGAAATAGAGTTTTTGAATAGTATGCGTAGTTTTCGTTTGGCGTTCGTTGAAGGATAAAAAATCATATCGAAAATGTTTGTCATAAATCGCTGTTTTATATATGTACAGGTAAAAATGCATCTTAATAAAACAAAAAATTATGAGTTGTCTCTATAGTAATGAAGGCAGTGTCGAAATTGGTTTTCCAAATTTCGTTCTGGTGGTTTTTGACTCAAATATTGAAAACGCTCTGGTCGTCCAGTTGAAGTTGATTAAAAAGGAATTCTCTACTTTGAACAATTATCACCAACCCGAGGACCAATTCTAACGTCTATATTAAACCATTAACAAAATTAAACAGTGAAGTTGAAAAAATGCGACCTGAATTGGAAAATCCACCATGTGGTCTTGACCTTACACCATAGGATTACTTTTAGCTTCCATCTTTACAAAACCTTTTAAATTTAAAAAAATGAATTGTGGTGGTATCAAGTTGTACCTGATTCAGTTTTTTGTTGAAAAAAAAACTGAACTTTTATTAAAGTGAGTTAATTATGTGGTTACTTAAATGTTCAATGATCTTTATGTAAAATAATAGGATTTTCTGTATAAAAAGTATGATTTAAACTAATGATATGACCCAAAAATATAGTTTTGTATTGATTAAGATTCTGATATTCATTAATTTAATTTTATAATATAAGAATATTATGTCTGAAGTTTAAAATTCCATTGTACAATTTTAAAAATGGCTGAAGCTCAATTCAGTAATTGAGCCACAAACATATAGTTTTATAATAGTATTATGATGATTTCGTTTTTTATTCCAATATTCATTGTATTATAATTTTTCTTTTTTCCTGTAAATGGATATTAAAATTCATAAAAGATAACTCACAATAAAACTTAAAAGTAATGCTAATAACACTGTATGGATTTTTTATTCCTAATAGCTTATGTGGTATTTTTTCCTATTTAAGAAGTATTAATTGAGCTATTTAAAATTGGCGGCTACAAAATAAATTTTGTCTTTATATCTCCAATGAATATCTAACGATAAGGAAGTTCTAAGACTTGCGTGCACTTTAGTCGTAATATACAAATTGTGTGCTTATATTGTATAACCATTGTCATAAAAAATAAGTAAAAACTGTCATAATATCTCGAAACCGCGGATTTTTTGTAATTTTTTCTATTTTCGCCGCCGATAACAATTCATTCCATTCGAGTTGACGCAGAACAGTGAATGGCATCACTCACAGCCGAGGGCAATAAAGTTGCAACTGGAAATTATTGCTGCTTCCGATACGACTGAAAAACTAAAATAAAATCTATGTGAATAGATTTCATTTAGTGCACTATTCTACTATTTTCTATCATCATGTGGAGCTGATAAATATTTTCTACAATTAATAGTTTTAATGAATTTGGATTAAACAACTTTGTTTTGAGCCAATTTCAATATGTATTCATATACATCCAGGGGTATTATCTAGGACGTAAAATAAAAAAGTTATCAAATATTTCATATATTTCATGTTTTTATATATTCATTACAGTAAATCAATCACCAATTAATTTACAGTAAAATTAAGCTATGTAAATACTATATAATGCAATTTAAAATACAGTACAGTTTTAAAATAGGTAAATGTTCTGAGCTTACAGAACATTGTTGAAGGTATATTTGAGTAGAATAGTAGAAAAAAAGGTAAAAATTGCACACGCAGAGAGAAAAGTTGAGAGAGAATTGCACTTTTTTGGCGTTAATATTATCAACCTTTGAATTTTTTGGCACGATTTTTATTAGTACTTTCAATTCTGTAATTGTTTAGAGATATGAAATTTAAATCATGCGTTCAAAGTTTGATACCGGCATGGTCAGCCTGATATCAAGCAATAGTGACATAGGTTTTCACTTATTATTGGAAATATAGATAGCATTATGTTTCCAAGTGAAAATAGCTTTCACCCGGCATTGCTGTACTAGTTATATCCTAACATTATGGAAAATGCAATAATAAAATAATCACATGGATATAGTACAATTATTTGGATTGCCATCTATAAAGCTGTGCCATTAAAATAAGTTAGCACAACAGCTTATAGGACTTTTTAGGTTCTGGTATATATAATAATAATGAAAAATAGTAGTCTACCCGAAGGCAGGTTCATGGTTTGAAAGCACTACAAATCAAAAATTCTCTTTCTTTTCTTTGTTTATTATTTCTATTTTCATTGATCACTCTCATTTTTTATTCATTTTTGTTTCCAAGTTTCTGCTTCCATGCTTTCTGGTCATGTGCTTCGGCTTTCAGTTTCCTGTATTTTCTCTTCTGACGTAAGTGATCAATTATCTGCATTCTTCTTCTTCCAAATTCTTTTAGTCCCTCTGGTGAGGATCACTTTGATTAATTTGATATTGAGTGGACTGTAAATTATAAATATTTCATCACCATAAGAAGATGTGAATAAAACCACTATTTAATTTATGACATATATTGATCAACACTCTACAACCTTCTTCTCTTATTACATTTGCTAGACTCTCTTATTATTATATGTTACAGGTATTTATACTCATATAATTGTACCCCCTACCCCGAAGGGTCCCGGTTAAATAAAAGCCCTGGTTAAATCTTGACCACCCTCTATTTTACCTTTGATGACGTCATGTAGAAGGCACTCTATTTGCAGAATGGGCCCGATTTATTTTCGTTTCCATTTGAGGATCGTGGTCAGTAGAGTTCTTCTTTGCCCACTTTTCTGAGAACTTCTTCATTTTTTACCGAATCTGTTCACTTCATCTACTTCATTCGATTCCAATAATTTTTGACAACTTTTTTAGGGTCCACATCTTTGATCCGTACACAGCTATGTACGGATGCCAACAATATGTAGGTTTTTCCTGCTGCTAACAAGCTGGTACCAGACTGTGAAGGCGAATCAGTGAAACAGATGAAGACGTTTGATGTTTTTCTTTATTTCATGACTTCTCGTACATATAACTTTAAAAACTGAACTTAAATATAACCACATTGATTACTAAATGCTACTGACTCATATTGATCTGAACATTATGAAAAATTAATGACAACTGAACTATATTGATGCGAGCTTATAGAAAACTTGATGACGACTGACTTGCAAATGCGTCATTTCTTGGTATTTATGTGACTGCTTGTATTTGACATTGTAATCCTTGTTCAATGTCACTGCCTAGTGCAAAACTACGCTTTACTTAGTCGTTAAGGCGCAGTTTGTGGTTTTAAAAGGAATTTTATCTACGTTTGCAAGGTTACTGCGAGCATACAATGCAATAGCTATGAGTAACACTAACTGCGTTGTTTGTATTCTGATCGTTATATAGTAGTTTATAATATTAATTATAATTATTACAAATATATACCCTACCGTATATATAAAAACTTTCCTTTACCAATTTGTCTCTAGCTCTGTTTCCAATTCAGTTGGAATCTCTCCGACTGGTGATAAGATTTCTTAATGCTAAAACGCAAACAGTTACTTGCTTTGTACACAGAATTACGAGTGTTGTCGTAGACAAATTGGCAACAGCTTAACGCTAGACGGAACTAAAGGCGAAATAATACGATTTAGCAAAATGTTTTGGTTTTACGCTATTTTAAACAGATTTTGTTATTCGAATCGTTTGAATACGTAGCTTATCGATATTATTATGCTACAAGAACCAGACTGTTTGTTCCATGAGATGATTTGCGGTTTGGATTTTCTGATGTTCTTCCGCATTGGCATTAGATAGTGAAAGAATTCGAAAAATAGACTTTGTAGTTGAAAAATATATGCATGCATAAAATAAGTTTATTTTAATTAGGAAAATTCATATATAAAATTCATTATGTTTATTACTATTATTAAAAAATTATTATGATATTTGCTATATTAATTTTTTTTAATTTGATTTGCTTGATCATCTATATAACCTTTAAACTAGTTGTTCATGAAGTTTAAGAAAGTTAATTTAAGAGCTTTGCTCAATGCTAGTTTAGTTCTAAGAATATTTAATCAATTTATTTTTATACTTCTGATATTACTTTCTGGTGGAATATTCCCTGGATAAGTACATGTTATTGTTGTATGAACAAAGATCAATCGCTTTCAATCAATTTTTTTTATAATTAATTTGAAAAAATTAGCACTTGTTTGTTTATTTTTAAAATTCGTGTGAAATACCTATTAGTTTTTGAAAAAACGAGGACGATCCAGGTCAAAAGATTCGAATCTGGGACAAATATTGCTTTTAGAATAATCGGGATATAAGATGGAAATCCGGGACTGTCCCGGCCAAACCGGGATATATCATTACCTTAGTTTTTGGTATTTCAAAATTATACAAACAAGTAACTATTTTAATATTTTATAAAATAATAATAAATAAGATTTAAAATAAAAATTATTACCACAGTTTTATGTAGGTAGCTATTAGTCACATAGCAATAAATTCGTTCAATTTTAAAATAAATTATTATGATAAAACCTCAATCAATATCGTAAAATGTAGATAATGTTATGTACAGATTTATATGTGAAAAATATTCACAACTAAAATTCAGTAAATAAACATGCAACTAATGATAATAATGAATGAAAATTATTTTGTACAGATTTGTATATGAAAAATATTTACCTAAAATTCCGTAAATAAACATGCACCTAATGATACAAATATTAAATGAAAATTATTTCTGAATAATACAACAAATAAAGAATTTTATAATAAACCATGAGATACACTAAAAAAATAGTTTTTATTGAAACTTTTTTTTTAATCGGAATTATGGACTTTTAGTAAGAACTTTATTATTCAATGATATGTAATACCCTTTTATCTATGTTTTATTATCTTTATAATTAATTTGAAAAAATTAACACTTGTTCGTTTATTTAAAAAAAAAATGTTATTTACCTATAAGTTTTCGAAAAACCGGGACATTCCGGGACAAAAGATCCGAATCTGGGATAAATATTTTAGTGATAATAACTAATAAAACCATAATGATTACAAATAATTACAATAACCCCCATAATGAGATTGGAGAAAAATCGACCGAAGCATCTATATTGTCTATTTTTTTCAGTGAAGTTTTCTCTATATTGTACACTACAGAAATAGCCATATTGAAAATGATGAGTATTTATATTAAGTTTTGTAAACTTATTTTAATGAAATCGATATGAAATGGTGCAATTATATGACGTCGAATAAATATACAATTTTTTTGAATAATTTAAATTGTTTCATGAATGTAATTATTATGTATGTTGAAATAGTTATATTAAATGATATAACTTGGAAGTTAATCAAATTGTTATATATCATATAATGTAATATTGTTTCATTTATTTTTATAATTTATCTATATTAATATTTTTTTGTTTCAGGTAAAATCAGTAGTATTTAACTACTGATGAATGTGAGTAAGTTATAGAAATTTATTTTACTTATTTAAATTTAGTATTTGTTATTATACAAAAAAATGATAATAAATACAAATTTACATTAGTTAATGTTTCTCACCCATATATAGAAATAATTTTTTGGCGTAATTTTCACACTGCTACAATTTCATTATGTTATTCTTAAAATATTTTTATTTTTGATTATGCTGATTAATGAAAAAAATCTAAATTATATATAGCTTATTGAGCGATATTGAGCTTGATTTTATTATCGTAACATTTAAATATTACCTTACCATAATATATTAAAACTGTATCTATATAATATATGGAATATTACTTATATAATCTGTATTATATTATATATGTATCTATATAATATGTAATATATTTGCTCTATATTACAATAATTATTAATTTACCTAAATTATACAAACAAAGAGGCGATTAAAAAAACTTGTTTCTGTTAACCGCATATGGAGCACTTGTTCAAACAAAATTATCAAAATTTTGAAATAACGTCATTATACAGTAACAATCGGAAACGCTATCTATTTGGGTTAATTCTATGTAATTGTCTAATTACTTCTTTCTATATTTGAACAAATGTAATCTTTCGTGACACATTTTTGTCTTACTATGTAATTGTTTTAGATAAAGTACATCATTATTTTTGACAAAATTAAAAACAAAAATTTATAATTGATTGATTTATTTTTCAATAAAAATGGTGCAGGTTTGACATCAAATTTGCCGGATGAAAACTTTGCATACTAAGGCATTAGATTGGCCAATTAAGTAATTGAGGATTTTTTGTAAAGTCAAATCAACATTTTTAAAATCAAATCAAACATTTAATTATATGAATTTTGCCCTAAACCGCTTACTTACACACACACACACACATATATATATATATATATATATATATATATATATATATTTCATTCAAGCTCACTTCAAAGTTCTGATAATGAGATAAATTTACAAGAAACATGTAGTTCTGTTGCTTCAAATAAATAATACAAAAATATTCTATCAAAATCCAGAACATGGAATAATTAGTATTATATGAATACTAACAAGTATTTTATAATTTCATAGAATAATGTGAACTGAAAGGTGCATAATATATTTATGTGACTGCACGCTAAAAACGTGATAAATATGCAGCTTCATTGTGAAAAAATTCAATTAAATACTTTGATGTTGAAAAAGGCATAATTTCCCGAACGACCTGATATTTTTTTTTTACAAAAATGACCATTTACATAAACTTACAATTAGTAATTTAGCATTCGCAATTTTCATCCGAAATGCCCCGCACTCATATGATATACACATTTCATGCATATTTAATTAAGAGATGCTGCAATGGAATTTTACAATCAAATTATGCATATAATATGAATATTCGTATTGCTGTTATGTATCAACCTATATTAATTAAATTTTAATTTGGTTGTCACATGTGTAATTTATATGCATCACGATATGGGTTTGGTGGGTATACCCACATTTGAGTTTAATTACGCACTGGCTTTTTGTTGTAAATTATATATGTAAAGTACAGGCACTTATAGGCTATGTAAATAATTACTAACTGATTCTCTGGGATATTTAAGCAATATCACATTGATTTATATCAATTTTGTTATCAACTTTCCAGAAGACGAAGTTATGCAAATCGTCAACAGACACACGTTTTGAGGGTTGTTCGTATTTTGTAATTTGTTGGACATTTTTGCATTTTAGGAATTAACATACTTATTTATAAATACATATACTAACATTTTTATAATTTTTTATTCCTTTGCCTGTATCAAATACAGCTCTGCTATCTTATATATCTTCTGCCATTCAGTAAAGTACCTTTTACAGTATCATTAAATGTGAAGACCATAAAATAAATGTTTACTTAGTAATAGATTTTAAATTTATAATTAAAACCAACAATCTTCTTGTTAGGCTATAAGAGTAATTACGTCCATAACAAAATAATTAATATTAAAAAAGTTTAGGGTAGGTTGGCGCACAAAAGTCCAATTTGATTAATTTGAGCAACTATATTGTGAAAACCAACCAAATTATATTGCGACGAATAACACATATTAAACAAACATCTATCTGACTACGTTAAGTAAAACTCCTAACTAATTGATCATTGTAGAAATGTATTTTTTTTACTAATTTATCAAAAATCTAATTTATCTGCTTTGTTTGCCCCACAGTTGGAACAGCCAGGGGTCAAACAGGTCCAATGTCTTGTTTTTAATTTTAAAGAGATTTAATGATATGATAACTACATTATTCAACCAGTGCAAAATATAAAATTTTTGTGTACAGTTTTTATAGAGATAGCATTGTATATAACATTGATCTGGTATTTCGTCAGAAATAATCATCAGCATAGTTAAAATAACTATTACTTTAATTTATTTCTTGTTAAATTTTTATTTAATTTAATCTACTTACTAATTTACTATTTTTTATTGTTTGCACATTTGCAAAAGAATCGAGGTAATTGCTGGTTATAAATCTTTTTTCCTCTACTTGCAAATATTGTTATAAAATTCTATACTCTACTTGTTTTTGAGATATCGGTGGTGATATTTAGAATAATATTTAGAATTGATATTCACACAACAATTATCAGTGGTATTAATGGACGCGGAACAATTCAAATACTTTTGTTTTTATAAATTTTAAGGCCTGGAACGTGCTTTGCAAAAACTATGCTTTACTTTACATGATAGTCGCTGATACTTCCGTTGGGAATACTTGTTTGTTTTCTGCACGTATAATGACATACATGAAAAATGGATTGTAAATAACCATGTTTTTGTTGCATTAGAAACATTTTCTAGAGAAAGGATTAAGAATCTATATTATCATCATATATATACCCACACGCAAACACACACATAGGGTAGAGCGGGGCTTGAAGGTCCACCAGTAAAAAGGTCGACCATCATTATGTCAAAAACTAGCAAAGTATAGATCTTTTTAACAACAATATGGGTGGGGTAGAAACGACGAACTAAGCCTTCATCCTGGAAAGATGTAAAAAATAAAAAAATAGTAAAATACGTTAAAAAGCTATTTTGCAAAAGATAAATTAAATCATTAGTTATTCCAACTCTAATCTCTTGACGAGGTTCCGTACAAAAGTTTTGGTGTTAATGATTTTTGTAACAAATGTGTCCATGATTAAACAGAAGTCTACTCTACAATTTATTTGTGAAAAATATATTTAGGGAAACAATAGGACTGATTGTGATAACTGTAACAGAAATTACTACCAGAGCAAGATTTATGATAGTAGTACAAATAAATCAAGCTCTCCTTTATTTTTTGTTAAACAATATATATTTATATTACAATATTTAATTTTGTTGGTTAACCTAATGTTTAAACTGCACCGTTCCAATTAAATAATGTAACTATTATTCCGTAAAGCTTATTTAAAATTAAAAATAACATTGTTGAACTTTATGCCTTCATGCTGTCCCTTCCTGTCCCGCATATGAGGCTATATGGATCAGATTACCAATTTAAAAAGATAGCAAAAAATCATATTTCTACAACGATAAATTATCTGGGAATTTTTCTGAACATATTTTTTGTTTGATATCTCAATTTTTTATGACGTAGTTGGTTTGGTTTTCACAGTATAATTACTGTTAACGCTTAATGCTCAATATTGTTCTAAATCATTCAAATATATTTTAATACTTTTCTAACAGGATAAACATTATGAAACCCAATCGTATATTGTAATGTATCCTGCTCCTTGCAGACTCTTAAATATCGATCCTTTCGTCCAAGAAATGATTTTTCCTTGATTCCTAATAATTTTTCAAGTCCGGGAGCATGTTCAACCCTGTTCTAAATCATTCAAATATTTTAATACCTTTCTTACATAAACATTATAAAAATTAATCCTTCTTTGTATTGTATCCTGTCCTTGCAGACTCTCAAATATTAATCATTCCTCCCAAGAAATTATTTTTTCCTGAACTCGCCTTAAACAATTTGCAGGTCAACAACTGATTGGGCAAAAATGTAATGTAATGTCGCTTAAATCCACAAAACGGACCAATCAGAAAAAATAATATAAAAATATAGAAAACTTTGTATCATCAGTAATATCTCAAACTTCATCTAAGCAACAAGTAATATTAACTCCACTTTATGAATCTTGATAACGTATAAATTTTATCTAAATATGTAATAATTAAAACTACTTATTTTTTAATTGGTCAGATATAGGAATTATCTAATTATATCTGGTCCTTCGACAATATAAACAAAGTATACTATATATAAGTAAAGTATATATAGACTTTGGAACCATTTCGGTAGATCATGAGCTTCTATCTATCATCTTTTTAATCTATCTAGTGATTGTCATAACAATTACTACAGGTCAAATTGGACCTTTGTGATCCGCCCTACTCTAAACGTATGAACGTATGCAGATGCGCACGGACGTGCTTTCTGTGAAATGAGCCGAGAAAAGCAACAAAAACTTGCATATTTGTAATCAATTTTCTACATATATTAGCAAAAACAGAAAACCTACTCGTACTCCTTTACGAGAGCATTATCCATAGCATGTAGAGCATGTTTTTTGCAGTATACATACATATATCTGAGCCTAATTCATAAAAACAGAAGAATTTAAATTCTTCTTTATGGTCGCGGATTCCATTATGCGAGTAATCTCGCTAGGGAAATATTTGTCGGTGCCTTTTCGTTCGCGCCCTCAAATAAATCTCAAAAACTCTTCTAGAATATATTTAAATTACTTTAGTATGCATGAAGTGTATAAAATATACGAAGACAACGTAACCAAGGCATTATTATGATGCTTATTTAAATGTTTATAACCTTCTTGGAAGATAACATTATCTCTAAGACTTTGCTGTTCTTGCTTTTCACCCCTCGTCTAAATTAATTTACAATCTGAAAAGAAAATATTGTAATTTATATGCCTGTTTGCTGAACTACATATTTTAGCATATTTTGATATGATTTTATCGAAACCAGTATTCTTGGGGTGATTCGCATTATTCATGTTTAATATATCAAATTATGTAGAGCAGTCATTCTGCTTTGAGTATTTGTTTAAAATGCTTGTATAATAGTATTTGATTTCGTCAATAGTTGCTAAATATTTATTTATTTAAATAATTTAGCACCTATATTCACTGGACCATAGACTAATTGACCATCAGATATTATATTTACTTGATCATGCCAATTTACTAACATTTAAACTGAAAATTGTAAATTTCTACCCCATTGACTGTAAGGTAACAATTATTTGATAATAATAATAGTAATAGTAAATTTATCAATTTAAGATAAATTTTAGTTTCAGTTGGTCTATTACATGCTGTAAGAGAAAATAACCATTTTATTTTGATGGCCGATAATTAGACGTATTTATTAATATTCTTCTAATATACATACTATTGTATTTCAAAGTTTCTTCGTTTTTCTGGTATATGATAATTTATGTAACAAAACTTTCCAATTTCCTACAAGATAATAATTTGAACAAATTATCTCAGTATAATACAACCGTATACAAAGTTAACAAGAAATCATGACCAGAAAATGAAACTTGTTCTAACAAACATACTTTATTTTTCTCCATTTGAACCCTATTTCAAAATCAGTGTAGTTTAGCCTTCATGACGACTGTCACTACGTATCCTGGCACAACCGTACCCATTCGCCCTACTAATACATTAATGCTTTTTAATCACAAAAAAGTTCACAATTAAATGTTTACACTTAAAAATTCAGAATGTGATAATATTCTTTTAACTTCCCGTGTAGTAAGTTATTGTAATCCCCCAAAAATCGAAAATGATTTTTTTTGCATATCTTCACGTTTCAGAGGTTTCTGACCATTTTGGCATTCATCAGAAAAAACTGATGTATGTGTGTGTGCGTATGTATGGATACACGTTTGGTATACACGTTTTCAGGAGCACTGATCGACCGATTTGAAATATTCCAAAAACATTCGATTCCTAATGATAAGGAGACATGCTGATTAGTTTTTGGCAAAAATGGATCCAGCCGTTCGGAGATATGAAGCAAAGAGTGCCGAAAATAGAAATTAAGTTTTTGAGAGAACATAGCTTCCAACTTGAATGATTTAAAAAAATTCTATTCGTAAAGATAGAAAGAAGTGGTGATTATATTTTTGGCAAAGAGAGGTCTAGCCATTTCGAAGATAACGAGCTAAATGTGCAAAAAATTGTAGTTTCTGAGAGTGAAGCATCCGATTTGAATGATTCAAAAAATATTTTGCTTACATTGACAGTGTGAAGAAACAATTATTTTGAGGAAGGCAGAACTTTTTTTGTTATTTCAAAATTTAAATTTATATTTGAATACCAAAAATAATTTGGATTTTAATTTTAATTCTAGATAGATTTCTAAAGCTCACTTATATATTTTGAATAAATAATTATAACTTTGCAATTTAGTTATAAGCTCTCACATTTTGTTTATAAAATACAAATAATTAATATTACAGTATTTATAATAATCATTTCATTACGGAAAGTTCCAGCAATTAAAGCCATTGTTAAGGCGCAAAGCTTAATAATTACTTCTACGTCTAAACTGGTGTTGTCGATTTACTTATTCTAACCACTACACTTTAAATTTGTTCTATAATGGAACTGCTGGTGTGATCGGTGATTAAATAAAATAAAATGCGACGTTTAATATTAATAGATTTATTATAAAAAAAATATGTTGAATATAAGGGCATCAGATAATTAGTGTTACTATACTGCCCTCTAAACTTATACTAAATAAAAATTATTAAAAATTAGGATTAACAATAATAGCCCCGCCCGTAAGAGGCGGGTTACATTAATTTCTACATATACGGGGGATGATTTCTTGGACTTCATAGATGATTCCTTGAAATGATCTGAGGGCATTTGCAGACCCATAAACAAAATTACCGACGCGGATGTAGACGGTCCAGACACATAAATTAAGCTCAAAAATTACAATATCTTATATCATTAATGCATTTTGCACGTGATGTGTGAAATGATATGCAGACGACCGCCTGCATCGCCTGGCGACTGTCCATCGTATCGGAATACGATACGACACGACCCTTACAAAAAATAATTCAGACCACCACCATCGGGAATACTTAACATGGCGGCGACCTTGAAATAATCTTAATATTATTTCGAAATATTTAAATTTACATCAAAATCTTAATCGAGTTAGTCTAATACATCATATAACTAAATTAACAAGATAATTAATAATTCATATAAACAATAGAAATCAAGGATTATTCCAATCTAACTAAACTCAAAACATTTTTGTTTTTGTTCTATATTCATGTCACTAAGTTTCACACAAAATCTAAGTCTTTGCGTCAAATTAAAAAACTGTGTTCGACTAGCAAAAGGAACTAGTAAAGAATATTATCATTATTAAATAATTACACTATTTCACGTTGTTATTTATGATATACATTGTTAGAATTGAATGTATTCAATTTATTATCACTGCACAAATGTCATACACAGTCACAACACGAATTTTCCCATCCTCACCTGGATGTACTTCGACAATGCTGCATACACGCCAATTTAGCGGAGGAAAATTATCCTCGCGAAGTAGAAGCATAGATACCACCTTCACTGATGAATCTGCACAGCCCGTGCATTTTCTCCGATCCTGCAGCTCCAATTCGCTGTAGATGCTGGTAGCGCCTATTCTCCGGAACGTCAAGTACGTTTAGGTCGGGATTGGTTATGATGGGTTTGTCAAATAGGAAGTGACCAGAGGACAAATGATTAAAATCAATAGGATCGGACAAAAATGAGGAGTTTGACATAATTTCAGTCTGTGACAAATATGTAAAAAATTCCTTAAATATATAAAATGTGTTTTCTAAAAATCGAATGGAATTCTTCAAATGCGGCATGTATTTTATATCCAAAATAGCACCAAAATGGTGTGATCTGATCAGAACGAAATGCCAATTAATTCCACAATGTATAATTAAGTAAAATTTCATAAACTTATTGAAATTGCTTTTGCATGAAATATTGCATAGTATTTTAACTTCTGACGACGCTCCAATAAAATTTCTGCCGTTGTCTGAATTAATGCTAGTAGGTTTCTCTGACGCATAATAAGTTATCTGAGCATAGCCAAACCCTTCTAACATAAACTTTGATACAATTTTTAACTGAATAGCTCGTGTACTAAAATAAACAGATAGGGATATGTATGCTCTAATTTTCCTAAAGTCTTTAGTACGACTTTTACTCAAAATAATCGGACTTCGGAAGCCCACCCCGCGACTCGCGAACGGCAACTGCAAAGTCATGCGGTTTTTCATTAACGGAAAGAAGAAAGGATTGATCACGAAGCATGTGAAACAGTTTCGTGTCACCCCTTTACATAAATTTGTATCGCCAATGCGCAAAATGCCATTTTCGGATATAAATGGGTTGAGCGTTTTTAATTCTGATTTAGGTTTTATTGGTCTATGCTTTAGGTTGTTAGACCTTTCAAAACTACTATCAGAAACTGAATTCATTGCAAAATTGCAAATAGTTTCATTAGACAAGTGATGCGATTGGATTGTGCTCGAAATTATCCAACCCAATGCAGTGTTTTGCAGAACCGTGTTAGTTTTGCTCAATTTTATAAAACCCTTTCGCAACAAATTCCAAAATAAACCCGCTCCCAGTAACATATCTATCCTACCGCTGATATTATAATTTGGATCAGCTAATTTTATACCGGGAGGAATTTTAAAATGGTTTGATGGAAACGAAATCGCGGGTATATTACTTGCGATTGAATCTAAAGTTAAACACGATATATTGCATGAATATGAGCTTATATTTGATTTTATCTTAACTTCGATTTTGCTATTAATTTTTGATAAAGACTGACTTATACCTGAAACGGACATATTTAAAGGCTCCGTTTTTAAAGCAAGTTTCTTTGCAAATTCCTGTGTTATAAAATTTGACTGTGAACCGTTGTCCAACAAGATTCTAGCAGGAACCCAAGCGCGGTTTTTATTTAATACCGAAATGACCGCTGTTGAAAGTAAAACCTGTGATAAATTTACATTACTAACAAATGATGTGCTAGGTATAGATTCAATCAACTTATTTTTTGCTGGCTCTTCACAATGCAATAGTGTATTATGTTTTTCATGGCAAACCATACAACGAATTAAAACTGAACAATTATCTATTTGATGGTTTGTATTCAAGCAATTTGTACAGATTTTTAACTGCTGTACTTGCGACATTCTTTCATTTACTTTTAATTTTCTAAATTCTTCACATTTAAATAATGGATGATCCTTTCTACATAATACACATTGCAATGCGTTTGAGGTCGCAAAGGATCTTGTAACTTGATCCCTTTTTAATGAAACTTGTTTATGCGATTCGATAGTTGGTAGCTTTTCATAATAAAGGGATTCAAATACCTGGCACCTATAATCCAGGAACTTTACTAGATCAGAAAATTTTGAAATGTTTGAACCTTTATTATTGGATAGCTCCCATTCGCGACGAGTAGCTGAATCCACCTTCGTTAACATTAAATACATAATTAATGAGTCCCAATTATTGACAGGCTCACCTAACGCTTCTAAACAACGTAAATTTTTATTGAAGCTATCCACTAAATTTCTTAACATTTTAAAATCTTCTGTCTTTATTTCAGAATGATTAAATAAATTTTTAATATGGTTACTAATTATTAACTTTTTATTTTCGAACCTATCTTTAAGTAATTCCCAAGCAATCTCGTAATTCGCTGCCGATGATGGTAATGAATGAATTACGCTTGCAGCTTCATTTTTTAGGCAAGATTTCAAATAATAAAATTTTTGGGCATTGCTTAGATTTGTGTCGTTATGTATTAATGCGGTAAAGGAATCATAAAATTGCAACCAATTACTATAAGCGCCATCGAATGTTGGTAGCGCTATATTTGGAAGCTTAATATTGTTTTGAAAACCGTGTGATTGCTCGCTTGCAATCGAGCTGCTCGACTCCGATTGTGGTATTTTATTAATTAAAGAATTTAAAATTTCTTTTACTCGATCACAAGTATCAATGACTTCGGAGAGATCGATCTCACATAACTTATTCGACTCCACCTCGTCGTCATTGATAGTAATTAAATTAATGATTACGTTTTCATAATCTTTATTTAAGGTATTTAATTCCTCTAAACGATTACTGAGATCACTACTAATTAATTCAGACATCGGCAACTTTAATAACCTTTGGCAATAATTTTCTAATTTTGTTAGTTTCATCTTTAAAACTTTCTTTTTAGTTTTTAATTCTTTTTGTAACTCCATTTTTTGCACAGATAAAAACCAACTTATATAAAAAAAAGGATGTATTTAAGCAATAAAGGAGTAATTGAGGAATGTACTTGACTGACCTTTTTTGCTGTCCCGCTGTGCCTTCGCTGTTGCCTGCGTAGAATATCTCAGCTGTTCCGTTCGGCTTGCTTTGTCCTCACGGTGTTAACACTTGTTGTTTAACTTATATTTTATTTAATAATTCGATTTATTATTAATTAAATTTTAAAATGGAAATACTATAATTCTTTCGAATATAGTAATTTATTTGTGATTTTATTAATTTTAATCACTGAAATTTAATCATTTATTTGTGGTATTATTAAATTTAATCATTCTCATTCTATTAATTTGATCTTAATTTAATAATAACTCACTTGAATTTATTAATTTTTTTTAATGATTTTATAAACTAATCACTTGAATTATTAATATTATTAAATTTAATCATTTGCACTATAGATTTGATTTTAATTTAATAATTTACTTTAGTATTTTAGCGGACTGTATGTTGCTGGTTGATTAATTTATTTTATCGTCCAAAAGATCACTTAAAATTATTAATATTGTTTATTTGTGTCCTTTGGAAAGTTGTAAAAGTCCAAATGATAAATATTCGGCTCGTTTGGACCAAATGTTAAGGCGCAAAGCTTAATAATTACTTCTACGTCTAAACTGGTGTTGTCGATTTACTTATTCTAACCACTACACTTTAAATTTGTTCTATAATGGAACTGCTGGTGTGATCGGTGATTAAATAAAATAAAATGCGACGTTTAATATTAATAGATTTATTATAAAAAAAATATGTTGAATATAAGGGCATCAGATAATTAGTGTTACTATACTGCGCTCTAAACTTATACTAAATAAAAATTATTAAAAATTAGGATTAACAATAATAGCCCCGCCCGTAAGAGGCGGGTTACATTAATTTCTACATATACGGGGGATGATTTCTTGGACTTCATAGATGATTCCTTGAAATGATCTGAGGGCATTTGCAGACCCATAAACAAAATTACCGACGCGGATGTAGACGGTCCAGACACATAAATTAAGCTCAAAAATTACAATATCTTATATCATTAATGCATTTTGCACGTGATGTGTGAAATGATATGCAGACGACCGCCTGCATCGCCTGGCGACTGTCCATCGTATCGGAATACGATACGACACGACCCTTACAAAAAATAATTCAGACCACCACCATCGGGAATACTTAACAGCCATGCTTCACTAGTTTAGATATTATTAATTTAAATATGTAAATCATAAGATTTCGTTTAATTTTTTTTTATATTGAATGGACCTATATAATTATAAAACCATTCTATTATAATTTTGTACATGCTTTGATAATTTTGTTTTCAATTACTCTTCAATATATGTATTTCACTTGTCATGGATTTACTTCATTTATGATATGCAATGAATGATTCCAAATTGATTAGTGATCCGATATCAAAGCAAATGTCATAATTAATTATGCGTATTGTAATGCAAAATATGTCCTTTTAGTTAATTACAAATATACGAAGTTCAGCAAATGTAAAATTGATTTATTTCATATATACAGTATATGGAATAAATGCATTGGCATCAGTAATGTACATTCGTACTTCTATCATTGATATATTGTTTGCATTTGTTCGATGCTGATGCATAGAAACGCTTATAGGTAGATTTTAGAATTGTTTGCTTATGCCAGGGGTTTGCAATCTTGCAGAAAAGATAAAGGTGTAAACTAAATTATTTTTTTCATTGCAATCCATATTTCATTTGTTCGTAGAAATAACAATGGAATCATTTTCCGTATTTACCTCAAGTCTCGATTCTAGTATATGTATGTAATGTAATGCAATCTAATATAATATATATGTACATACATAAGAAAGTTTCAAATTCTTAATAAGCAATATTTTCGTTGATATCTATGTATGTATTTGTCATTTTTAATAAATACTCAACATTATTCTTCATACACTCGATTATCAGGATTTTCGATTATCCGAATACCTATCGACAACAATTAGTCCGGTTAATCGAGGTTCTAATGTATGTTGTTATTTTGTTCATCAGCAAGATTTTAAGGACATAACGTGAAAACTTGAAAATATTTTTATTCATAGATTTTCAAAGCCCTGATATTTAATCCAAAACGTAAAGCTTTCTTTCTAAACCTCCGACGTCATAATTATAAAATATATAAGATGAAATACATCAGAGTTTTATACAAAATATACGACTAATTACTACTATATAATAAACAAAAATGTTATAAAGTAAGGCAAGCCTAATGCTAGATTGGAATCCAATGGAAGTCCATTAATAAGATAATAATAGCTTTTTTGTTTTTATCTGTGTACTTTTTATTACCAACATTGTTGTCGCAAGGTCAGAGACCATACCAAAATGCCAGGATACTACTAAAATACCAATAAAACATATTTTTGTTCACCAATATGTGGCTAGAACAACTGGACCTGGATCAGGGATCCCGGGTTCGATACCCACTTCGAGCAGCCTGTTGTCAGGCTGCACTGACAACGATTATCACTTGAAAATATAGATACCAATATGTTTCCAAGTGAAAACAGCCCTAATACGGCATTGCTGCATCAATTAAATGCATCACTATTACAGTAATTGTAATAATAAAAATTCAGCACATAGAGATGAGACAACTGTTTGGGTTGCCATCTATAATAAAAACAAACGTAGTTTGTAAGATATTAATCAAAACAGCTCATAGAACCCATAAGTTCTGATCGATGTTCAAAGATCCAAATTCGAATAAGTAAGCCAAAAAATGTTTTCAATTAGATTCAGTTGCGATTTTGATATTTCTAAAAATTTCATTCAGTTCTCTTCTGGTTTTGCTGTAATAAATCAATTTAAAGAAATGAGCTTTTACACCACAACTGTTGATAAGGAAGTAAACCCTAACATTTTCAACCACAATTATAAGTTTTTTATTCAAAAATATACCTTTCGAGGATCCAAGGGTTGTGAATAGTGTATCAATGTTGGTATGAATGATAGTATGGATCTATACAAGATTACTAAGGAGAGATGATAATTAAAGGCTAATTAGAGTAGATGATATATAGTTAGAGGCTATAAGTATATAGTGTTAATAAACTAGTGGTGCATGCCATCGTGCCTTAAGGAAAATTGCTGAAATTTTCCTTACTGTAATGAGCTATTTGAGAAATATTAAATGCTTTCAAATTAATTATTAAAAATACTGTACCTTTCAATATTCGTATGTTATGGACAAAATATGAGAGTTTAATCGAGCACAGTTAGAATTAAAGACCTTATTTAATATTTCCTTAAATTATATAAACTGAATTGCAAAAGTAAAATTATTCATTTGAAGTATGTAAGTGAGTTTCAGAATTTTATCTAGAATTAAAATTGAAACCCAAATCATTTTCCATATTCAGAAAAAAATAATTTTTAGAAATTAGTTTTTTTTTGAAATTTATTTTTGCTTTATCCAAAAACTAATCGTTTCTTCACATTGTCAAAACAAGCGAAATGGTTTTTCAATCATTCAAATCGGATGTTTTGTTCTCTCATAACCCACAATTTTTTGTGCATTTAGCTCCGTATCTCCGAAACGCTTGGATCTGACTCCGCCAAAAACCTAATGAGAACTTCTACACTTTTTATCGAACTGAATATTTTTTGAATCATTCAAATCGTATGGTCTGATCTTTCAAAAAATTTATTTCTACTTTCTGCAGTCTTTGCTCTGTATCTCCGAAAAGGCTGGACAAACATTTGCCAAAAACTAACTAGTACGTCTCTTTATCAATAGGAATTATTCAAATCGGTTGATCCTTGCTTCTGAAAACGTGGTCAAAAATTGTATCCACACATACACACATCTAATGTTTCTAAGGTATGCCAAAATGTTCAAAAACCTCTGAAACGTAAAGATATGCAAAAATGGTATCTTTTGATTTTTGGGCATTTAGCATTACCCCGAAGGGTAATGAATAAGGAGATCAGTGCATTTTAATAGAGACGGTCAGACTTAACACAAGTTGTATTTTTATGTGAACCAAAGAAATATTCTAGAGTAGATGTTCAGATTTGGAGCATTCAGTGTGAGAATGCTGTGCATGTTTTGCGTCTGTTTCCCAGTTTTACTTGTCGAGTGACTGATGATGCTCTTCCTTGCTATAGTACGAGTAATAGTATAGACAACGGATGGGATTTGTACGTTTCGCTCGTGCATTTCGGAATATCATACTGGATCACGAACTAGAGTTTGTTTGTTGTTTTTTTCACTTGGTGTCTCGATGTATTGTCGAGTTTTACTCCTACGATTCAGTTACAAATGGAATCGCTCGATAAAAGAGAAAAATGAATTATCTTTATAGACAATTCTATTCTCGGAACAAATTCAATAGATATTTTAATGCGACATGGCGCAAACAGATGATGCAAGATTTATTTAGGTGTTGAAGTTATTATTAATAGAAGTAAATATATTATAATAGTGTCTACAAATAGATACTATATCAGGGAATGCATGTGTTCTGCATCACTGCTTGTTTTTTTTTTTAATTTATTTTATGTTGTTATAAATATTTTGATTATTAACACATTTAAGCCATCTAAATACTTGCATAATTTTATTAACTAATTTACTAAATTTTATTAATTAATTCCATGTATTGTGATTATTTCAACAAAAAATACTTCTGATATAGGGTAGGGTGGGCACAAAGCAATTATATTGTCCCAACTAATAACACAAATCAAACAAACAACTGTCTGACTATGTTCAGTAAAATTCCCAGCAAAATCATCATTGTAGAAATGTGTTTCTCTGCAGTTTTTAAAAAATATATATATATATATTTTATACAATATATATATATATTGTCCCAACTAATAACACAAATCAAACAAACAACTGTCTGACTATGTTCAGTAAAATTCCCAGCAAAATCATCATTGTAGAAATGTGTTTCTTTGCAGTTTTTAAAAAATTTGTCACCTGGTCCTTTTACCCCATAATCGTGAGAATGTAGACGGCCAGATAATACTGTATATAACCTTCATTTGGTATTTCATCATCAGAGTTGGAATAACAATAGATTTAATTTATTTCTTGTAAAATAACTTTTTTTTACACCCTAATTTACTTTTTCGTTTACTATTTTTATTGTTTACACCTTTGCGAGGGTAAAGGTTCAGTTGTCCCTTTTTACCCCACCCACGTGTGGTCTTTTATAAAGGTTATATCAAAAATAGTTAAATCTAACTTAAAATAGACAATGCATCTTATAAAGCAATTAAAAAACTTATACTTAAAATTTATAAGAGGGTATCGTAAACTAAACAACAGTGCTCACAGCCAAAAAACTAACAATGAAAGAAAATACTTTTGAAATGGATATTCAAACATTACCTGGTAAGACACTTTTTTACTCTACTTTCAAATATTGTTATCAAAAAATTCTTTACTTTTTTTTCACCCGTGGACCTTTAAGGCCCGCTCATATCTGTACCTATTACATTTTGCTTAATCAAAACTTGCATTCTTATATATAATGATATAAAAAGAGATTACATACGTTTTTATGATATGTTTTTCAGATATTCGGTTCAAGCATAATTTTTAATAGTTTTTAATAAATTCTAGATTATATTATGCATAGAAAAATGTATAACTTTTTTCTATGATCTGAATAAATTCTTACATAAACATTAAAATATTTAATATAGAGGCAAAATATATCTAAATTTTTTTAGAGCAGTATTAAAACGATTGAAATGGAGTCAATATCACAAGGTGATATTACTGATACATCTGTAATTACTAAAAAAAAATCCTTATAATAATATAATATTTATATATAATTTTTATACTTATGGGGCATCCATTAATCACGTCAGCGATTTTCAAGGATTTTTGATGTATTTTGATGTATTTGTCAATACCCCTCCTCTTTAAAGCTCACGTGATTAAGAGATGCCCCCTTAGTTGTAAATCTACAATCTATCATTTGTTATATAATATATTAATAATTAGTTTTTTTTTCATTTTTTTATTCAACAATTTATTTACAACTGTCCTACATAGACATTAAGAAAATCTTTTGGCAATTATATATGAAAAATGTCAACGATATATGAATAGTGAAAAATACACAATGGCTTTTTTTCCTTATGAGGAGAAATGTAATATGATACGAGTAATTACAAGCTAATTAAGTCACTAAATATTTTTTTTGACTCGATAGGAAAACGAAATTAGTTTTTGGTGACCAAATTACTGTTAAAGCTATTTATAAAATTTTGTTGTTGGATTCAGTTTGAAAATCATTTCTATCAGTCGTATTTTGGGTTATTTTCCATTACTATTAATTCGGTGAGGACAGACCTTAATTAAATTTTCGACGTTTCTTATTCTGTCTCCTGTCTCCTGCCTGATGTCGTTGTTAAAGTTGTTTGTGCAATATCCTGTTGCCCTTTTAGCTAAGAGGAAAACACATTTAGCCTTCGCATTTGCCGCCAATTCTCTACCCACCCAATTATCGATACCAATAAAATTCCGGCGGCTCGAATTTCAAAGAGGCGGACGGGCTTTACGGAATTGCCAATGTTGTTTTGATGAAAATCGTTTTTCTTAACGGCCGACAAGTCGGATCATTACAGGGATTGACAACCTTGAGGACAGATATTTTTATATACTGTGAAAGTGAAATTAACCCATTATCTTATAATGGATGAATCAAAGTCAAATTTTGATTTGCAGTTTATACAAGTATGTACTGTGATTTAAATTGACATGAAATTCTGCTTCAAAAGTGACGAAAAAAACTAATTATTTTTAATAAATCTTTTCGTTACCATTCCAAATTTGACTATTCTTACATAAACGCAGCATTGTTTAAAAGTGTTCGGACTTATTTTTGTTTTATAATATTGAACAGGGCACCTTTCTTTTGACCTTCAGGGCAAAGCTTTACACGGAATGGTTGCTACCCCTGGTAGAGGGGGTAGCGGAGTGTTTTAATTGAACTGATTGTTCACTTCTAAAAGTAAAGTCCGCTTAACAACATGTATAATAAATAACCAATAAATAAATCTTCTTCAATTATAACTTAGTGACAAGATCAGTGATTGTAACAAAAACTGCAACAAATACATAAATTATACCAACAAATCAGTGTTAATACAGTCCACAGCTACAAGGGTTAAATTATAACCCAACAACCTGAATTATCGAAGGAGAGTTTTAATAAATTCTATAAGAACGTAACATAAATACAACAAGAATCCTAAAAAATGAAAAAAGTCATGTATAACATATTTATAAAATAGAAAACGCAAACATTTTAGCCAAAAAATAACCAAGAAGTGACTTTTGAAACAATTATTTAGATCACATAATATAATTTAGATCAAATCACACATTATTTATAAAATACAGTTTATAAAATTATGTAATTTTATATAAAAAATTGATAAAATTATTGATTTATGGTATTGCTAATTACAATTATACTGAAATATTAATTAGAAACCTATTAATAATGTCTAATACATGTAATAAGACTATATAAACAATCATTTATACAATATTTTCATGTATCATAAATCATGGTCTCGAAACGCTTATAATCCTAACCGTTTAAAAAAATATAGCAGTAATTTATATTATTCATAAGTTTCAGTGCTAAAAGTACCTTGCGTATTCCATTTCTAATTTTTCTTTTTACTATTGCTTAAATTTTGCATTAAATGCAAAAGTTACTAATTTGACAAATATGCTATTTGACAACTGACAATGACAAACATCCCTTTTATCTTCTTAGTCAGTTTCTAATTTTCTACAATGTGTAACTTGTATTTATAGTATTTATATTGATTCAATATATATTATTGCGATCATCATTATCAATGGATATATAATTAAATTTACCTCGTCCTTAAGTACGTTGATCAGGATTTTAATGTTTCTTCAATTGGATATTATGTATAAGATTTATATTTTATCATTTTTTATTCGCCATTTAATGTAAATCAATAGAAATTAAATTATTTAATCAAATAAGTTTGCCTTCCATGACTTGAATGATGTTTTTGTCCATCCTCATTTGCACGTGTTTGTTCTTCGTAGTAGCCTTCGCCCTTAGCCCTTCGCCCTTGTGATATAACAGTTCCTTCATTTCTATTGTGTAACTCGTTAGTCAGTTTTCACACGAACGGTATATTAAATCGACAAATTAATATAAATCGTGGGTAGAATGTTGACTGAAATTGGTTCACATTATTATAGTATTCCAGCTACTTACGGTTTCTACAGAAAAAAGTTTAATGTAATCATAGTTAAAAAACTTATTTTATTTAATTAAAATGTTATTTAAAATGATTTGACTAATAATTTAATAAAAAGTTTTTACCGTATTTCATGTATCAAATCAGATAGTAAATATTTACTAGCAAAATAAATTTCAATAACTTACTTCATGAATCTAGAAGTACTTTTCATTTTTATTCAAATAATTCAATTTAATTCTATTCAAAGGTTCCCTATAATGAACGTTCAAAATATAGTCATTTTTACTATATTTATATATTTAGAACAAAAATATATCACATTTTTACAATCGTAATAATTATTTATAATTTCACATTCGAAATCGTTTTTATTAACATTTCAAACTGTTTTTTCACCATTTAAAAGGTAGAAAGCTGGTAGAAATATCCCTTTTTCTTTATTATAATGATGATGAATTTAAATAATTTTGTGAATTTAAATTTATTTTAATCGGGCTGATACGATTTAAAGTAATTAGTATATACACAAAATCAAGATTTTTGTTGTATCTTATAGAGTCATTAAATCATTTCTTCGGTTTCGAATTCAGAAGAAATATACATACTTTTTATTTCTTTTAGGGTTTGTTCAACAGCAATCAGAGCTATTTGGTATTTTATGAGCTGTTTTAAAAGCTGCTCAAGAAAAATATAAAAAATTAAAACATCAATAATTATGTTCAGTTTTATCGATGTCTTCTACAAAATATGAGAAAAAATTATCTTCATTTTTTATCCCAATGGTAATAATTAGGTGCTACACTGAACGAGTTGCTGCTGAAAGTTCAAAATTTTTGTTGAAAAATAGTCCAGGATGTTAATTTAAAGATGTAATGTTATGAACATGGATTATAATATAATATTACACATCTTGTACATAATGTTATGCTTCCAAATGATAAATAAGTGGAATTTCTGGATATTGCCATTCAATAGCAATTAGTATTAAGAATAAACATTATATCTCTGATAGTAAAGCATTCAATGGATTGCCTTCTAACAACGTCGTTCTTTGAATAAGCAGTGCTCAATGCAATTTATATAACTTCTACAGTATATCAGAACTATGATTGGTATAAAATAACAAAAAAATGTACATAATGATTTCCTCTCTCATTAGTAGGACAATCGATTATTATTTCAGAACTTAGATAATTTCTTATGCAAATCTAATCATAAATTTTAAGAGATTTGTAAACATAGTTTTGATGTTTCATACTCTTTGAGTGGTTTGCAAATTTCAATGGTACCTGTCAATCAATTCTATTCATCTGACATTTTTGTTTCACAGGAAGTTCCAACAATTTGCCATAGAATACAATACCCTGTACCGCTATTTCATTTCCATCTTTCACATTTCTTATATAGTGGAGACTGGGTACAGTTGTGCCACTTTTCCTTGATCTACAACAATATTGTTAATTTATCAGTTAGCTGGGAGAAAAGTTAATTAAATGGTAATTTGATCATTTGTGTACGTGAAAATACTGAAATACTATTTTTAATACGATTGTTTAGTTTTAAAATCATATAAGGAAATGATGAGTGTCACAACCGGCCACACCCTCAGGACGGTTGTGACAGTCATAAAAATAGGTTGAAAAACAAAAGGTATAAACACCAGAATGGTTTTTAACGACTTTTATTGATAATCGTTCAAACAAGGCTTATGTTCACGCCAGAACGACGTTAGATGGCGTTAGCAAACTATTTGTCAGAATCAGACCATATTTATGGTCTATACTACATCAGTTTCTGGTAATCCCGAAAGAAAAAGATTTTGCATATAAACGCTAATCATGAGCGTTTATGAGGGCTCGCTTGTCATGTTCGACGTTAAATTGTTCTTCGGTAATGTGGATTGTATATTTCCGAATGTTATATGTTATTTGTGTAAATAAATACCCAGTGTTCCTTTTTGTGCTTCTGAAGTCAATTCCTTCCTAATCACCCAATTCAAGTACCAATTATTATTAAAAGAAATTGAGTAAAAAACTTACTTTTGACATTTTAAAAGCGATGCAATAATGGGAACAAGTTCAAACAAACGTACTACATCTTTCTCGCTTCGGACCATATGTCAAAATCAGTATAGTTCAGCTGTTA
>NW_020536999.1:56560860-56597768 GCF_003426905.1 Ctenocephalides felis
CGTACTGATTAGTTTTTGGCAAAGGCAGGTCTAGCCGTTTTAAAGATACGACGAATGGAATGTTTTAACGATACTATTTTAAAGTAGAAGGAAAATAATGACTCAAATCATGCAAGGTTGCTATCAGGAGTTAAACGGCCATATTTGCAATTGGGACCTTGGATCACTTTCATATCCGCAGAAATCTCTAAAAACATATTGTGAAGAATTCTTCAAAAAGTAATTTGTGATCATAAAACCATGTTTTTTTCATGAAACAAAAGCAAATCAAATTGGGATCTTATGAGAATTAAGACTTCATTTTAAACAAAATACGATGATATAAAGACAAGAATACCTTGAATCCACTAATTGGCCCACGTTATTAACTGTATCACAATGAAATTGTTGGATTTTGCTAATTACATCTTCTTTTGTCGATTTCTGTAGAAGCAAAAGAAAAAAAACATTTGACAAATATTATACTTCTGAAGAAAACGTTCTAAAGACTTTTTAACACAGTTAATGCTTTCTGCAATCAGTTAACCTTGGTCTTAAATATTTGGTAAATATATTAATGACTTAAGTACAAAAACTCACATGCTTTTGTACTTAATATATCGCAAAAAGACAATGCAAGTTGACAATGACAAAAATCGAAAATTATTTTGATATTATATTTCTGCCGTCAATCAGATGTGTGTGGTTTGTTTTAAACATAAAAAAATCCCAAAAACAATCGTTTAATCAAGACAAGCAAAAAGTTTTTTGAATCATCCAAAAATCGTAAACTTCGTTCTCTCAGAACTTTTATGCACATATACCTCCGCATCTCCGAAACGGCTGTACCTATTTTTATCAAAAACTAATCGCCACTTCTCTCCATAATTACATTTTCGTTCTCTCAAAAACTCGATTTCTATTTTCTGCACTTTTTCTGTAAACTTCACTTGCTTTTGAGATAATGGGGGTGGACCTTTTAATATGTGTACTTTAAGCTTCGATCTGCACTATCACAATTTTCAAAATAAAAAAATGTTTTGAACACCCTAGATAAAAATAAAAATGTGTACATGATTTTCTAAGACGTTAAAATACTATATAAACATATAAAAGAAAATTAACTGCATCTAAAATAAATTTTGCAAATATGTCTTTACCAAAGTTTTTCAACAAAATCGAAAACCTGTGTCTATTATTTTTTTGATAGCAAAAACTCTGGTTTGGTCCAAGCCAGGCAAATATTCTGGCTCTGGTTCTGGTTATTCGATTTGTCCGGTTAACTTGCTTACACCAGCCGTATATGTTCCTGACGGATTGCGTTTTGCTGTTATGTGCATCAATATTAATATCATAACGAACACCATACACCGCAGTTATTGTGTTATGTGGCGTTTGATGACTTTAGAACAAGATGAACGTACGTGACCCACTTGAGTGAAAGTAAAGATGGTTTTGCAACGAAGATTTGGATCTTTGTATGAACATGTTTTATCGCAAAAGCGAGTTTCTTAATCAAATTAAAACATGTAAATTTTTAGAAGCTGGTTAACATATAGGTGCTGTGAATCACATTGGTTATTTGGTACTTTATATAGTAAGGAATACTGGGTATTGTTGTGCCAGAGTACGGTAGTGACAGTCGTCATAGCATATACTGATTTTGAGGTGAGGCCCACAGGGAGAAAGATAAAGTACATAGGATTATTTGTTTTTAAAAATGTGCATTGGGTATAGTTGTGACAAATTTCATGAGTAAGGTTGTGATATGTATTTCTTAACTTTTTCGGATGAATATTAAACTTATAATAAAAATCTAACTTAACTAAGACAAAATACGAAGGAGAACAAGATAATAACTCAATACAAGAAAAAAGAGTGCGCGTAAGGTTCACACACGATTGAAGTAAAAATTATTTGCTACTGTACAAGATAGAATTTAAGTAAAGATAAATACAACATATAACAAATTTGAATAATGTTTATTAGTAATATGGTAACACTCGTGATGCACACATTTATTAGTGTCAACCATTATACGCATTTATATAATGATAAATTATACATTATATATTTATAATAGTATTAAAAATATGTATAATATTTAAAAACAATAATGTAATAAAAGTCATACTTCAAATATAACATGATCGGTTTGTCATTGTAATTAGCATTTAGAATTGAACCTTCATTAGAGAAATGAAGTAATTGCTGATTAATAAATTCTTCAATATTGGTTCACAGAGTGGATTATGTTAAACAAAGCCTAAACAAATATTGTTTTTGTATCTTCACCAATCATGCAATTGTGTTTGAAGAACTTAATGTAATTTCATCATACATTCATTGATCGCTTGTATTTTTTTTTGCTTTTTCGCTGGCGATATAATCTCATTGCTTTGAACAGCTGTAATATCTGTCTTGCCTAAAAAAAATATTTTTCATTTTAATAACTTTGAAGAATCATAGAAACTACGATTAATATAAAAATTATTTCTAATCAATAAGCTTACGTTTAGTTTACGGCACAAATGCTTAATTTGTTTTATTTTCAAGGAACAGTTAACTTAGTTTAAAAAATTGTGTTTTGTTAAATGATTATGTTGTGTTGTGCTAAATATTTCTGACAAAAAAAGTCTTTATAAACTATTTTACCAAATATACCTATGGTTTTTTAACCTATTTTTGTTCCAGGACAGTTATGATGACACTCGCATTTTTCTTGAATGATTTAATCTTATGACAAATTCATCATATTTAAGGCCAGTTTCATATTGTAACTAACTTATATAGTAAAGCATATTTTATTTAACTGATAAATAACAATATTACAATGTTATAAATGACAATATTATCTCTGATAAAAAAAAATGGCACAACCGTATCTTCTCCTACCTACTAATTTTTATACTGCAGTAAGCAGTTTTATTAAAAATTTAGAGAGTAGTCAATTTAATTTTTAGTGAGTAGTTAGTTAAAAAAAATTGTTTCAATAATTCAAAGTTCCTGAAGAAAAGGACATATCACCAAAAAGTTGAGTATTTAAAAATGGAAAGTAAAATAAATATTTTTTTAAAAAGGAGTTAAAAAAACATTTTTACAAGATTTAAAGATATGTAAAAGTAAAGATATATATATATATATATATATATATATATATATATATATATATATATGAATCTACGAGAAAGAACTTTAGATAGGCAATCCACGGAAAGTAATATTTTGTTTTGTTTAAAAACAAAATAATCAAATTATAAATAAAATATCAAGCTAACATGGAAAAAAAACAAAATCTCAATGTTCGAAAAATGTAATATTAGAAAATTAAGTTCTATAAAAATGCTTGATTTATTGAAACAATATATGATTATTATTGATTAATGTCTCTACATTACATGCTAATGAATTCTAAACAATTTCATATAAAATACATTAGTATTATTATTAAATTCAGTTAATATTCAAATGTTGCACGATCGAAAATCACGAATTAATCAGAAATGCAAACTTTACAATACGGTAAACCCGGGGTATTCATTAATCTTCATGTATACGTAATAACAGTAATGCAATTATGACATTCTAATTCACGGCTTTTACTTCGGATACGGCGTTAAATTGAAATTTATGGCATACACTATCAAACATTGATATCATATATGTGATGAAAGACGTATGAAATTTACTCGATACTTAATGTAAATCGAATAAAATTGCGTTTTTATAGATCATGCGTAATCTTTTCATAACTGGCAAGTGCAATCGAAAAGATTCAAAACTTTCTCGAGCTTAACAGTTAAGAAAATGTTGAATACTAGCATTGGTTTTGCTTCAAATTGATTGAAAAATGTAAAATAAAATAAGATGTTAAATAAGAAATAACTTAATAGCAAAAATGTGTTTGCACTTTGTTCAAAGGGATATTCTAGTCCAGGGGCACGAATTTTATGTGATCCTTGAAAAGCCATACATCTTTAGTATCAATATTATATATGCTATTGAAAAAAACTGTAAGAAATGACAATTAATAACAGTCAAAAAGTTTTAATTTCAGCAGGTTCTGAAGTGGAGGAATCTCAAAAAATGGCACGTGACAAAACCACTAGCTCTCTAAATAATTCGATAAAATTTAAGGCAAATTGCTGGAACTTTCCGTACTAAAAATTAAAATTGTTTAAAAAAATTAAACTTTTCCGAATATATACTTTGAAAAAATGAGATTTGTCAGATATTAAAATTTTTTAAGGAAATAGTCTTTTTCGAAAAATTTGGACTTTTTTTTATTTTGAAATTTTTGAAAATTCTGAACTCCTTTCCAAAGCAATCGCGCGGTGTAACTGTTTTAGAATTAAAATATCGAAGCGTGTACGTGCTGCGTCGCAGTTAACGGATAAAAATTAGTACGGAACCAATATATATTTTTTTTTTTTATTTTATTTTATTTTATTTTATTTGGCCTCTTATTAACAAACTAGCCATATACAGAGTTTCTTACATTTAAATTCTAATTTTACATTTAACCACAAAACTATATATATAATTTTATAATATTCAATATATGACACTAAATTAACTAAGTTACATGTTTTGACTACACTTTTATTCTATATAATTAATATAATAAATAATCCCTCTTTTTTGAAATCTGCTACATGTTCAAATTATAAGTTGTAAGGATCCCACATACTACTACTACACAAATTTGAAATTCATTTATATCTATATCTTCGATATCAATATTTACAATCTGTTTTTTTTTTTTTTTTTTTAATTCATAATAGCCGCTCCACCTTCTCTGTCGACTCTGTCGGCTCTGATTAAATTATATTTTTATAAAATATTGACTGTTCCATTTCAACCAGGTTTCAGATAATAATATAATATCAATTTTATGTTGCTATATAAAAATTTGCAAACTTTTTTTATTTGCATTAAAAGATCCAATAATCCATTCAATTTTAAAATTTATTCAACTATTTACATTTTTATTTTTTTATTTTCATACTGATGTATTATTGCCAACTCCAACTGTATTTTTATGGGCAATGTTTTTACTAGATTCTTCAAAGTTTAACTTTTCGCAAATTAAATCAACACCATTTTTAGCTTCTACCAAAAGTTCATCTATATCATCACCTTCTTTAATCTTGAATCTTTCCCTCAATTTCTTCAATAATTCATCATACTCTATTTGTATTTTTTTAATTTCTCCCAATTCTGAATTTTTACCGGATTTCTCGTCACTATGTGAATTTTTCACACCCAATGTTAGATTTAAATTCTTATTATGCATTTGATTATTAGATCTGACATTTACTGTTTGCCTTCTTTCAATTATTCGCCTAGGTTTATTCATTGCCATTAACCTATTTGGTTCTATATTTATTTCTTGCTCTTGAAGATGGCTTAGCAATTCGTACTTATTTTTATGTCTAAAATTATTTTCAAATTTAGCCGTTTCATTAACTCTAGGAAATGAATTTTTAAATTCCGGATTATAATGATTTATTTTAGCTGATTCTGCATATTTTTGATTGCGAAGGATAAATTTGGCCTCAGAATATGATATATTCTGAAAGGCCATTAATTCTTTAATTCTTTTATGATATTGAAACACTTCGCAAATTTTATCATTTGCTTCATGTTGTTTATGACACACCGCGCATTCAAAATCTTTTTCAATGAGGCATATATCCGTGCTATGTTCCCTAGCGCACTTGCGACATCTAGTTTTGCTTTTACATTGTACTCTGATATGACCATACCGCCAGCATTTGTGGCATTGAATAACATTTTGGATATATGGACTCACCTGCAATTTCACAGAATATATCGAAACTTTATCTGGTAAATAGTTTCCTTTAAACATAATTTTAACCATTTGCGATTTGTTAAAACTATGGCTTGTATTTCTTTTTTTTATACACTTTACATCAATTATTTCAATTTCTGATTTAATGACTTGTTTAATTTCTTCCTCATCCATCTAGGAGTCAACATTAAATATTATACCTGTTCTACATAATTTATGTTTAGGAATATATACTTTTATTTTGTTTTTGTTCAAAAAATTTTCATTAATTATTTTATTTGCAAACTCAAAATTTTTGAATGTTATTTTAATTTTGTTTTTGCCAATTTTTGTGAAATTTTCTATATTATTACTTAATGCTGGGGAATTTTTATAAATCATTCTTCCCAACGCAACGCTATGGTAGTTACCTAGATTTTGATTTTCTGATTCTGCATAAACTTCATAAGGCCCTTCATCTAATGCACTATAGAAATTCATTACGCTAGTTAACGTATTGAAATTCTTATTAAAATTTTCTTTAACTGCAATATTATTATGATTTTCCTCGAATTCTTTTACAGCTGACAATTCTTTTTGATCTATATCGACTTCTTCCTCAACAACCATATCATTACTATCCTCATGAGATTTATTTACACTGACTGCCCCACTAGTTTCTTCTTCGATTACCATATCAATCCAGTTTTTAACCGCTTCTTTAAAATTTTCCCTTGCTTTGTCTTTATTAATATTTATCATTTCTTTTATTTGCTCTTCATTCAATTCCATTATAATTTTTTTAATTACATCTTTATTTAACGTATTCCTTTCCGATTTCATTCTATTTATTTTATCCATTTTTTTACTATCTTTTCTTATTTCTGACTTATTACTACTAATTATACCACTTTTTTTAATACTTTTACTATCACTATTTTTAACATTTATATCCGATTTAACGCTATTTACTTTATTCGAATTAACTGATTTTCCGACATGATTATCACTTAGAATTTCATTTTTACTATGAACAATACCTTCGGTAATATCATATTCTGTATAATCCGTATTATTAATTAATTGCACTGCATTGCTTATTTTAATGCCAGTTTCAACTTCTGTGCTCACTACACTATTGTTGCTGGATACCGGTAACCGCAAATCAGCAGGCCCGAGCCTGTGATTCATACCACGTTTATTATAACCAATATATATTATAATTATTAATATATTATAATATATTACTTAAATCTATAAAATATTTGATAATTTGAGGTGCATATGTTTAATGTTAATTTTTAACCGTCAAATGGCCTTTTTTTATACCTTTTTATTAGATCTCTGAAACCGTTTGACCTGCCTTTCCTAAATTTCAATCAGTTATTCATTTCGTCAATACTAATGAAATGTTTTTTGAATCATTCAAATAGGTTGAACCGTGTTACCGGAATCGTTGACAAAAATTTGTATCTGAACACACACACACGCACACACACTTACATTCATTTTTTTTCTAAAGTATGCCAAAATGAGAAAAAGGCAAAATCTTGATGTTCGAAAAATGTAATATTAAAAAAATAACTTCTATTAAAAATGCTTGAATCAGAAACCTTTGACACGTGAAGATATGCAAAAATTTCCATTTGAGATTTTCAAAAACTAACTAAAAACATATAATATACTAACGAGTTAAAAACAAAATGTGGCTGCCAGAATAAAAAAAACATTTTTTTACAACTTTCTTTGATATTCTTGATATTTCACAACTTTCTTTGATATTTGATATTTTTTAAAAATATTTGATATCAAAGTCTATAAAGAAGACTTTGAAGTCTATAAAGAAGACTCTGCAAAAAAATCGATAGCCTTGGAAAAATCTTTAATTGCACTGATATGGTCGTTTAGGTAGGGTCCAAAGAGTTTAGCCCTATTGAAACGGACCATATGTAGATGCCCTATTTTAACCCTATGCCCATAATTTTGATATACCAAATATTTTATTTCAAAATAATATATTTTTTGTGTGGTGATATCTTGTTCCTCACATTAGTTTAGAAATCTGGTGACTGCATTTTCATAGATAGGGATCGATACGTACAATATTGTAGGTATAAATGTCAATATTAATTTTTGTATCTATAAATAAAAATACCGAACCATACTTGTTTTCCCTTGCATGTCCTTAAATTCAGCCGTCTAAAACAAAGCTAAATAAATACTTGATTAAATAATTTCCGAAGGTACATCGCGTGCGTTTCCATGTTTGTTGAATGATCGAAAGGTAAGGCGATAATTGCGTAGGCGCCACAGAATAATAAAACACGATGATATTTGACGGAGATATTTATAGTATTTTAGGACAAATATACGGTATTATTAATCAAATCAATCTGATCAAGTTTTATTCATTAATTATACATTGTTGAAATTGTGAGAAAATCTAAAATTAATATATTTTTATATCAAACATACTTAACAGGTTGAAGACCTCGTGCCCACAGGTGCACATGGTTTAGGTTAAAATTATCTACAACAGTCCCTTTGCCAATCGCCAGACTCATACTCAGTAAATTTGACATAACCTTATTTTAAATGGTTGTGTTTAAAAAAAAATATGTTTTCAACTCATTTACTATTATTTTAACAAAATTGAATTGAATATTGATGCAGTAGTCTGAATGTATGAAACTTGATCAAAATTTGATTAATTTGATCTGGTCATTATTGTATATTAAACATAAAGTCAAAATGTATTATGTATGTATGCATATTCATTTGTAATCGTAAATATCAACTAAGATTTTAAGAAATTTACCACCACGATTCTTATTGACATTTTTTTTTTTTTTTGATAAAAACAAACCTAGTGGTTGTAGAGTTACTTCCTTGTTAGTTCATATACCTACTAGATATTTATTATAAGCACCAAGTTTAAACGTTTTATGACGTTTTATAATTTGTCAAAAGAATTTCTAGAATTTGAGTCTTTATTACAAAAATATATAGTTATATTACTAATAGAGAAACTATCACATCTTGTTCAAAAAACTTATGCGTTAGAAAAAAAGAGTGAGCGTAAGGATCACACGCGATTGAAGTAAAATTTATTTGCTACTGTACAAAGTAGCAAACTTAAGTTAAGTAAAAATAAATACATCATTTAACAATTTTGAATAATGTTTATTAGTAATATGGTAACACTCGTGATGCACACATTTATTAGTGTCAATCATTATACACATTTATATAATGATAAATTATAAATTATATTTTATAATAGCATTAAAAATATGTATAATTTTTAAAACCAATAATGTAATTAAAATCATACTTCGAATATGACATGATCGGTTTGTCATTGTAATTAGCATTTAGAAATGAACCTTCATTAGAGAAATGAAGTAATTGCTGATTAATAAATATTGTAATATTTGTTCACATAGTGGATTATGTTAAACAACGCCTAAACAAATAGTGTTTTTGCAACTTCGCTCATCTTGAAGAACTTCATGTAATTAAAATTGACATATATTCATTGACTGTTTGTATTTTTTTCACTTTTTTGCTGGCGATATAATCTCATTCTTTGAACAGCTGCAATATCTGTCTTGCCTAAACAGTATTTTCTATTTTAATAACTTCAAATATTTATGGAAACTATACGAATAATATAGAAATAATTTCTAATAAATAAACAAAAATATGTATAAAAATCATAACCAAAGGAATTGATATAAAGTAGTTAGATAAAAATAAATTTCGTACTTGAAATAAAACATAGGCCAATGTTCTTAAAATACAAATAATTTTGTCAATAAAATAACGCACAGTAAATAGAAAGATATGCGTTATTTTGTTCTGTCTAACGATTCAAAAACATCACTCATTTAATGATGTAGAAGAGAACATTCAAGTACTACTCAATCCTTTAACGATTATGAATATTCGAATAAAAATAATCTCTAATAACTTAAAAGGGGTTATGATCTCCAATTATGTAAATGTCGCGTCGTAATATTTTAATTGGCCATTAAAATGTTTTTTTATTTCAAATTTGTTTAGGTTTTACTTTGTGAACACAATTTATCCCGTCGTTCATATTTCTGCTCGCGGTTCAAGAAAAGTAATGGCTCACAAAATGCTAATGCCGCTTATTTACTGGCGTAATTAGTTATTATGTGTTTTTTATTCAGTAATAATAATAATTATACAGAAATTTAATTAATACATGCTTTTATGTTAGAGGTACATCGGGTAATACAAATTCTATATCGTTAAGATTAAAGATAAAATTAGTATAAGGTTTTATCGCATAGTAATAAAAGTATTAAAAATTATCAGAAAGTATTATTTTGTTTAATAACATATGTGTGAGAGATTTTCCATTGTCATTTCACACCGCAGTGACCGAAATGAGCAATTTATATTTACAAGTGAAAATTAATATCAAAACTTCATGAAGCCAGGTTCGAATTTGTCATTCGTTCTCGATGATATCATTTGTATACGGGTCGATTGTGATTAGTCGTCGTGTATGTGAATAGAGATCTGTCGTTGTATGCGTACCGGCATCAACGTTGTGTTGATATCAACAAGGAAATCGGCATAGATAAATAAACATTTTAAAGTTACATCGTAGTGCAAATGTTGATTTAATGAAAAATGCCTGAATCAGAAAAATATTTTACCCTGTTCCTTGAAAATAATAAAACAAATTAAACATTTAGGCCGAGTACTAAATTTAAGTTTATTGATTAGAAATTATTTCTAGATTATTCGTAGTTTCTATAAATCTTTGAAGTTATTTTTTAGGCAAGACAGATATTGCAGCTGTTCAAAGAATGAGATTATATCGCCAGCAAAAAAGTAAAAAAAAAACACGCAGTCAATGAATGTATGTTAATTTTAATTGCATAAAGTTCTTCAAACACAATTACATAAAGAGTGAAGTTGCAAAAACAATATTTGTTTAGGCGTTGTTCAAAATAATCCACTTTGTGAACGAATATTATAGAATTTATTAATCAGTAATTACTTTATTTCTCTATTTAGAAATAAAAGTTTATTTCTAAATGCTAATTACAATGACAAACCGATCATGTCATATTTAAGGTATGACTTTAATTACATTATTGTTTTTAAATATTATACATATTTTTAATGCTATTATAAATATATAATTTATAATTTATCATTATATAAATGTGTATATTGGTTGACACTAATAAATGTGTGCATCACGAGTGTAACTAAATTACTAGTAAACATTATTCAAAATTGTTATATCATGTATTTATTTTTACTTAAATGCCATCTTGTACAGTAGCAAATAAGTTTTACTTCAATCGCGTGTAAACCTTACGCGCACTCTTTTATATATTCTGAAAATTTTTAACCTTTTTTCAAAGCAATCGTTTTCCGTAGCTGTCTTAGAGAAGAAATATCGAAGCGCGTAAGCGAAATGTAAACAAAATGTATACTTATTATTAAAATCTATAATATAGAATGTATGATGATTTGATGTGCATATGTATAATGATCATTTTTACCGCCAAATGGCATTTTCCATGACTTTTTTTAGTGGATCCCCAAAACCGCTGAACCTGCTTTCCCAAAAATGTCATGGATTTCATAGGATTTTGACAGTTTTTAGTGCCACTTTATATAAAAAATACTGAGTAACATAACCTTGTCACAAAATTGGTCAATGTTACACCTTAATTAGCCCATTAATCTATTGTTTATACATATAGAGAAGTTCATGCATTAAGCAGATATTCCTCTGACACCGAGTATATCCATATATTATTTAAACCATTTTTATTCTCTTGTATAATGATAAACATCCATATAACTATCTGAGAAAAATAATAAACAAGATAATAACAAATGGCAATTAAGTTCTAGCAGATAGAGTGTATCTATCCCATCCATGTGATTAAGATAAAATCTATAATTGAATTATAGATAACAAACAAGTTTCTATATACCGGTATGTAACGTCGCGAATGATTTTATCGGAAGGCCTCTACCGGTTCGCGTGCTCGATTTGCTGCGGAAGTATTTTCGAATTTTCTCTTTTGAACCGCATAATGACTTTTCAGAGTTTCAGAGTATTGTATCTATGTTTTATATAACATGGCAATGCTCACCTGTACCTGTTGATTACCCAACGCTCAATATAAAAAATTCACTTATTCAGGAAGCTCAGGTCAAACAAAGATGCTGCGTGAAACTCGATTATAATGCCACTTGTAATACATATACTGTTCATGAAAATCAAAGGTTTCAGGTTGTTTAAAAACAACTTTAATTGTTGGTGTTTAGTGTAGATTTTTATTATGCCCATAGACGTTGAGAAACTTCCTAACAAGAAACTAATTATTCAAAGAAATTCCTGGTACTAGAAACTAATTAGCTAATTCCTTTCAGACATACATTGATAAAAGTTAAAAGGAATGAATGCCAATACAACTCTTTTGTATAATTATCGCTTTATTCTAACATGTTTGTTCTTTAGGTTTTTTTTAAAAAACATTTTAAAAGACTGTTTATTTCCTATTACGACGAAAAAGTAAACTAAAACTCCTGCATTTGAACAAAATTCAATTGAATATAACTTAGTGTTAGTTGTAAAGCAAATAAAAAACAAAGCATGTTAGCATAAACATGTCCAGAACATATTTTGATTTAAGGATTACTTCTAAATTTTTATCTGTAATTTTTATGTAAAAATTTTTTCAGATGGCGATAAATATGATTGAAAAAAATAGGCGTCCATCCAAATAATGAAATAGAAAAAAATAAGTATTTTAAAATTTTTTTTAACAGCCACCCACTTTTAACCCACACTTTTGAAGTTCAGTTTAACTTTTCTTTAGTGGATAAAACACTCAAATTATCTATATATATATATAAAAAAATTAGTCGGGTTTTCCTTCCTGGCGAAATAACTCCAGAACGCACGAACCGATTTCGACAATTCGTCGGAAAGGTCTCGGGATCCGCAAGGTTTATAGCTAAGAAAATTAGTGGTACATAGCATCATACCTTAATGCAAGTTGCTGGAACTTCACGCACCGTAATTAAAAATTCGAGTAATGACATTAGTGAGAGTTATCAGAATTATGCTTGGTTAAGTCAACGAGCAATTCTTGCCGCAAAGAATAATAATGTACACGCACTGAATTTCACCATTTAATCAAATATTGCTGACGATTTGGTGACATACCAATGATTCCGACTGGTCTTCCGTTTGACTTGAAACGATTGCAATTTTCAGTTCGCCTTGCGTTCGCAATAACAAGTACCAAACCAATCGCTTAGTGATTGCGGGATAAATTTCAAATAGATTATTTAGAAAATCATTGTTTTTCACATGAGCAGTTATACGTTTCCTGTTCATGAGTTGGGAAACAATCCGCTTTGTTTGTGTTAACGTCAGACCAAAAAATAAAAAATGTGGTTTACCAAAGAGCACTTCAATGAAACGGATAATTTGCGGATTCACTATCATTTACTTAAAATTAGAGAAGTTCAACTAAAAAACACTTCATTTTTGTAATCGAAATAAATTCATTACTGTTGTGTAATAAAATCAATTTCTTTTCTTTTCAAATATAAAACAAAAATTTCTTCATTTTTCTCACGAAACCATCTGGTGGCGAAACCGAGTTCGTCGGGTTTGCTAGTTTAGGTATAAAAATCATCAACAACAAAGATTTTAGTGAAAAAAAATAAAGAATATTTAATTCATAAAGTTTTTTCAAGTATTCTTTAAGTTAACTGGACTTTAATTTTAATTTATACATATATATGTTTTACTTTAATTACTGATACGGTATACCATGTACAAATAATTAAATATCGTTTTAATAATATGGCCTATGAACTAATTCTACTAACAACAATAATAGTTTTCAATGAAAAAGATCTCGAGACAAAATATTTTACATTTTGTTATAGTAAATTACATATCGGTTTATTCTATTTCAGTTTATATTCAGCTAACAAACTAATTAAGAATTCATGACTTGTTAAGATTTTGGCCAATCCTATTTTGCTCAATTTTCTGAGTCAGTTTGAGCAATAGAAATGCAATCGGAGAACAGTAGCTATGAAAAGGTGAATAAATTTCGCAGATATTCTATCATACCTGAGAAAGAGCTTACTTTACATTGAAAATCGTCATAATATTATTATTTAAATTTCTTAATATTTTAATGGAAAAGATTCTCAAACGTGATGTTAATTATCACACGTAATAAAAAAATCTAATATAAGACAACTACTAGATTTCCATCCATACAAGCAGGGCCGGATTTAGAAATTTGGCGCCCCTGGGCACTGACAAAAATGCCGCCCCAACCCTGAAATTTTACAAACTTTCGAACTATTTTTTAAAGCAATCGCGCTGCTTCAGCTGCGAGACTCAAAATATAGAAGCGCGTAAGCGCCGCGTCGCAATCTAACAGATAAACAATGTTACAGAACTTATATAAATGTAAACAAAATTTATACTTATTATTATAATATCTTTAAAATATCTGATAATTTAATGTGCATATGTATTATGATCACTTTTGTCTGCCAAATGTTTCTTTTTCAAAATTTTTTATTAGATCATCGAAACCGCTAAACCTGCCCCCCACAAATTTAAGCAGTTATTTATCCTGTATTTTTTTTTAATGTTATGGGACGCCTTTTTCTCAAAAACTGAATTATCATTTTTGGCATTTTGGCCCGTATCTTCAAAACAGTTGGACCTGCCTTGACCAATAACTAATCAGCACGTCTCCTTATCAATAGGAATTGAATCATAAATCGTTTGATCCCGTGTTCTCGAAATCGACTTGAATAATTAAAAAATATTAGATTTGAATTGATGGGGAAACGTGCTGATTAGCTTTTGGTACAGGCAATTACGAAAAATGGTAATTGAGTTTCGATATGTCTTCTCTGAAACAGCTACGCAGCGCGATTGCTATGCAAACAGTTCATAATTTTCGAAAAATTTCAAAATACAAAAAATGTGTTTTAGAAGTTTTTTTTTTCATTTTTTCATAAAATTTAAAGCTTTTTATAAAATTTTCAGTACGGGATGTTTCAGTAATTTGTCTTAAGACACAATGCCATGAGTCACTAGTTAATTTTTTTTTTCGACGCTATAAGCTTGGAAGTGCACAAATACGTCATTTTAAGAGGGCTCGAGAACTGAAGAATTTATATTTTTCTTAAACTTTCAGCTTGTTTACTTGGATCTTTATATTAGCCAAATTGCCAAATTTGATAACTTATTAACCAATTTGATAATTTACGTTCGGAGAGGGAGGCAAGGCAAAATAATAAATTTTAGTTATCGTTTATTTCAACCCAAATTTTGCATTGCAATCGTATTATGTTTTGTTAATCATATTTCTTGAAATAAAAAATGTTGTTAAAAAAAGTTGATTATATTGTATAGAATTTTTTTCTCACTATCCAAATTTTGCCGCCCCCCAAAATTTGCCGCCCTGGGCAGTAGCCCCGATTGCCCCTACTGTAAATCCAACACTGCATACAAGCCTGGTTTAAGATGTCAAAACAAATACTGAATGTCATAATATTGAATTGAAAATCGTCATAATATTATTATTTAAATTTCTTAATATTTTAATGGAAAAGATTCTCAAACGTGATATTAATTATCACACGTAATAAAAAAATCTAATATGAGTCAACTACTAGATTTCCATCCATACAAGCCTGGTTTAAGATGTCAAAACAAATACTGAATGTCCTCGTAATATGGATAGATTGTAATTCAAATTAAAGAAATTCAAAAGAAATGAAATGAAAAAAAGATTGCAATCAAATAAATAATATTTAAAATGTCAATATCACTAAATTCAAATAAACACTCAATTCAACTCTGATACTGCATGTTTGTACTACGCGTATAAGTACCAAAGTAGCGAAAAAGACGTTTGCAAGTTGCAAGTGCATTTTCAGCCTCAAGTTACCGGCTCTTGCTATTAGTAAGCTTTTGTAGAAAGGTCAGCCGATAATACAGCAGGATATTGCCATCGATAGTGCATTATGGCAAAGGCCGTTAGCTTCAACCGGAATTGAGTATCAACTCCTCACATCAGGTCTGCATATTCGATATAAACGCAGTTATCGAGATAAAAACTTAGAAAATAATGGGGTGCATGGCATCGTGCCTTAAGGCAAATTGCTAGAACTTCCCGTACCGTAATTAAAAATCTTGGAACCAAAAAACTTACACAAGATGCACAAGGTGCACTTGTTAAAATCTCTATAAAATATCTGATACTTGATGTACTTATGTCCAATAAACATTTCTGACCGCCAAATGACATTTTTTTAACTTATTTTTATTAAGAGTCTTGGACCTGCCTTCCCAAAAATTCAATCAGTTCTTAATCTTGTCAATACAAGTAAAATATTTTTTGAATTATTAAAATCGGACGCTCCGTTCTCTTAAAAACTAAGTTACCGTTTTCGGCACTTTTTGCCCCGTATCTTCGGAAGGGCTAGACTTGCCTTCGCCAAAAACTAATCAGCTCGTGTCATTATCAATACGAATCGAATATTTTTTGAATTATTCAAATCGGTTGATCCGTGTTTCCGAAATCGTCGACAAAAATTTGTATCTGCACACACACACGCACACACATGCACACACATACACACACATACATCTATTTTTTCTAAGGTATGCCAAAATGTTCAGAAACCTTTGAAACGTAAAGATAAATAAAAAATTTCATTTTCGAGCTTGCTTGAGGGAAGTTAACAAGATAAAACAGTGATTATTCACTTGCTTTTAAAAAATATAATCATTTGTTATAGTATTAAAATTAAACAGTTAACCCAAATTATTTCCTTTTCTGAATATATTAAATAAATAAAATTAACGCTTCCACTACGAGTATCGTTCATGGATGACATTCGCATGGCGTGTTGTGTGTACGGATGTCGTCCATGGACGACATGTTCTATGTCGGTGTTTGATTCACTATTTATTGCAATTTTTAGTTTATTAGAATAGAAATTTTTAATGATAGAATAATCTTAAACTATATCGTTGTTGCAGAACTTAAAACCTTTAAAAAATCAGTTTTTGAATATCACTAAAAATGTTAAAACGCTTTGCTTTGGCAGACTTGGGCACACTGAAGTGTATATTTAATGTCAATGATATTGTAAAATTGACATATGTATATAAATTTTCTAAATGGGGTAAAAACCATTTCTAATCAAATTTTAAAATGGTTTACTAAAAGATGACATTTTTTTTAATATAATAGTTTGTTTACAAAGTCAACTTTTTCAAAAATTTAAAATTTCTCAAAAATCTATTTTTTTTCACAGTTTAAAATAAAATTTAATTTTTTTCTTGATACGAGAATTTTCAGCCATTTGCCTTGAGGCATAATATACACCACTAGTTTATGATTAATTCAATTAAATTAAAGATCCTAGCAATACATATATTTCTATTGAAATATTCTTGAAGCCTCTTTACTAAATCTGGTGGAAGTGAGTGCATTCGACCGCAAAGCAATTCGAGGCGACCGCGGGTGGAGGAACGACAATGCCGAGCGAACGCAATACAAAGTAACAACTACTCGATTTACTTCAATAATAACAAAATACCAGAAAGGTACTTATGCGTATTTTTTATGCTTCGACAATTGATGTAATACGATTTTGAAACTGATAAAGGAGCGGGTGCATACCTTGTAAGATATGTTGTAGAAGAAAAAACATCGGGGCATCAATTACGTAATTTCTTTTGCAATGTGTTTCTCTACTATAAAAATCATAATTTAATTATGATCATAATCAAATCATTGAGAGTGCAGATGTTAAGAAAGTTTTTTGTATACCGAGGAAATGCTTTTACGCATACCAGACTAGGTCTTTTGTCTGGGCATGTCGGTGCTCAATATCGTCTGTGATTGAGATTATAAAAAGTGTAGGTGTATTTTTGTCCGATGCTAATTGGTAATATTTCTAGTATTCTATAATAAGTAAATTGTATATTAGCAGTGAATATCTTGTTAATTGCAAGTCTGACTGTCCTAGATAAGAGCACAAAATTTACCATGACAGTGGATAAAATTTATGCCATTAACAAAATCATTACCTTAATGCCACATATTAATAAAATATCAAAAATGTACTTATGCATATTTTTCATGCTTCGACAATTGAAGTAATGCGATTTTAAAACTGATAAATAAGCCGGTACAAACATTCTACGATATAGTTTTGTAAAAGAAAAACATCTGTGCATCAATTACATAATTTCTTTTATAATCTGTTTTTCTACAATAAAAATCACATTTAAATTTAGTAATACTGGAATAAGATGTCATCAAGAGAAAAATGCATAAGTCAAAATTATAAAAAGATTTTTTTGTGTAGCGAAGAAAATGCGTTTAGCATACCAAACTAGGTCTTTTGTCTAGGTATGTCGGTGCTCAATACAGCCTGGGGTTGAGATTTCAAAAAAGTTAATTTTTGTATAACGAAGAAAGTGCGTTTATGCATCCCAGACTAGAATTTAAAAATTTCAAGAAGGTGTTTATTTGTCTGATGTTATGAGGTTTGTCCGTGGTTTGGTAATATATGTATTATATCAAGTAAGTAAATTGTATTTTTATGGCGGATATCTTAATTGCAAGCCCAACTGTCTTAAATAGTAGAAATAAAATTACCATGTCAGTAGATGTTTCAATTTTCAAAATTATTATACTCTAATGTCTCACATATTACAGACAATATAAAAAAATACATTCTTAGATCTATATATTACCTCAAAAACGTACAAGAGTTATCCATTATTACATATAATGAACAAAAAATATACAGAGCTTTATTAAAAGCTTAAACATATTATCCAGTTGTTATAGAGAAATCTGATATTCAGACTTTATCTGTTCATCCATAAAGACTTCGAATAATCTAATAAATTATGTAGAGATTTTAATTACCTGTACTGTATTACTACTTGTTTTATTTAAACTTACTTTTACGTAATAATATTAGATTTTTAATTTAAAACTAGCTATTTTACATGAAAAGCTTATTTACACTACACACAAATACATTACAAAAATAAATAGAAAATCAAAATGGGAAGAAAATTGTGATTTTGAAAGATTTGGCCATATTATATTTATATATTATGTATGTATATATAGAAACATTATAAGAAAGCTCAATCAACAAAATAAATAGTATAATATTAATTTCATACCATTTCTAAGGAAATCGTTTATATTTTTTTAAATATTCTCATAGTTTTTATATAACAGAGGAAATATAAAGAGGATTGGTTTTATACCTACTTGTTTAAGAAAATAAGTGGTGCCATAATTCTGAAGCAAAATAAACCAGTTTATAATCGTTCAATAATTTAATATAAATATAAATTTACACACACACACATATATATATAATATATATATATATATATATATATATATATATATATACATATCAAAATATACACACGTGAATTCCTATATATAAAGCTCACTCTCAGAATATAATAATCCGCTCAATTTACTTAATCTTTTTCCGTCTGAGCTTAATAAAAATCTTAATTATCAAGTATATTAGCAAAATTAAAAAAATGCACTAATTGATCCATTAAAACAGCATTCATAAAATAAGCTTTTTGATATGAGCCGTAATCATGTCAGAGAGAAGGTTTTAAATTCATCAGAGACAAAAAACATTTATTCTTTGTGAGCAAAAAAGTTAATCTAGTATAATGTTTTTACATTTATTTTATTACCATCAATTAAAAGAATAAAAAGTTACGTTAATTTTCAATTGTTAAAACAGCTATAAAAATTTTGCCAGCTCTTCGACCATAAATTATAAGATTATGTTTTTCGGAACTGATAGTCATGTAATAAAGGTATAACTGTTTTTTCATTTATAATTATATATATATATATATATATATATATATATATATAAATATATATATATATATATATATATATATATATATTATTTATATACATATTTCCTATATAATTGCATTTATGAATATGATTTGTTGACAAGTAAATGCTCTAGATAGCTTGTGTTCGTTTCTCCTTTTACTGATTTGAATACGCAATATAATTTATATTCGTCACAACTTATTGAAAAAAGTTGAAAGTACATTTTCTATATCAAATAGATCTTTACTTAATTGCTTTTAAACAGTAGTCAGAAATTTGCAGTGTTCTATGAGCGAGCTGTTTGCAAAGTTTTTTTTACCACTTTTATATATCCAAATACGAAATTCACCTTTTGAAAAAGTAACCCAATGGTTGTCCTTTCTCTTTGTTTTGTAATTTTTGCACTTTATAGAGCCAAACACAAAATTTACTTATCTTAGCTTTTATGAGCAGATAACCCTATGATTGTCTTTTCTTTTTGTTATGTAATTTTTGCACTTTATAAATCCAATAATAAAATTTATCATTCTTAGCTTTTTATGAGAAGGTAGCCCGATGGTTTTCCTTCCTTTTCATGAGGTAATTTTTGCACTTTAGAACAATTTCTCTAATATATTAATATATCAATACAAAAGGCAACAGGTGGAATATGTTCTGATTGCTCTTCAAATAATTATAAAAAAATTAAAAAGAAAACAAATTAATTTGTTCTTTTATGTAATAAGAGTTGCAGCATTCAATTGCAAATTACACAATAATGTAATAAGCTTGAACTTTGTTTTACATGCCTCTGGCGATCTCATTGATTTATTAGATTGTATGAAGAGTTGTTTCCAATAGATTATTCATTGAATTTTCTGCACACAAATTAAGTACTAAAATAGCCAAAACATGTTATTAAGGCTAGAAAGATCGCTTGGAAATGGTCCAGTTGATTATGTGAAATAATCTTCGTTTTTTTAATATTTTTTTTATTTATATATGATTCAGAATATATATTTTTGCAAAAATTATTGAAAATGCATTGGTCGCATTAGTACTTAAAAGCTAAATTGCTTCATTAACATCAATCAATAGATTTCAATATCATAGTTGCACCAAGTTCAATAATTTTTACATATTATTTAAAATTTTATGAAGTTCAATCAATGGTTCTTCAATCAAACACCGGGGATTTCAAAATTACTTTGTAACTCGAATAAAAACGAACAAGAAATTTAAAAAATACATTTTATATTACAATTTGTATTAATATATTTGTCTTGTAAAGAATAAGGAAATATATATCTTAAAAATAATAGCCCTTTCCAGGTATTGATGCATCAAAAATAAATCAGCTCTATTAGATAAATTTTAATATTAAAATAATCAAATATGAATAGGTCGACCATTGGGTTACCACATAACAACGTAAGAAGTTTCAGATCAACAGCTATTAGAACACAAGGTTCTGATTGCTGTTGAAATAAGACAATAAAAAAACAAATATTTAAAATAACCGAAAACAAAAGTAAAATTTATAAATACAAATGAAATTAATCTGAAGCCAAAACATCTTTATCATATTTATAATTCTTGAACAAGCCAAGTAGAAACAACGTGCGTGATAAAACAATATGCGCATTACAAAACATCAGATATGTATCTCTGAAATTTAATTAAAATTATTTATATTGCCTCGAAATTAATCATAGTTTTAATTTCATTTTGATGATTATTTATCATAGCATATAAATGATATAAATGAGAAATAACAATAACGAAGTTTAGAATAATAATCTTCGCGTTGTTTTATAAAATGATATGAGTTGTTTTGAAAATTTTGCTGTGTATAAATGAAATTTAATTATATTTTGATGGAATTTTTATCTTATTACAGGAATTCAATATTAAAGAATTTATTAATAAATTATCATAATACTCCTCTTAAAAAAGGTACTGATAATAGCACCTAATGAAAAACAATTTTTGGAATTCCAAATTGAGAAGAAAAATGCTTTTTGAATTTTATTCTACTCAAAATATTCGTTTTTATAGTTTTTATAGAGTTTTTATATTTAGTGGTTTTCAAAAACAAGTATCAAAATTAATTAATTATAAAAATTAATATGAATTATATAAATTTATTTATGGTTTCTGTGCATATTCATACGCATACATGTACTGTATAAATTGTAGTTGTAAATTATTAATAGGTTTATACTAAATTGCGGTAATTGAAATCATTCAATTTAAAGCAATCCACATGCAATATTAATTGCAAACATGTGATGATTTTAACCATATTAGTAATTTTTGATATTCAAATAAATACATTTTAGTTAATTACATAAGCATGGGAAATAAAACGGTTATAATGTTTAGCTTTTTCTCCTAGCCTCATATTTACTACACACATAAAATTTAATTAAACCTAATATAACCTTAACCTTTTTTAGTGTTGGATTATATTTTAAATTAAAATTTATTTGTTAATTAGTATCGGCAAAGTTTATCTCCAGATTAGTTTCTATTAGTAAGTTATCTGCAAGTCCATAAATTAATAATTACTGAGATGTGTAATTTAAATTGTACATATATGCATATGAAAATTATTGTAAAACTTTTGGGTGTGGTAAAAAATATAAATAAATCAGCAAAAATCTATATAAGGAAGCGCTATAAAAAGTTCCAGGAGAAAACGAATTTTTTATTTTTATTTTTTTATAATGAGATCTCACTCTTCTTAGACATCGCTCTCAAATATTGGCAATTTAGCTTATAGGAATTCTTATGTATTTCTGATGGCTGAATAAAACAGAGTTAAAAAAAATAAAAATTATAATGTGACATCAAAAATACAAACAACCTTAAATTTTTACTTCATTATCACCAACCCCATTTTTTTTATAAGCCTTTTAGTAATTCAACTATTGTTTACCCCGCGTTCAGTCATTGAATATTTTAGTTCAGATTTCTGAACTGAAAAAATAAGCTTAACCCTTTCCACCCTGATACCGCCGCTCCGGCGGCAAAATACATATGAATTCCCAAATTCGCGAGTGGAAAGGGTTATTCATTTTACAAAATTGTATTTACTTTTATCAAGGGTTATCCAACCCTAATACTTTTCAGTTTTGAAGCAAATTTTCTTTATTTTAATTTTCTTAATGCGGTATTGATAAAATACATACAATTCTTTTTACTTCAAAATACTATTTATTTTTATCAAAAGTTGTCCACCCCTAATATTTTTTTAATTTTATGACCTATTTTCTTTATTTTAATTTTCTATAATTCAAATTTGAAAAATACATGGAACTCTCTTGGAAAAACTATTTATTTTTGCCAAGGGTTCTCCACCGCTAACTGTTCTTTAAATTTCGGAATTTTTTTTTTAATTTTGATTTTCATAACGCGAAATGAAAAAATGCAACACAAACTCCAAATATTCACCCTCCTTCCACAAATTTCTATTTCATAATAGCCATTTTAGTAATCTAATAATTTTTCACCAAGCTTTCAGTCAGTGGTTGTTTTTTTACTGAATTACAAAGCACAAATTTAAATAAAAAAAAAACAATTTATTTTCAATAAGGGTTGTTTGCCCCTCTCATTTTCCCATTGTACAAATATTTCCCTATGCGAAATGGTTTACATAAAGAGGCATTTTTGCAAAGAAATAGAGAATAAATTGAATATTAAAATTTAAAGATACAACCGTTTTGATAGGAAACCAAGAGCCATATAAATTTATGGCAAAGCTGTAAAATCCACATTCTTAATTTTTTTAATCTCAGTCAATTCAATGGCATTCTACATAACAATATAATTTAAAAATAAATTATCGGATTTTGATTCATAATGCAAAAATTACTGAATTAATAAAAACGCACAGCAATAATATATCAAAATCCTGAAACATTAACGTGTCAATTAAATTTAAATAGAATCAGTTTTAGATTAGGTTGGCGCTTGCAAAGACTATTAAGAGGCATTTATATGTGGGGTGCTTTGCAGTGGGTAAACTATTCATATATTTTTTGTTAGCCGCTTCTCTCACTTATGCACCACATTTGCAATCAGCTAGTTATTTTTGTACTAAACCTTTTACACTAGAAATATTTTTTTATGGCAAAACAACGCTTGCTGGGTCACCTAGTATATATATATATATATATATATATATTATCAAATATGTTACATATTTATATTTTTAATGAACTCGCTATGTCGAGGACGAGTAGAGTTTAATTAATTCAACTTTGTTTCATTTCGTACAATCTTTACGTTGTTCAAGCGTGCATTTTTAATTAAAACGTTTTCATACGAAGAAAAATATGTATATTCAAGTTATGAATAGTGAAGATGCGGTTGTGATTTCATTCTTAAATAATCATCAAGTCATCTTCTTGAGATTTTAAGATAAATATAATTCTGTTGAGATATACTTAGATAAATATATAGCTTTAATTGCTTTAAGGAAAAGATTAATGACTAAATAAATAATAGTACAAATTAATACATAGTCAGCATATATTTCTAGTATTAGAATTAATTTCCCGTAGGGTAAGTTATAGTAATGGGTTGAAAAAATAATTTTTTTGCATATCTCACTTTTTAGAGCTTTCTGAACATTTTGGCATACCTTAGAAAAAATGGATGTAGGTGTGAGTGTGTGAGTGTATGTATGTGTGAATACAACTTTTCGTCGACGTTTACGGGAGTACCGCTCAACCGATCTAAATGATTGAAAAAGTTTATTTACTTTTAATGTGTACATTATGAACATCATCGTCGAATTTATAAGCTTTTATATTTTGTCTATAAAATACGAATAATGAAAGTTGCATCATTTATAATAATCTATTTGATAACATTTAATATTCCTCGAATATTTCATTAAAGTACAAGAAGTTCCAGCAATTTGCCTTAAGGCACGACGCCATACACCACTAGTTTTTAAATTGCGTTCGATTGATAATAATCTATATTAGAATAATCAATGTATATAAATTTGATCAAATTATTTATTTCCACTTGGGTTATATCTAGGGTTTGAAAATTAATTAAATCACAGATTGTGATTATATAAACATTGTAAATTACATATAATTTGAACATCAATTTACATTCTAAAATTTATTTTTATTTACCTTTGACTTCAATATCAACTTTAACTTAATTATTTTACAAAACCGGTTTTGTTTAGTACAGCGGTCAAGACAAAAACGATGCAATCTCTATATCGAAAAAAAGAACCTCAATAAATCTCTAAACTATTTATTAGACGCAATTCAAGTTCTTTTCAGACTTTTTATTAAACTTTCTAAATAGTTTCCATGACCTTTATAATCTACTTAATGGTATTTTAAGACAATTCTGAAATCTTTAAGTCTTTGTCGGAATCACCCCAACAACGAAGCAAAAAACTTCTACGCCTGAAAATAAAAATCGATCACTTTGAAATAAACTTTTAAAGAAAGAATAATTAAATGAGCTTTTGATTTTTGGCAATAGGATATATATTCATTTAATATCGGCATGTAAAACAAAGTGAAATTTAGTTCGTTTTAGAATTATACAACTGTAAAAATATTTAACACTCGCAGTCTATTACTATTATTAACCGTGCACTTTGTTTTCATTTCTCAAATTTCTTCATTAAAAATAAGGAGAATATGTGAACATAATTTTATTATTAATATTTCTCTAAATTTATTTCACTTTAAAAATTTTGTCATATACATTTCATTTTCAATAATAAAATAAAGTATCGTACAGGAATACATTCGAAAATAAAGAAGATAATAACGACATCCGATTTAAAGGAGCAACTTTGCCGCGAAATACTACAGAGTATGATATGCTTTTATGATTTTTCTCATATCATTATAGTAATCTGATATAGGAAAAAACGTACATTAACCTTTATTGAGTTTTATTTTGTTTTATTTTGAAGACTTCTAACCCATATGGAAACTGATTGAACCTGGCATATAAATTTTTCCTAACACAAACTTGAATCCGGTTTATTTCTGTCGTTGATAATATTATTTGCAGTTATAATAAATTGCTTTGAGTATTATCATAAAAATATAATTATCTCATTAAACACTTACTAAATTAACTGAATCTGTAGTCTTCATTTGGCATCTGTTGCACACAATGAAAATTTAGTGAATAAACTTTATGCAGAACTTTTTGATAAACTAATGGTATTTCATCGAATTATCATTTTAGATATTCATCGAATATATAAAAACCGGAAAAAAAAATTTGCCCACATAATTTAAGATATCTCTTTCGTTTCGGAGATCATCGACTTGTTTATTCCATATTTAAAAATTTCTGATTGTGAATAAGATGAAATGATTCAAATAATCGCGTGTAATAATGTCGTGAGAATCTGGTTTTGTTTGAATAATGTTAATTAATTTCAGAAATATTTGATTTTTTTAATTTTTTTATGTAATATCATATCAATACGTTCCATACAAGCATCTCAAATATTTTGCAAAATGAAATATGAATTTTAATATCAATTTTCGAAATTTTGGAAATTTCATTCCTATTTTCTAATTAGTCTCGATTAAAATTTGTCAGTTTTTATAAAGCGTTTCATTGGGGAAAAATTTTGAGTTTCAAAAATCGATTTTTTTATGAAATAGGGATTGTTAATGTATGAAAAACTTTTTAAAAACTTTTTAAAAAAGTGACAAATGTAGACAGGTTGATGAAAACCCTGAGGCAAATCAGTCCTTCGTTTAACGTTTAAAAGTATAGTTACAATCTTATATATAAAAAATATGCATATGCAATTTTTTTTGTTTTTGCATAATGAAATTGATTGTCAATAAAATTGAGCAGTAAATAACTGCTTTTAATATTCGAAATTTTCTGTTAATTTTTTATTTGTTCAAATAATTCGAGCAAATGATTTATTTATAAAGACTTGAAATCGATTGAAAACCGTTTTTTAATACTATTCGAAATACTGTTTTCTACTATGCAGTGACATTTCTTACAATTTCTGTAATGCTCATGATTTTTTTATGTTGCAGCAAAATGCCGAGTAATTTAGGAATTTTATTAGACGTTAGGGTTATTATCACTTGGAAATTTCATTGCTATCTCAATTTCCAAACGAAAACTGATGCTCCTACTGCTTGTCATCAGGTTACTCGAATTTAGAAGTCTGATACATATTTCATGTTATTTAATTTTTTGAGTAGGCGAGACTGGGTACTGTACTGCTACTTTTTTATCAGCTGTAATTTTGTTAATTTACCAGTTCGGAAATAAGTATATTAAATGAAAATTTGAACATTTATCTACGTGAAAGTATTGAAATACTGTCCTCAAATACGATAGATTAATCATAAGATCAAATCATGCAAGAAAAGAGCAAGTTTCACAACCGTCCACGAACCAAAAATTCTTTAGATTTTTTTTATATGTTTAAATTGCACCCGAAAATGATAAGATCCACAACCACAAGTCACAATCATACCCAACGCACACTTTTGAAAACGAATCTCCATTATTATGACTGAGATAAATTATCTACTAGAAACTAGATGCTGGTAATTAACTACTAGTATTTAATTTACAGCAAAATAACTAACAAAAACCAGTTATTATTAAAATAATTTGAAAATGAAAACTTACTTTTGACTCTATAAAAGCAATACAATCTACAGATCATGTTGATGTAGGGAATGCAATAATGCGAGCATGTTCAAACTATTACAAACATACTACAAATAACTAACAAAAACCAGTTATTATTAAATGAATTTGAAAATGAAAACTTACTTTTGACTCTATAAAAGCAATGCAATCTACAGATCATGTTGATGTAGGGAATGCAATAATGCGAGCATGTTCAAACTATTACAAACATACTACAAATAACTAACAAAAACCAGTTATTATTAAAAGAATTTGAACATGAAAACTTACTTTTGACTCTATAAAAGCAATGCAATCTACAGATCATGTTGATGTAGGGAATGCAATAACATGTTCAAACTATTACAAATATACTACATCTCTTTCCCTTTGAACCCTATGCCAAAATCAGTATAATTTTGCTGTAATGGCGACTGTCACTACTGTACCCTGGCACAACCATACCCAGTCCTCCCACTATTATATCTTTCCATAAAAGCATCTCTAGTTTTTTAAATAGAAATACGAATGTCAAATATTCTCTATTCTATTCAATGATGCAAACGGTATTCAAAATTTCCGCACATTCTCCGCTGGCATTCTCCCGCATGAAAGCCACACCGATGCCTTCTTCCAGTGTCGGCGCTTGGCGCGGCGCGGCCTCGTCTCACCTTGCGTAACTCCGCAGAAAACGCTCTGCAGCATAGTAGTGCATTAGCATTTTCTAGGTCAGCGAACGCGTTCTAGATTTACGCGGGCGAACAGGAACGCGATCATAACTAATTGTGAATTGTACAAGGAGACAAGACTCGTAACTCACATCCTCGCCAGCCAAGGGCAAGGCCGATGCTCGATGCTCGATGGTCGATGGATCGCGCATGGGCTGTCCGAGATATAGACGAGCATACTAGAAACTTAGTGGGTACTACAAAGTGTAGTTGGGAGACATTGGAAAATATTGTTGTGCCATCAGCGTGAAAACGCGTATATTTATTATAGATTAACACTGAGGAAAGTTTAATAAGCGAAGTAAGTAAATCAAACACCCACAACTATATATCAAGAAACGTTGAATTTATTTAATAATATCAGAAACTAAGACTGTAAGTATTTTATTGTTAGTTGTTTTCTCGAGGGCGTCCGCAGTAGAAGAGAAAGATCCTTATCGTGCTCGATCGGATTTCGCTTGGGAAGGACTTCGGAAGTCTTCGGAAGGCTCCGGCTTTCTTGCGTGTTGCGAATAGATTTACAAAAATTGGCGCAACAATATTGAGACTTTGGAATGTGGCATCACGTGATACCGTAAATTACTCAAAGACTATATAACGGAGTGTATATAGCTAAGAACTATTATGCATTTATTATAATAATTTATGTTCATCGTATCTTCATTAATCTAAGTTTGTAATTTTATGTTGTAAGTTGGTACAAAATCCAGCATTTATATAAAGCTTCTCTAAATCGTACAATAAGGGTCGAATCAGGTAAAACTAATTATTATTTAGCGGGAGATCAGTCATGATTGAACCGCCAACAAGTGCAGACTAAAATAGGAATACTTAATCTAAGTTATTAATTAATAGTAGTAATTAATATTAATCTAAGATAAGAACACTGAACCTAAATTTATAATTTAAAATAAAATCGATATATCTTAAAAAGTGTTTGTTTTTACATATCCAGAAGAGTACCAGTAATTAATATCTCTTCATTTGGTGGCAGCGGTGGGATAGCAATAAAATATAGTTATATTAGTAATGCAGTATTTGAATTTTATCCCGAATACGCTTCAAAATTGGCTTAAAATTAATATAATGCATTGTTGTAATATTCTAATTCCTTAGATATTAAGTCGATATTTTCTTGCACCCAACGATATACTTTAGTTGTGTTTTTTCTGATTGTGTGGATTATCAAAATAGCATATTCAATAAAATGCTTATAATTACATATTATGATATATTAGCATCACACTGAACTCATTCGTGATAGAGATTACTATGTCTATATAAAACAAATTTTCTTTTGTTATCAACTGTAAGGCAAAAACTATCTGAATTCTTTTAAGTGTTGTGTTAAATATAAATTGGATTTTTTTCTAATTTGTAGATAATTTGTAGATTATATTGATCAAATAAATTACATCAAAATAATTATAACTAAAAATAAATATTATTTTTAGTTTTTTAGACAATATTTTCTTACAGAATTTTTGATTTCTAATAGCAGTGCCAATCTCGTCCTGCGCGTTATTTATGAACTTCAAATGATTGAAAACATACATTTTATAAATTCAATAAAGTTTACCAGCTGCGTAGCAAAACGCTTATTAATTTCTTTCTTAGTACCAGCGATAACATTTATTTGTTCACATATAATATGCAGCTCCGAAACAATCAAAATATTATCCTCACTTCAATAAAATAAAATCAAAAATAAATCTAAATTGTGCGTTGAACTATTTTTCTCGTTTGATTTTTATTCATTGCACCTACAATACAAATATTTAATAATAAAGAATTTCACAACGGATGATATTTTATACTCTGATCCGCTCATCATCTGTAAGGCAAAAACTATCTAAATTCCTTTGTTCCATAATAAATATGAACTGGATAATTTTTTAATTTGTAGATAATATGTAGATTATGTTGATCAAATAAATTACATCAAAATAATTATAATGAAAAATAAATAATATTTTTAGTTTTTTAGACAATAATTTCTTACAGAATTTTTGAATCGTAATAGCAGTAATTATGTTTTTTAACTTACTTATGTTTTTTGGTAACAATTTACTTATGCAGATGCTTAACAGTCTTTGAATATTCATTACAAAAAATTTAATATTAGTTGCAAACTTGAATATTGTTGGAAACTTAAATCCTAATCTAAATCCTAAGTTTATATTTTATAATGTAATAATGTATCAACCTGTATTTTTCATTGAATTTTTAATATATATATTCATGTTTATACTTTTATCGCCATTTTTGGTTATATAACAAATTGGGACAAATTCATCTTCGCAGCAGGAAAGTACATGTATGATACTTCTTTGATTTTGTTATGAACTAGTATCTCACTTTTTTATAATTGCGACACAAAGCGACTGTATACCACTGTTGCAACCGATTCTAAACTTCTTGAAAAGATTTTTTTGAATAACGATCAGAGCTACTTGTCCTTTGAGCTGCGTTACAATCCTAGTTCATTATTCTCTACGAGACTACGTATCTTTGGAACAGCTGAACTTTGCCAAAATCTAATCAGCTGGTCTCCTTATGAACAAAAATCGAATGTTTTTTAATCATTTAAATTGGTTGATCCGTGTTCTCGAAATTGTCGACGATTTGTATACGTATTTGTATATTTTTCTAAGGTATTCCAGAATGTTCAGAAACCTTGAAAATGTAAAGATATATAAAAAAATTATTTCCGATTTTTTGCGATTACTATAACTTACCCTACGAGAAGTAAATGAAAATCAAGCTTTTAAACACTTGACTGACTTCTTCTATTTCTTTAACGAATGCTGGAAAAACTACGACAAAGTCAATAATGGAACTGTTTTCCATACTGACCATGATTTTATGTGAAACATGCAAAAATGCCCACAAATTCACGATCTCGTGCACGTCCGCCCCGGTGTTTCTAATGAATTTTTCGTGTTAGCCACGGTCCCGAAAGAAAATATTATATAAAGCGTAAAAAATCTTGAAGTTGATGCATGCATAGTATAGTAAGTCAGCTTTATATATTAGTAAGTAAGTTAAAGTCTGTATATAGTGCGAGTGTGGGCTCTCAGCAAGTATGTAAGGAGGGAAAGGTCGATGGCATGGCACAAGGTTTCGGTCAGTCGAACGAGTTTGACGGTTTCATCGTCGAGTTCAATCGCCCGATACACGCAGTCATTAACTCGATCCGTTAATTTGCCCCCTCATTATCGATGCATACACAATTATGTGGCTCTAGTCCGAAAATAATCATGTTTGACAGATATTAAGTGGCAGCAAAATTAGTGAAGACGAAGAAAATGAACTAGTGCTAAAGAAACTAGTACTAGTGCGAAACGAGAACTAGTACTAGTGCTAGAGAAAATGAACTAAGGCTTTAGATATACAATTCACAATTTTACAATTAAATAACGAAACAACCAAATATAAAATACAAATAAAGGAATGCTAAAATAATTTATTTTGTGTCTTGAATTTATAATTACGTCTTGGTTTTGAGCATCTTCAAAAGTTGAGGTCCTGCATATCCATTGATTCGCAGAAATTATTAAAAAGTTTAAACGCTTTTCTGAAAAAAAGAGCAGTATCAGAGACGAAGAAAAATATTTCACTGCTAAGTAATACCCAGTTATAGCCAAAAATTGCTGTATTTGTAAGATATCACATATAATTAGTAACAATAGATATTTATAATATGAAGAGGATGGTACCACTACTGTATTTCTTGAAGTCAAAATTAATATATTCAAAAATGTCATGAAAACTGTTGGCTTTTGATAAATTAATCAAAACGTTGTGGAATTCATGATTGCTTAGCGCCTTAAAGCAAATTGCTGGAACTACCCGTACCGTAATTAAAGATAAATAAAAATTATCAATGATTGATAACAATTATTTAAAATATTTAAAACTAGTGATGCATGGCATCATGCCCCAAGACGAATTGCTGGAACTTTCCGTAACAGAATTAAATATTCGAGGAAAAAAATCAGTAATCAATAAATATTTATCATTGATTAATATCAATTGTTAACATTTTCAAATAGATAATCATAATTACTATATATTTTATCGTTCATAAATATACAGTGACGATCTTAAATACAGTGACTCAAAACAATTGAAAAAGTTTACCTTAGCAAGAGGTACTGAATAAATCCGTCTGAAGATATATTTCTTACAATTAGAATAACGCATTTGAAATATATACATTTTCAAACCAAATTGTAAATTTCAAATTCATATTAGAGGTATGAAATTTTGTAGATGTTTGAAAATTTTCGAATGTTTTTTTCTGAAAATTTTGAAATTTGCTTGTACTGTATAAGAAAACTATAAAAATTAAAGACCTTGGTATAGAACCTAACAAAATTGTAACAAAATTAATACACATTTTTTAAAAACTCTATCAAACATCTAATAATTTGATGTACATATGTCTAATGCTCATTTTTGACCTCTCAAAAATTGCATCAATTATTCATTTTGTCATTACAAGTAAAATATTTTCTGATTCATTCAAATCGGATACTCCGTTCTCTCAAAAACTTAATTTCCGTTTTTGGTACTTTTTGTCCCATATCTACGAAACGGCTGAACCTGTCTTCGCAAAAAACTAATCAGCACGTCTTTTTATCGATAAGAATGTTTTTTAAACCATTAAAATCGGTCGATTTGTGCGCCCGAAATCGTGGACGAAAATTGTATCCAAACATATACACACACACACGTACATTTTTTCTGAGGTATGCGAAAATGTTCAGAAACCTTTGAAACGCAAAGATACAACTTACCCTACGGGAAGTTAATAATTATTATAAATATTGTTAATTTCATCGTCGTATTTTATAATGTAATATAAGTTCTTATATTTGGGCGACGGCCTTTGTTTATCTACAATAACAAAAACGAAATAAACATTTCACTTCACTTCATTTCTTCACACCGTCGACATTTTGAGTCACTCTAATCGGGTGCGCATTTCTCCCATTTTTTAATGGCGTCCATTATTCATGTGATCGATTTGTTCAGGATTTTAGGACCTCCTTCCCTTTGGTGATATTTAAAATCACCCCCCCCCCCACCAAACATCATGTGTATTTTTTTGTTGCGTAAAATTTTTCGAACAAGTATACGATATTTTTTATTTTGTTTGGATTTTTTTTAAATTCGTGTAAAAAATAAATACACGTGAGATCTTATTAAAACCCTCCCTCCCCCACGTATTATTTTTTAAATTTTTTGTCAAGCCGCCCTTTTCCCTCCTAAAAGACTCACGTGATTAACACCCACTTTGCACTTCTGTTCTCCGAAAATCGCTGCACCTGCCTTCGCAAAAATGTGATCAATTATTCACCGAATCAATACGAATTAAAGGTTTTTTGTATCATTCTAATTGGATGTATGATACTCTCAAAAGCTAATGGTTTTTGCGCTTTTTGCTACGTATTTTCGGAACAGGCCTTTGCCAAAAATTAATAAGCACGCTTTCGCATCAATAGGAGTCGAATTTCTATTGAATCACTCAAATCGGGTGATCTGCTGCCCTTTTTACCTTCATGTGTACTTTTAAATTTTCTTATGCATTGTTAGAAATTATGTAAAAGTACATGAAGGAATTTTATATTATTATTTTACATGTATTTTATATATTATTTATAGAAGAAATCAATTTGATTGAGCATTACATAAATTGTACAGTTGGCCAATAATTTTTCAATTCCTGATCGAAGTTGTTGCAATATTTGAGATAAATTCATATAATTTTGAATCTAATATTCCTTCGCAATTTTTCTATCAGTTATATAATAAAACTGCATATATTTCATCAGAATTTATTTATGTTAACTTCAAAACTTTCATAATATTTCAATTGATATATTGAGGCGTGACGCATTTATGTTGCTAAATTCATTGCAGTGATATGGTTTAAAGAATTTATATATCAATTTTTACTTTCTTCGATTATGAAAATATAAATATCGGAAAAAACACATTTATAAAAACTAAATTATTTGCTACTTAAATATGTCTCTATTATGCCAGAATACAATTCACAAATTAAAATATATACAAGTCCTATATACTAGTCCAGTAATGGAAAATGAACTAAAAGAATAACGACATTGGAGTTGAATATTGAATCTTGTACATAATTATCTTGAAGCTTATATATAAAAATCTTGAATATTAATATATTCAGTATAAAATTACATTATATATTAGCATTTAAATGCTTAGCGAAATAGTCATGCATTAACTTTGAAAATAATTTGTAATGCTTTAACTATTAAAATCATATAAGTAATTGAAACCTAAGCAAGTTATATCTTTATTATTTTAATTAATATAATTAGCTATTTATCAACGTGTCTTCTCACGGATTGTTGAATTACTTTTGCTTATTAATGACTACATTAAAATTCTCTACGTGCGAACTAAGCATCTCTATATTTTATACAGTTTTGTATTACAAAAATGAATTTAAAAAATAATACGAAGACTATCGAAGTATATTATCCGCAAAAATCATTTCAAAATACTCCACGGCATATAAATAAAAACTGATTGTTTTGAAATCAATAAAAGTTTAAACACGAATCTTTCGCAAAACGTTAAATATCATGTTAAAGTTCAGATGAAAATTTATGAATCGAAAACCTGATTTAAAAACAAGAATTGCAAATGATTGTTTCGAATTATGAACAACATTCGCCGCGGACTAGAACTAGTATTATAAAATTATTAAATATGATAAAGCCAAGACTGTTCGAATTCTAAGAAAGTACATATGATTCAAATCCTATATTTGTAATTTTTTTATTTATTAATTGATAGTCATAGCATAAAAAGTTTAAACAAATTACAGTAACATGCTATTATAAGAACAAATATACATTAAAATTTGACTTTCAAAAAAAAAAATACTCCAAGCAAATAATATTTTTGAAAAAAAATCGCATTTATGTTTTTAATTAGTTCTTTTTTATTATGAACTTTTCCTAATTTGTTTTATATATTTTTATAATTTTAAAATTGAGCATATCTGATCTATTAAAATTATAAAATAATCATTTCACGTCATTTATCATATTATTTAATTTTACTATTTTTTCAGTACATGTCCAAAAATATCGTAACTTAAGTTATTTAAAATTTATATATAAATAGTGTACCATTTCTTTGTTGTTTTATTCTTACATGCCATTCAGTTTTTTTGTAAATTAATACAAAATGAAAATTTAGACTTTTTGCATAAATATAATACAAAAATCAAATATCTGGATTGAATGTCATAAGTTGTCGATTTAAATCTTAATTGTAATTATTTCTAAAAAGCGGATAAAAACTAAGTTATAATCCTAAAGATTAGAAGACCAGTGAATAAATTAATGATTAGTTTAAACAGAAATCCAAAAATATGTTTAAAAATACTAATACATCTAAAATAACTACATGGATAAAGAATTATTAATAAAAAAACTAATTCTGAGATAAGGCAACAATTTTCTAAATACTCGTGCGTCATACCTGTCAGCATTATCAAAAAGAATTTGAGCAAGATTTATATGCCAATAAATTAATATTAACAAATTAAATGATTAGTTTCACTTATCTGCTAATGTTATATCGACATTTATTTGCTTCGTATTAAATATTATTCCATAATAATTTTCATTATATAGTTGTGAGTCACCAATTGCGACCACATAATTTCAACTAAACAGTAAAATTTGATATTCAATGAATTCATTTAGGCCAGATTAAATTAGAAACAAATACTGCAATATAGTGTAAAATGCATACATTTTGAAAATTTTGTTCTTTTTGGCGACTTACAACATTTTTAAAATTTCTTCTTCCCTGTTTATGCCTTTAAGCAGTTTATGTTTATCTTTCATGTGCTTTGAAAAAAAAGTTAAAAATTTCTAAAATATTTCAAAATATAAAAAAATCCTTTTTTTCTAGTCATTTCTTTCAAAAATTTAAAAATTCTCAAAATTTTTTTTTCAAAGTTTTAAAAAAAAAAATTTTTTTTATAAATTTTATTTTTGGTACGAAAAGTTACAGCAATTTACCGTAAGACACGATACCATACACCACTAGTTAATTAAATTAACGTAGGGTAAGTTATAGTAATCGCAAAAAAATCGAAAATGAAAGTTTTCACATATCTACGTTTCAAAGGTTTCTGAATATTTTGGCATACCTTAGAAAAAATGGATGTATGTGTGTGTATATATATGCGCGTGTGTGTGTGTGTATATGTGCGGGTACAAATTTTCGTCGACGATTTCGGGAACACTGATCACCCGATTTGAATAATTCAAAAAACATTCGATTCATATTGATAAGGAGACGTGCTGATTAGTTTTTGGCAAAGGCAGGTCTAGCCGTTCTGAAGATACGGGGCAAAAAATGCCAACGGTAACTCAGTTTTTAAGAGAACGGAGCGTCCGATTTTAATAATTCAAAAAACATTTTACTAGTATTGACAAGATGAAGAACTGATTAAATTTTTGGGAAGGCAGGTCCAGCGGTCAATAAAAATGAGTTAAAAAAATGTCATTTGGCGGTCAAAATTTTTATTGGACATATGTACATCAAATTATCAGATATTTTATAGAGATTTTATTAACGTATACACAATTTGTGTAATTTTTTTTGGGTTCTTCACCAAGATTCTTAATTACGGTACATAAAGTTCCAGCATTTTGCCTTAAGAAACGATGCAATGCAACCCACAAGTTTTTGTAATTAAACCGTTTCTCA
>NW_020536999.1:56597868-56627158 GCF_003426905.1 Ctenocephalides felis
CTATACAGTTCCACAATAACATTATCTATCAACATACCATTTGTTTAGGTTTTGAGGAATCTGCTGGCAGGTTTAAATGTGAGGAAGGTTGCTGCGGAAAAAATAAGTGTTATGAACAAACAAAATATATCTAGCAAAGCATAGCATATTTTAAAACAAATTAAGCATTCACATTGATGGAACGCATGTAGGGTATTTGTTAACAAACATTTAAGGAAAAAGTGGAATGAATTAATATAGCATTCATAAGTCAGCTGATGAAGTTAATATTTGTTATAGTATAGCATGCATATGAATAAGTGCGTGATATTAAATATGATGAAAATCTGCTTAATATATCATAGATTTCCAGATATATGTATTGATTATTATGATGTTAAAATATTGTTTCTAGAATCTTTAATTAATTCTCACCTTCTTAATAAAAAAAATAAAAATTTTCGCTACAGTATATTAAAAAAATTACACTATTTAGTAATTCAATGGCAACTCAAGTTTTAAGATTCTTACTCTTTATCAAATTTAACATTAGTTAATAATAATGACAGTAAAAAGTACAAGAAATATAGTGATGTTAAAGAATTAAAGTTGAACCTTTGTTGTTGTTTATTATTTTGTTTATGGGTTATTGAATATTGTACCTTCGTTGTAAATGCAGGAAGATGACTTGGGGGTACAAAAGGCGGGAACCCCAAGTCCGGGATGAAGTAATCCAGAACTATAACTGGGATAAGATCCAACACCCATTCCTAAACTGGAACGATAGAACGGCGACTCGACTGCACTTAGCTTCGGAATGTCTTTAAACTATAATATAATTATAACCAGTCAATCTAAAAGCTAATAATTTGGCAAACACTTAATCTGCTAATGTAATATTATGATAAACAGTCAATCTAAAATACTCATATTACGAATATATTCTTTAATTAAGTTTAGATAATTCTTACCAAAGGAGGAGGAAAGATGGAGGGTGGCGCTTGTTGGTGCTGATGAACATGTGTATGCTGATGTTGATGATGATGCATTTCTGTTCGCAAATATGGTGCTCCAACAACGCCACCAATTCCAGCACGATCTTGAGAAGCCAGAAAGCGATTGTCTAATTCCCTTCGCAACATATCTGCTTGATCTACAAAATATAACATTTAGTTAAAATATGTACACAAAGGAAAAAAAGTACATACTTATTTTCGTAGTATCAAAATAAATTATAAAAATTTGAACGAATATAGAAAATGATACTCACTTAATGGTATCTGGAATGGATCGTCCCTTGTGCGTTTGCTTGACTGGAAAAGTGATTCCGCTGAAAATGGCAGAGGCGCCGTCGGCGTAGAAACAGGCGTGGTGACCGGTGGCGCGGCCACCGAGACTGCAGGCGGTACGGGCGTCACTTGGGAAGGCACTGGAGCGGGCGGCGGCAATGGTGCGATAAACATTGGTGAACTGTAGGCAGACGCAGTGGAGACACTTGTCGGCGGTATCGCAGGCATAGCCAGAGGTCCGGGAGGAGCCACAGCTTGCGTCTGAACCGTAGCTGCTGCAGGTACTATTGGCTGTGAAGCCGATTGCGGTTGCTGCGATAGGAGCGGTGGAACAATTTGTGGTTGAAGCTGCGGTTGCGTCTGCTGCTGCTGTTGGGGCGGAGGCGTTGGCCGCGTTAAAGACTGCACCGGAACTGGCGATAAGTGGTGTACCATAGGACCCGTACTGTTCACACTAAAAATCAAAATTAAATTTATAACTTATTTCAACACTGTGATATAAGTATTTGAGAAAAATATACAAAAATACTTACGTGGACCAGAGAGGTTTGTTATTGAAAGTATGACTAGAAGTGGTAACAGCAACGGGTGCAGTAATTGGTGAAGCTGCTTTACTGTAAGGCAACGCAGGGGAAGGCCCTTGTGGTCCAGATATCGATCCTGGACCATAATTAGAAGATAGTGGTGTAGTACTCGCAGACCTAAATAGATAATGCAAACTCGTTACATATTTAATATTTGAATAAAATATGAAGTTATTATACGCCTACAAAACTGTATAAAAACTAATATCTAAATAATGTAAATAATAAGTTAGAACTGAAAAACAGAATTGAACGCAAATTTAATCAAAAATCCTTGCCTGTTACTAAAGCAGTCTCTTTCCCGGATAGGACTAGGTGCAGGTGCGACGGTCGTAGGAGCGACTGGTGCGGCAGATTTTCCTGGTGAAGGTATCGCCGGAAGGTAAGGACTGTGCAATGATGCCGCGTATGGTGCATACAACGGTGGGTGCAGATATCCTGGATAGGCTGTTGGTCCTGAAATTTATTAAAGTTTAATTGCAAATTGAAAACATAAACGTCTACAAAAGGAAATCAAAACTGAAAAAATATAAAGCTTGTATAAAAATATAAATGTACCTGCTGCAGGAACAGCACTAGTGGCGACGGCGGGGCTATTAGTTCGAGGTTGCTGGGCAGATCCGTCAAGTCCCGGCGGCCTTGCCGGCGGCGGTGGCGCGGCAGGCGTCGCAACCTGTGGCTGCTGCAAAGTCACGGGAAGAGATGCGGGCTGTGTCGCTGCTATTGGTAAACCTTCAAATACACAATATCAAATTAATGTTATACGAGTATATTGTCATAATAAAACAAATTAAATTCAATTTTACCTGGCAACTGACTGGAAGCACTTGGCAACATTGGACCCGGTGTGTGCATAATGCCATTAGGTAAAGCAGGCGACGTCACCACCGCAGCAAGGGAAGGAGAGCTTTGGAGTGGTTGGGAGCACGTTTGCTGCTGCATCTGCACGTGTTGCTGTTGAGGTGCCTGACCACCAGACGGTGTACAAACAGGTAATTTGGTGTTTGGTTTTGGGCAGGCAGGCCGCAACATACCTGCAGCGCTATGATTTAGTAGCGGCATCGGCGTACTAAGCGCTCCATTAATGTTAATTTGTTGTTGTTGTTGCTGCTGTTGCGTAGGGAACTGGTGTCTAGGCCGCAGATCTGTCATCTGCTACAATATAAGATTTAAAATTAGAAACATGAGTGACACGTATGCTTAATGAAATAGACAACTTCAACAGGACTAGTAATCGATCAAAGCTAATCTATAATCGATCAGCCCAATTAGTTCAATAATTCTTCTTACCTGCATCGACGGTACTCGATAAGGTGGTGGCGGCAAAGCGGCGGGCGCAGGCGAAGGTGCGGTGACTGTCGGCGCCGGCGTGACGGCCACCGTAACATTGTTAGTAAACTGCGGCTGCTGCGGTTGTTGTTGTTGCGGAGGCGGTTGCGATTGATCCGGAGCAGAAGGCGTCTTGTTGCTAATCGCTGCTGCCGCCGGCACAATCGCCGCTGGGGCCACTGGAGAGGGGGTCGGAACAGATGCAAACATGGAACCACCGCCATCGGATCCCTAGTGGAAAGAAAAGTATTGGTTAATACTTTAAATCATTACAAAAATTTTTACTACATCATATAAATAAAAGTGGATAATCGAAACTTGAAAAATAATATATATTTTGTTCCAATTATTAGTTGAGAATGTGTATCAATTAAAACGGTTGAAAATATGCTTATAATAAAGTTTAACAATAAACTTTGGTTAAGCATTGTATTATTATATTTTGATTTTGAAAGAAAAATATGAACAATACAACACATCCATCGTCTGTACTATATGTCTGTACTCGTACACTACACCCGATGATAAATCTTTAGTCAGAAAAATCCAGTTTTCTTATTGTTCCGAGATATAAAATAACACAGAAAGTTATTGTTTTGTAAGAGTTTTTACGACTTTAATTACATTACACGATAGCTGTTGAAATAAAAGCCAATTATGAGAAGCCGTTTAATCAAAATGCAAAGTTTATTAAAAGTTAATGACACCTTTATATCTATCTCGATAATATGTGAGTTTTACTTGCCCATGGAATATATCTTTCACATGCAATTATATTCGTGCTATCAATTGCATCACGCAACCGCAATTATGATGCATCAAAGAAAATCACTTTAATTTGCGTCGGAATACTCTATAAGATAATTTAATCTATTTTTTATCAGTTGTGTATATAGCTGGAATTAATCAGATATCTCGTAAACCAGAATTTCTCACATCTAGCAAAAATTAAAATAAGACAAATGGAAACTGTAATGAGATATATGTACGTCTGCATACATACATATTATATATAGAATATATGAGAAAAAGCGACCTCTAGTAATAATTTTTTTTGACGTTAATCCATAAAGAATATTACATCAACAATTAAACATCCTTTCACCTTTTCATAATATGTATTAATATGTACCAGAATCAACAGGAAATTATTTATGAATCGCATCCTTACCATTGAACTTAAAAACATCGATAAATAATTAAACAACTATCACGTCTTAAAAAATCATACGTACACTATTTCGATTTTCGATACATTATATATGTAATTCTACATAAATATATTTAAATTTCCGAAGGGGGTGTTTTTCCGTTAGAAGATCTAAAAATTCCACAATAAGATCTAATTTTATGTCTTTTTTTATTCTAAATCATTTGTCTTCAAAACAAGTGCACCAACTTCAAATATTTTAAAGCCAATTGAAAAAAACTCAGAATTCAATCAATGATCAATCAAATCGTTTTCTTTATAATCAACAATGATTACATCAAAAACGCTTTGAAGAATAATAGTTGGAAATCTGATTAGTTTCTAGCAAAGAACAGCCTAGTTATATCTACTTAATAATCTGTTTATTTTTATAATGTATATTCTTGTCTTATATGATATTCACTGTCTTATATGCATATAATATAATATATCAATGTTCTCAAAAAATCCTAAAATTTTCAGTTGAAAACTGTGTTGATATTTAATTGATAACAGTCGATCTAGTTTGTAATTAACAGTTGCAAAAAAAATTGGTGACCATTTTTAAAAACCAAAGATTTCAATTCTTGTTAAACTTTCAGATATCCTGAATAATTTCAGATATCAGGAGGTTCATATAAATCGCCTTAAGGCAAGATGCTACTTATCTTACATCTTTTTTACATCATGTTTAGCGCCGTGCAATAAACAACAATAATTGAGGTAATTCCATTAGAATTAATTAAGTTATAGATTTACGACAAACCAACCTTTCGGTGGGAAATAAAATAATAATGCAGATAACGGTATGTATACGAGGTCAATACACAGAATAACTATGCTCTATGCAAGACTTGCGAATCGTACATACGTATCATTATAATTAAATACTATATATTAACCTTTTAACAACGCATATTAAAGAGAAACATTAGCATTCAATAATACGGCAATGGACTAGACGATTGTAAATCTTCCTATTTAAAAGTCCAGATATGCTATTTATTCACTTAATAGCATGTCAAATACGCTATTAATCCAGGATGAATTATGGCCTTAGATTAATGTAGCATAAACGGTGACGTAAAATTTCAACGAGTAATGAAATCTCAAGTTCGTTTATGAGTCGGTAATGATTCTGCTCGCGCTCAGATTTTACAACCTGCCTGATGTTTTAATGGCTGGCGAGCTAAAAACATAAATAGCATTCCAAAGAGCAAACAACTTTAGCCGACTGCAATAAAAATCGATTTCAGTACATCATATAACAGATATAAAATTCGCAAGCAATCACTTTGACGTCCTGTTATTAAATCGTGATTGGGAATTTAAAACAATCTGAACACTTGATTCATGTACTTGACTAATTATGGCGAATGTCTATATTAAAATGTATATTTCCATGTTTCCGCTCTCAGTTGTATATGCATATGCATACATAAAAACATACACAAACATATGGAGGATTTATTCGGTATTATACCCAGGCGGTATTGAGCTCGACATACCGAGACAAAAGACCTAGTCTGGCGTAAACGCAGTTCCTTCACTATACAGGAAAATACATGTATTTACTAATAATTGATTGCACTGACTAAAATTCATATTATTTATTCCAAATAATTGCTGGAAAATATTTACAGCAAATTAAGGTATCGCTAAGTTAGTAGTAGACTTAAACATCATAATAGACGAATTGTAGGGTTTTCATCTTGATATTTTTATTCCTTCCAATTTTATAAATTCATTTATAAACAAAACAAAAATTTATGTATTAACTCAGTTGACTAATATTTGATTCTTTGATTAAAATTAATAATTAATATTTAAAATTTATTGCAAGAAATTAGGGCATTCCATTAATTAGTAGTAGACTTAAATATCAAAGGAATAGTAAAGTTTTCATCAAGTTATTTTTATTACATAACTTCATTCACTAAATCAATGATTTATCTATTAATGAAGTTTACTAATAGTTAATTTCATCGATTAAAATTGTTAATAACTATTTCAAATATTTATTAGAAATGTATTACAAAAAATTAGACTATTCAATCTAATTAGAAATAGACTTAATGGATTATATCTGAAATATAACATTTAACGCACAAATAGAATAAAAAACAATATGAAATTATTTAAACTTTGAAAAGTTATTAATTATTTTTAAATTTTTCAGTATTCTGATACATCTTAAAACATTAAATAATTTAGTTTCCACTTTCGATTATAATGTAATTTGATTATAATGAATATAGCAGTAAATGAAATATAAACAAAATGTTAAAAATGATTATATGATTCATAATTATTCTTCAAAATTGTAAATGATTTTATAAAATAATAAAATTGATTTTAATATTCTGTTTTAATAAATTTGTTGAAAACCACTTTTTAAAACATTTGAATCATTAATTATATTGAGAACAAAATATCGTCGTCGTCTAAAATAAATTAGGTCATCCCAAGCTACTTGCGTGACGATTCGATTAGCATCATAATTACTAATTATAAAACATTAATTGCTGTATTTAGTACAGCAATTAATGTTCATTATATTATTGAGTCGTTGTCACATTATTAATTAAACCAATTGTGATAAAAATATAGCATCTTATTACAGCAATTACAATAAGTTAAAAAAAAACTTTTCTAATTAAGTTAAATACACATTTGGACACATGAGTATTTGGCTGAAGTTCAAAAATTAATCGTCCACCTGTGACCTAGTAAAAATTGGATACTGATATATAATGATAATGCTTAACGTTTCAACTGATCTTCCATGTCGAATTGCTATTATAAAATAAAAAAATTGATTATAAAAAGACCAATTTTTAAACATAACTTTTTGATCTACTCCCACTATAGGTTAGAAAACTGAGTGATCGTCAATTACACAGCACCATTTTCAGGATCAAAGATTCAACAATATTTCTGAAGATGCTAATTTCGGAGTCAAACAATATTTTATCTACTAATGAAATTCCTACAAATAATATCTTATACAAAATTTTTCTCCGCAGTTCCAAATATTTTTGCTCTTCCTATCAAAAATTATTTTAATACGACCTTAATAAGTTTATTTTATTATTTTCATACCCTATTCTGTTCTTGGTACTACCCTTATTTATCATTTTCCGGATTTGGGACCTAAAAAAAATAATACAACGGATATTTAAATGATTTTTATCGTCAGAATTTCGAGACATCTACCTATTTTAACAAACAAACAATCACATCACAAGAATTTTTTAAATTCTCGTAGAGGAAGTTATAGTAATGGGCCAAAAATCAAAAATGAATTTTTTTTGCATATCTTCACGTTTCAGAGGTTTCTGAACATTTGGGCATACCTCAGAAAAAATTGATGGATGTGTAGAGACAATTTTTCGTCGACGATTTCGGGCGTATGGATGAACCAATTTGAAAAATTCATAAAGCAATCGATTTCTATCGATAGGGAGATGTGCTGATTAGTTTTTGGCAAAGGCAGGTCCAGCGGCTTCGGAGATACGGAGCAAAAAGTGCTAAAAATGTCAGTTTTTAAGAGAATGGATCAACCTATTTGAATGATCCAAAAAACATTCGATTCGTAATGATGGGGAGAAGTGGTGATTAGATTTTGGTAAAGACAGGTCGAACCGTTTCGGAGATACAGAACTAAATGCGCAAAAAATGACAGTTTTTGAGAGAACTAAGCATCCGATTTGAATGATTTAAAAAACTTTCTGCTATTGTTGACGAAACGATTACTTTTGGGGTAATATTTGTAACGATATTGACGATTTTTGTAAATATTTGTAAAAAATATTTTAATTTTCAAAAAAAAAAAGTTAAATATCGAAAAATTGTTTGGTTTTTAATTCTAATTCTAGCTAAAGTTCTAACCATGACTTATATATAATACTTCAAATAATTATAATAATCTATTTAAAAACATTTTATATTACTCGAATATTTCATTAAGGTACGGAAAGTTTCAGCAATTTGACTTAAGGCAAGATGCCAAACACTACTAGTTTTTAGGTCATTATTGCATTACATAATATTAGTGTTAGGTTTAATGTTAGTAGACATCGTTTTAGCTTTGTATTGTACTGTAATTAATTTCATTAAAATAATTTGTTTCTTGCAATGAGGTATTCCAATTCAGTATCCGAAATATATAAAATTAAACTTCAAAAATGACAATAACAATAATATCCTAATATGATGTATTGAAGAATTTAGATGACGTTGAAACAAATGTTCGGAACAGTATACTTCTCTATCTTGTAAGATTCCATTATCACATAATTCCTCTCGGTGGTAATTTACCTGTGCCCTATCAGCTGTTTTGACAGGACTATCTGATCGGCAGGCCGTCGATGAATCGCCTGATTGTTCCCCATTGCCCGGCGAACCAGGCACCCTCGCTATGATCGCAATGGTTACCACATAAACAAAATACTCTGACACTACATTTTATCAGAACACATAACATGTGCAAAAATCACCCAACGTCACAAACATAAAACTCATCCACTGGGAAAAGCACAGTCATGAAAAGCACTGGAGTTCTAAACTTTCCAAACAGTTATCAACTGACCTGGAGTATTATAAAACTAATATACGGTTCACTGAAACTAAATGAAACTTTTTTGATGAGCAAAGACATACGGGATAAAAAGAAAATATGCAAAATATTTTGGGTTCCGTACAAAATATCTATCGCATACAGATCTATCTCTGACAATGATCAGAAGACTTTGTAGTATTAAAGTCATTTTTTTATATAATTTTTGGAAACACGTTTTTACTTGTCCATTTCAGGACAGGTGTAACAATCACTGCGACTGATGTAATCTACGTCAAATTAGTTCATAAGACTCTTATAACTATATTATTAATTATTAAACACTATGACTAATACTAATGTAATAGTAATATGTGATACAACAGGTTAACGCAAAACATTACAATTTCAGTATTGCAATGCCAAGTATGCTGAAGTACTTTTAAAAGAGAAGTGATGATACTTCTCAACATATGAGAAATATAGTACAATGTTGGTGTTTGTTGTAAAAATAGGTAGCTTGAAATGTAGTAATTACAAGTTCTTAATAAAAATTATGTACTGAGAGGAGCTGTAATTAATTTAACTGATATCCTTAGATGAGCAAGTCTCATATCCCTATAAATATTTTTATAATAAAGTAGGTAATATAAATAGGTATTTTAGCATTAATAAATAGCAATATATTGTTAGGGTGAGAGGCTGTCTGTAGCAGGGGTAACTAGTAACAGGCGTTTTTCAATAGGATCGTAAACAATAACAAAATGTTCGTCAAGATTGGACGGGTGAACCATGTCATAGCTACTGTTCCCGCAGGACGACGCAATAAACAGAACTGTGCAGGTGCGTAATTTTTGCCAGGTTATATAAAATTTATCTGTCATAAACTTTCGGTTTGTGTTATTATTATCGACTACCTAAATTTGCTTTAAATTTATCAAACTTTGATAATGTGTAACAATTCTTGTGATTGCTAAGTTGTATAAAAAGTTATCTTGATGAGTGTAAAAAAGACACGCCTGGGGTTAAATGAAAACATCTTGGGACTAGTTGTAACATACAAGAATTATATCAAGATTGGATAGAATTCATAGTTTGTAAGATGTGGACACATGTGAATTGTGTTACAAGGGTCACTATGTCTTTTATTTGCATTATTAAATTAATTGTAGTTAATGTTGATTTATGTACAAAAATATTACAGGAGACATATATTTTATCTGTATTAATTATAGTTTACGTTGATGTATGAAACTAATTACTTAGTCAAGTTTCTTAAAAATAAATGAAGCATAATTTTTAAGGGGCATTATTGTAGTTTTTTATTGTTAATACTTTCTCCGGTGTATGTTACAACTAATACGCCAGGATATTAAGTTCGAGTCCTAACTTTGACATAAAATTTGTATTGTTAAAATCAAATTGCAGATTTCGAATTGTTGAATTGAATTAGAAGTAACAAAAAAAAAAGAAAAAAAAGAAAACTCGCGAAGAAAAAAGAAGAATAAAGAAATAAGGGAAGATGGGTGTTGAATGGAATTTAAAGTAAGTTTAACAGAGAGAAGAATGTACAAGAATAAAGAATTAATTAGTTGAAGAAGGAAAAATTATATAGCATAAGATATACATATAGAGATAAATATATCATATAAAAGAGAGAATATAATGTAAAAAATATTGTTATAGGTGGCTAATGCTCCGAATAAGCAATGCCAATGATAAGTAAATAAGTTAATAAACAATACAGCTACCGATGGGGAAATTAGTAATTGACTTGTGGAAATACAACTTTCAAAAATAAGTTAAATGAGAGTTAATAGTTTAGTTAATTTAGGAGTGAGAAGAAAAAGAAGAATGGAAAAATAAGGGAAGATAAGAATTAGATAAGCTAAAACATGTTTAAAAGAGAGAAAAGAATTTATAGAAGAATAAAGCATAAAATAGTTGAAATATAGAGATTGTGTATGATATAAAAGAAAAAATAATGTTGGAGATGGCTAACACTCCAAATAAGCAAAGTCAATAATAAGTAAATAAGTAAATAAACAATACTGCTAACAATGGGGAAATTAGTAATTGACTTGTGGAAATACAACTGCCAAAAATAAGTCAAATGAGAGTTAATAGTTTTAGGAATAAGAAGAAAGAAAGAACAAAATAGAGCACGCGAAGATAAAAAGAAGAATGAAGAAATAAGAGAGGATAGGAATTGAATAGAAAAGATAAAACTATTTTAGAACATAGAGAAAAATATAATAGTTGAAAAGAAAAAAATAGTATATGACATATATAAAGATATTGAATAAAATGTAAAAAATAATGTTGTAGGTGGGTAATGATAAATAAATAAATAAACAAAACTGCTAGCAATGAGGAAATTAGTAATTGTCTTGTGAAAATACAATTTTCAAAAATAGGACAAATGAGATGCTAACAATGAGAAAATTAGTAATTGACTTGTGGAAATACAACTTTCAAAATCCAAATAAGAGAAAAAATCATATCATATGTGTTTAAACCCTTTTTGTACGGAACTCTTGTAAAGACAGAATAACCCGCGAAGGAATATCGATTACTCCTTAACAAAGCGAAACGCACACTTTCTACCGAACAGACAATCTAATAATAAGATAACACAAAAAAAATATTATTTTCACTGTGCACTATTCACTCGGCATTGAAAACATTACAAAATCTGGTGTTGAAACACATTAATACAATAAAAAACAGATATTTACAAAACACTACCGTTCTTCGCAGCGATCGAAACTCGTCTGTCTGAAGTGCAAAATCCGAAAAGAATAGAGAACGCAACCGCACACGAGTGCCGTGCCAAACTGAGATGAATAGCGCGACTGGGCGTCCTTGTTACGCGTACGGCCATTGCCCGCGAAGCCCCGAAGCCGCGAACGCTTGCATTTTGCTGCCGCGGTACGATGTACGAATCGACATCATTTAGCATATCTTGAAACTCGTATCAAGTTTATCTTGCTAACAATGTTCTTTACAAAAACTTGAAACACTGTTTTAAGTGTAAAAGTATGTATTGAATTGATTGCTGATGTATTCAACACACGAGAACATACTACACATGTATTGATTGTGCGTTTGTTAATCGCTTGAGCTTTTGCAAGTACAAATGATAAAAAATATTTCATCGCTAATTGCTTACTTAATACTGAAGAAATATATTAAAGTAAAATCAATAAAGCTTCCGTATGTTGGAATAAACCCATATAGGGAATGAACTAATATTTAACTGAAGGCTAATAAATTAACTAGTGGTGCATGACGTCGTGTTTAAAGGCATATTGCTGGAATTGCCCAAACAGTAATTTGCCTTCTTTTAATATTTGAAAAAAAAAATAGATTTTTGTGAGAATTTAGAAATTTATAATTTAAACATTATAAATCTTGATACGGGTCCCATAGAAATGGGTACAAACAAAAATTTGTACTTATTAAAATCTCAAAGACATATCTGACAAGTTGATGCATATATGTCTAATGACCATTTTTGACATTTTTCTAACATTTTTTATTGACCTGCCTTCCTAAAAATTTAAACAATGCTTCACTCTGTCAATAAAAATGAAATGCTTCTTGAATCATTAAAATCGGATGCCCCCCGTTCTTCTCAATAATTGAATTGGCATCTTGTGCCCTTTGTCCCACGTATCTTCGAAATGGCTGGACCTGCCTTTGCCAAAAACTAATCAGCACGTCTACGTACCAATAGATATCGATTGCTTTTTAAATAATTTAAATCGGTTGATTCGTGCTCTCGAAATCGTCGAAAAAAATTGTATCAAACACATATAAACATAAATTTTTTCTAGGGTATGTCAAAATGTTCAGAAACCTCTGGCCTAAAGATATGCAAAAATTTCCAATTTCATTTTTTTTGCGACTGTTAAAATTTACCCTATGGGAAGTTAAAAAAATCTACCAAAATATGCAAAAAGCATATAATATGAAGTTCTAAAATAGTTTTAAAAAACAACATACATATATGGATAACTTTCGTATTTGAAAGACTCTCTGATACCGTCAATACAAGTCAAAAAAAATTTAATTTTTAATTTACTATTTCCAGAACTAATCAATAGAAAAAAGTTATTTTAAGTCAAATAATTAAGTATTAGATACGCGAAAACGAATTGTTTATAATAATTATAACATATATAATAATAATACTATTTGTGTAGAATATAAAAATACGATTACGAAAACAAATTTCATTAAAATTTGATATCTCAAACAATCATTAATTAGCTTTTACTGACCATAGTCAATAAGAATGAAACCAAATTATCAATCACATCAAACAAGCAGTGTGAATAGAATGGCGTTGTGTAAACTTTTCTATTTGTGTATCAAAATCTTAATTTCTGTTTTATAAACTGGAAACGACAACAGTAAATATTTTGCTCTAGTACTCTATAGAATGAATAAACAATTTCTATGATTCATTGGCGTGAATTAATGCATGTGAATAAAACGTGTTTAGAAAGGAAATTTGAATTATATAAGCAAGAAGGAAGACGCTCAGACTAGGGATACTCGGCTCGAGTCCTAGCATTGGCACAAAATTTGTATTAGATTAAAATCGAATTAAAGTCGAATTGAGTAAGAAGAAAAATAGATTAGAACACGCAAAAATAGAGAGAAGAATTAAGAATTAAAGAAAGATAGGTATTGAATAGAATTAGAAGTTAGAAGATAAAACAAGATTAAGAAGAATGAAGAAGAAGTGGCTGAAGTGGGTGAGGTAGAATTGTTGATTTGAGATAGAAGAGAAGTACAAGTTAGAAGAAGCACGGTTAGAAAAAAATAATGAAGTTAGTTAAAAAGAAAATTGGATAGTATAAGATATATAAAAGATAGAATATGATAAAATAAAGATAGTATAAAATGTATATTAAAATAATAATAAGCAAGTAAATTCGAAGCATTTAATTAACTTTAACATCCTGACAACGATTACATACGAAAATTGTTCACTATTTGACCATTCGAATGGACCAAATATATGTTAAAAGATAGATTGCAAAAATGTATAAGAAGTCCGTGATCCACCAAGATGCTGCCGAACTCTATTAAAACACTTGCACTTTGTTTATATTGTCGAAGGACCAGATATATTTAGTTAGTGGCTATATCAGACCGATTGAACATAATCAAAAATAAAAGATGATAAATAAATGTTTAATTGTTGTGTATTTGAAATATTAAGACTTATAGATGATGTGTTAGATGTTATTGATTTGAATGTTGATTTAAGACTTGTTGCTTAGTTGAGTATTAATTTAATACTGATAGCTATATGATATTTTAGTTAATACTAAATTATGAAGATTTTACAATTTTATATGATTAGCTCGTTTTTGTGGGTTCAAGCACATCCCATTACATTTTTGACCAATCAGGTACTAGCCGATGATTCCTTGGTACGTGGAAATCAATCGGGGAAAGGTGATTAAGATTCTTAGGAAAATGGATTAATGCTAAGATGATAGATTTAGGGACAGGATGCTTGACAATGAGAGGGATTATTTAATAGTTCTAAATTATATAATAAGGGATAAGGATTTATTATTGCCATGAAGGTAATAAAATATATAACTAGATCAGGGTTGAGTAAGGCGTTAACAAAAATAGTTTCTAAATTTATTGAAATGACTTCGTTAAAAAATATCTTTGAAACAAATAATGTCAATGACTCAAAGAAAGCGATATACGTTCAATCGACGTCATATAAATATTTTCTTATTATTAGTGTCAATAATCGCTACCAAATCTTTGATCCTATTACCAGTGATATTAGAATCAGTTTCAGTACTGATTCATCGTATGTGTCGATAGCAAATTTAATCAAATGATCGTAATATCGATTTTGAACTTTACACAGTATATCTGGCTATCATACCTCCAACATGACATCATGTTATATACAAGCTACTGACTGCGTACGTAGACGGTTAATGTACTCGCGTCGTACGTCGCTGTGCTCCCTTCCATCCGCGCGGCCCAACGCGACATGCACCCATGCACAAACACAGAGAATGCGCGCTTCTCCGCGATTGTGCACATAGAGTAATATCGGCGTCGGTGCGGTGTGTTCTGCCGGGAGATACGACTTTTCGTGAATTTTAACCCTTTCCACTCGCGAATTACAAAATTAATATGAATTTTGTCGCCGGAGCGGCGGCATCCGAGTGGAAAGAGTTAATTCTGATTGCGTAAAATATTTCGAAACTAGTTGTAAATAGCATTAAACCTTAAGACAAGTTGCTTAAAGTTACCGATACGCGTAAATGTTCAACAGTTTATTTTGAAGCTTTCTTAAAAAAAATACTCAAGAACGATTTCCAATTGATTTTTTTCGAACATACTTAAAATATCTGTAATTATATAAATAATTTTAATTTAATTAACACATTTCGTTAGCATTTTATGTTCTAAAAATGTATTTTATTCAAGTGTGGACGTCAACTGTAATCAGTAGCTACATACGAAACGTCGATCGTGTATATGCTTCGGCATAAGTTCTGATTAGAATCACATAAGCGCGCGGCGTCATTCTAAACTTTGATTATTTGTTTATAATTCAACAGCTTATAATATTATACTATAATATATAATCTATCGTCAACCAAAGCTTCATGAAAATCTACAAAAAATGTTTATCTACATTTAATTACGAAGAAACGGCCCAGCCGCTCTTTACGCAAAACTAATAAACGCGATACCTAACCAAAATCTTTCAAACAGATTTTCAATTTTTAAAATCAATTCAAAGATTTTTTTACAATTTTGTGCTAATTAGAAGGAAACGGCTCGGCCGATCGTCATTGATCGATCAAGAACAACGACGATCGGCTAAATTTAAAAGCTATTTGACGCTTTTTATCGAGTTGCGTCAAATAGCTTTTAAATTTTTGAAATCAGTCCAGCAGTTTTTGAGAAAGATCAAATATAGGATCACATACACACAAACCACATACTTTTTCCAAATTTGGTCTCATTCGATTCAGAATGACTAGAAACGTCGAGAAAGCATAAGATTACCAAATCGAATTTTTTGGAAAAAAAAAATCAAATTCTCTTACGGGAAGTTAACAAAAAGCTGTATGTAATCACCTTAATCATAATCAAGTTTATTTAAGGAGTAATTAAAATGACGGAAATATGAACACAGACACACAATAAAAAAGTCGAATATTTTAGGATCATCATAGCAACATAAGCACCCTACACCTATCTATACCTTTGAGAGTATGTATTTAAAATGTAGTATTAGTAATATGTAGTAAGTAGTAATTGAAATGTTTTAAATTAAATTAATAGAACTATGAAGATAGCCATAATCCAGAGATCGTGCAGATAATAATACTTAATGTAATTATAATGTCATGAATAATTATGATTTCCGCCGGAGTGACCCTGCTGTACAGGACAACGTGCCGCTCAGTAGCGCTACTGAACGCTAATTTAAAATTAAAAATAACATTTCTAACGCACTAAAACTTTAATTCTATTTCTCAATAGTTGAAACTCATAGTGGTAAATCTTAAAGCCGACAATCTTATACACTGATAGTGGACTGTGGATGTCGTCTATAAACCACACTCGTAGCGAAAGGGTTAGAATGGCCTAAAAGGAACAAAGCAACTCGCTAATTGGATCAAAATCATCATTGTATTCATATCGTGAGATCATCATATTATAGTTGTTGATATTGTAAAAGACCTTGTACCTTTTCGTTAAAAGCTAAATGTTAAGCAAATACGAAGTAATCTGAAATCATCAAATTTTTTACCCATCAAGGTGTGCTTTTACATTAACGTTTTCACATAATTAATTAAATAATGACTTGAATTTGAAAAATAAAATATATATTAGAGTTCGATAAAAAGGTCATGTATTTTGAATACGCTAATGTTAATATTTAATATTATAATCGATAATGAAGTGTGTAAATATTAAATTACGGCTAAACAATGCTGAAGACGTGATAGCAATGTTGAATAGCCTTATTTTAGGCTAGAAAATATAAGATATAAAATACATGTATGCTTATGAATCACTGCGTTATAATACAAAAGATAATAATATCCTGAAGCGAGCTTCTTCGAGCTTTGAACTTATATTTTTATATTTATAGAGGTATATTTTTATTCATATTACTGTCATGTTTGCAAATGAAATTTTCAAAATGGCACCATTGACTTATATTGCAAAACTCAAGATATCGAATTCGTTCTGACCTGTTGAGCAAGAAATGGGATAAATATATGTACATATAATATTTATGTATATACATATAAATATTAATAAATAAAACAAGATAATATAACAAACAGACTAATATAATTAACATGCTATTTGCAATTTCTTTTCAGCCGAACAAAAACACGGCGCCAAATAATCAATTACAAAAAGATGTAAAGTTCTTGTTTATGTACTTATAAAATCAATTAAAATCCGATTTAAAAAGCAATTGTAAATTGTTCATTATTTTATGATCATGTGGTTCATAAACTTTTTCTGTTCACGGTGTAGTATTTAGTACAACAAACCTTTATAAAAAGGTAATTGTAATTGTATTATATTAAAATAGAATGTAGCAATAGATATTTTGGGAGTATGTATTTATAATTGAAATGTTTTAAATAATTAGATTAATAGGACTATGAAATTAACATAGTTTTGTATACCATCTTCTTAAGATAATAACTGAAATCATTTTCCTAATTATTGAAATGTGATCATTTATTGGAGAATTGTCAAACTTTTTTTTATATCACAAGAATTTTCTCTATAAAAACTCTGTATATAATTGTTATCAATAAATAATACCATAGGTTCTTTTAATGCATTGAATCTTAGAGGCAGATTTGCAGTAAAATAGACCTATGTTATGGCAAGGCTGTGTTATGTAGTGCTTCTCATACAAAATTGTACTAAATGCTGTAAAGTTCCATAAACTTTATGTGAGGTCAGGCGTTTTACACATAAAATGCAACTTCAATCGTATGTTATCAATTAAGCCCACCATCCCACCGCTGCCACCATGAAAAGTAATTGGCGGTTGTTTTTGCCACAAATGTGACGATGGAATGTATTTGGGTAGCTTGACCAGAGCGGTTGATAAGATATTTTCGATATTTTATTTGGTTATCGACATCCAAAACTACATTTTTCTAAAAAAACTGAACAGCTGAATACTAAGCCTGACTGCTGACTGACTACCGATCTAAATCTTAACTTCTTATATACTAAATAATTGTAATTGTAATATATCACAAAGCAGCACTTATGATTAGAATCTTTTTTGACGTTTGTTAGTTTTCTAGGTTAGGCTTTCACCAGATGACCCTTTGACAGTTTTTAGTGCCATTTTATATGAGAAGCGCAACTGCCATAATACTGGTCTGTTTTACGGCAGAATTGGCTCCGCAATGCATAATATTCTTGACTTTTTGAACCAAAGCGTCTCAAAAAAAAAATCTGCAATGATTTACTACAAAATATAACTTAACATCTATGAAGGCGCTATCGCAGGATAGCGATCCTTCTCACGCCGTCAATTAATATATAACTGTAACAAATGTAGCTGAATGTACTTTGTATAGCTTGCTATGAATAATAAATCATAATAAAAAAAATACCTGATCGTGTTAAAATTATTGTGCAATTTTATAAGAGGTATTACTTTGATAGAATTATGTTCATTTAACTCTATCTGATCTTATAACTCTATCTCTAAGTCTTAGAAAGATTTATCCAAGATGAAACGAATAATGAAGAGAGCAATAAATTTAATTCATAATCGACACCATATTTATTACACTTAAGTGATATCCCCATAAATAGATTATCGATTAACCGAATGCTGAACGAAATCAAGTCCTCGTCGTATTATATGACCTATAGTACGTGCCTCCGCACAATAGAAACACTCTCCCCATTCTGGCTATTGTCGCTGAAGGGAGTATAAAACGGAATTTGTCGCTTGGGATTTAATACATATTATTACACTTTTACACGCAAACGGTTATGATGTTTTTAATCGTACTATTTTAGATCCCATTAAATAAAACATACAGCTATTCTCGCTCGAGCCATAAAGATTACAAAGTTGTATAAATACAAATCAACTAGTTCCTTTAAAAGGTAGGGGAGACTGGGTACAGTAGTGACTGTCATCATAACAGTTAAAGAGAAACATGAAGTATGTTTGTTCGAACAAGTTTCCATTATCGCATTGTGTCAGCACCCTACATTAACGAGATCTATAGACTGCGTTTTTAAGAGTCAACACTAAGTTTTTAGCTCGATTTCTTTTAAGAATAACCGTTACTTGTATGCATATAGATAACAGTGTTTGCTATTTTTCTGTAAGTTGAGCATTAGTAGTTAATTGCCAGCAATTAGTTTTGTTTTATGTGACATATATACATGCTGTGACTTGATTTTCTAATTCAATAAGATTGTAACAGAGATTTTAACAGACAATGAAAATCTAACTTAACTAATTGTAAGACAACAAAATAAGAAAGAAAAAGGATAATTTTCTACAAGAGAACAAAAGATTTCACGAAGATTTTTTGTTTAAAAAAATATGTTTTGTTATATATTGTAATATTATATTCAAAAGTATTTTTTAAATGACAATAAAAGACGTTATAAACCATTTTCACGTTTATAATTATTGTTTTTTTTAACCTATTTTATGCCGGCTTTGTCACTCACCCTTTTCTTGTATAATTTGATTTTATTTCTAATTCAGCGTATTCAACAGTATTTTAGCATTTTCACGTAGATAAATGTTCAAATTACCATTTAATTTACTTTTCTCTCACTCAGCTAAATTATTACTGAACAAAAAAAGTGACTATATACCATGTGATATACCATGTTGTAACTTGATTTAATTGAATTACGTTATGATTATAATAAATTAATTATTTAATCCTAATATAAATCGAACTATAAAAATGTTATGAGATGGTAATATCATTGACTCGAAATAATAGCAATTATGAATTGAAAAGTTTCTTGAAGAAAAGAAAGACTAAAAGATCTAAATGATATAAGTTTGATCAAACTCATTAAACTCTGATAAGAATAATTATAACGTTAGAACTAGCGAACTGGAAGTTCCGTGCTCGATTCACGGAAAAAGTTCTCGAGGATAATGTACCGCACTGATATTATCAGATGTTTGCTTGTGTTAACTAACTGCTAAAAACGAGTAGATTTCACACAAAAATTTGTTGGGGGATGTAGTTTCAATGTAGAAATAAAAAATTCGTATTCATCTATTTTATAAATTCCTGGTTATAACTTTTATGTTGTAATTTATACAGCATGGAGTAAAATGACACCAAGTTATGTAAGTTCTATCATTTTGTATAATACCTATTTTATTTATGCGATTTTAAATTAGCAAATTTTTTCATAAAATAAGTAAATTGATGTTTTTGACATTTTGACAAAATTATTATAATATTTTACTATCAAATTAGTTATATTTTGGATTTGGATTTATATTTATTAGTTATATTTAAATTTATATTTATTAGTTATATTTAAATTTATATTTATTAGTTATATTTAAATTTATTTTTATTATTCATAAATCTTATTACATTTTTAGAAATAATAATGCTCGCATGGCCCTTAACTCACGCAGAATTAATTTAATATCAGTATTTACATGCAAATTCTAAGTAGATTAATATTTGTACAACTATGAATGAATATATTTTACTATTATTCAATATTTTGACCTTTGCTATATATTAGTTGCATTTTTGCAATACTCATGTCGACAATAACACTTTCCTTTCTTAGGATTTTGAACAAGTTTGGCATTTAAGCACAGATTTCAAATAAATTGATATTGTTTGAATTGTCAACTGTTAAAGTGAATGTAAATTATTATTTATTTATAAACTTCAATATCTGGCATATCTTAGTTTGTTTTCTATTTATTTTGATTAATTAATTTATTTATTTATAAGCAAGCCGTAATCAATAATAATATTGTTTCAGGATCTTGTCAGGCTTATTTATAATTAATACTTAAGGTAAAGTAATTTTATAATATTCATAGTAGCTGCATAACATTAAATACAATGTTCATCCTCAAGTTCATCATAAGAAAAAAATTCATGCGCAAAGTTTAGTTTTACTGATTTATAACCGTAAAAATAGTAATGATTATTAAAATAGTAATGAGAAACTAGCGAAGTTAAATAAATAAAAATTTAGAAATTATCATACAAAAAAACGAAAAACATGGTTGTGCAGGAGATCAAACAATCAGACTACATAGATGAACGATAAGGATTATGCAAGGAAATAGTTCTTAAAATCAAATTGAGAAACTTCTGTAATGTCATAAAAAGCAAATTCTTTTAGTAATAATTTTTAAATTAAGTTTTTTTACATTTAAGTTTATTTCAAAGGTCAGTCCAGCCGTTTCCGTGATCCGATGCAAAGAGTGCAGAAAATGTAAACTCGGTTTTTGCGAGAAACGAGCATCCGATTTAAATGATTCGAAAAACAGTCAATTCGTAATGTTGGGTAGAAGTGGTGATTAGTTTTTTTTTAATTTACAAAAAAAATTTTTTGAATTCCGAAAGTAATTCGGATTTAAATTTTAATACTAGCTAAAATACTCGAAATAAATAATTTTAACTTTGCAATTCAGTTTATATAATTCTTAGAATTAAGAGACAATTTCTTTATACTAACTCCCCTTCGAATGGGATCATTAAGTATATTTTTATTTACTTTTCATGTAATCTTATATAAACGTCATCAACCAATTCATAAGTTCTTATATTTTGTCTATAAAATACGAATAATGAAAGTTACAGTATTTATAATAATATACTAGAAAACTTTTAATATTTCTCGAATATTTTGTTCCGGTACGGGAAGATTCAGCAATTTGCCTTAAGGATCATATACCACTAGTTTTATTCCAATTTTTCCACTTTTATCTCCATGATTATTATATTGTTTTCGTTCACTGCCACTATTTGATTCTCCTTGACAAACTCTAAAATAATTTATCAAAATTCGAATACCCGTTCAGTTTAGTGACAACACACGCACAGAAGATATATATATATATATATATATATATATATATATATATATATATATATGTGTGTGTGTGTGTGTGTATACGTGGTATATAACGTATGTATATAACGTATATATAATGTATTACATAAGTGTAGAAAACATTTTTATAATTTGTAATAAACGCAAAATATTTCATAAACTTAAATGCAATTTTATTACTTGTTGAGATTCTCTCACTATTATTAAAAAGCTTTCCTTATATCTGCAGTAAAATTCAAATAAAGACGAATAAATTCATTGCATTCTTCCTTAGTTCGTGCGGACGTATATCTGTTCTCAACGAGCGTCGCGGCGGCGGAAGCCCTCCCGTTTTCAAAAACATATCCGCGGTATATACATACATATAATACTCTTGTAACAGCGATAGAAAATGTTTTACAGATGTCGGGCTTTCATAACATGCTTTAATTAAAACTTTATTGAGTTTGAATACGATAATTATAGACCAATTTAAAAGTTAGGTAAAATAAAAAGTATATAATTATTAAATGCGTTAAATTTAATAACATGAAAATAATAGAATAGTGTAAATGGAATTTAAACACATTTAGAGACCGATTCGGCCGCATACAAGAAAAATGTTATGGCAAAGCCATGTTACGCTCCAACTTCCATACATTATGCTACTGAATCATACAGAATACTGTCAAAATGCCATGTATTTGCTGTGCATTCAGACGTTTTACCCATAAACTGCAACGTCACTCGTATGTTATGAAGCTGACCCAGAAAGACCCTGTTATTTAAGATTGTTTTTTTACATTTGTGCGATTTCTAGGTTAGGTTTTCTATCTGACAACCTGAGAAACACGCCTGACTGCACCAACCACAAGGCTTTTGTCAATATTTAGTATGGAAAGTTCTTTATAACATGGCCTTGCCATAACATTTTTCTGTTATGCGACAGAATAGATCCCTACGTATATTATTTCCACATTTCAGAAACTTTAGCCTCAAAATATTTTAAACAATTTGACATTTAAAAATAAATTTAGTTTTCTTAGAACAAATTCAATTTAAATAGTAATGATTACTGTGTGAATTGTGCCACTTCTCGATTCGTTAATCAGAGTTAAATGGTAATCAGGTTAAATAATAAATTTGACTCTGTATATTAAATGCTAAATATTATTCTATTATATATTAAATACAAAAATGATTCTATATATTAAATAATGGCATTCGTTATATAAGCTATATTATTTCAAATTTGATTCTGAATATAGTACTTCAAATTTGAAATATATTTCGCCTTAAAATTGCATAAAAAGGAGCAAAAATCGTATCTTTATGCAAAACTATAGGAAAAATTCACAAATATGTGAATGTTTAGGATGTGGTGGTTTACTTATATCCTAATCTAATCCAACTAATTTGTAAAATTGCATTTTTACTTTTTGTCATTATGAATTATAATAGTATATGATGAAGACTTTGCTAATGTTAGCATTTCTTCTTAAAAATAGTGAAGCCTAAAATAGTAAAATAGTGGGTCTACCAATGAGGTCGATTTGGGTACTAACACAAATTTTTCATATTTTGTATAATCACAAATTTTGATATCTTAAAAATAAGTCGGGTTTTCCTTCCTGACGAAATAACTCCAGAACGCATGAACCGATTTCAACTATTTTGCATTCGTTGGAAAGGTCTCGGGCTCCGCAAGGTTTATAGCTAAGAAATTTAGTTGTGCATGGCATCGTGCCTTAATGCAAGCTGCTGGAACTTCACGCACCGTAATTAAAAATTCGAGTAATGACATTAGTGAGAATTATCAGAATTATGCTTGGTTAAGTCAACGAGCAATTCTTGCCACAAAGAATAATGATGTACACGCACTGAATTTCACCATTCAAACAAAAATTGCTGGCGATTTGGTGACATACCAATGATTCCGACTGGTCTTCCGTTTGACTTCAAACGATTGCAATTTCCAGTTCGCCTTGCGTTTGCAATAACAAGTCGCAAGGCCAATCGCTTAGTGTTTGCGGGATAAATTTCAAATAGATTATTTAGAAAATCATTGTTTTTCACCGGGCAGTTATACGTTGGCTGTTCACGAGCGAAAACCATCTGCTTTGTTTGTGTTAACGTCAGACCAAAAAATAAAAAATATGGTTTACCAAAGAGCACTTCAATGAAACGGATAATTTGCGGATTCACTTTCATTTACTTAGAGGAGTTTAACTAAAAAACACTTCATTTGTGTAATCGAAATAAATTCATTACTGTTGTATAATAAAATCACATTTTTCCTTTTCAAATATAAAACAAACAAAAAATTTCTTCATCTTTCTCACGGAACCATCTGGTGGCGAAACGGAGTTCGTCGGGTTTGCTAGTTTGTTATATAGTATTTTGAAATTTTACTGGACTCGAACACAAATTGAAGCACGAATGCTTGTTAAACGGCGCTTGTATTCCTTGTCTAATAATTCGTTGTTTAACCAGTTAACTGTGATTGACAAAAATACTCGTCAGGTATAAGTGGCAGAAATTTGTGTATTGACGAATATACTCGTCATGCGTAAAAATGTTGATCTTTGTCTATTTAGACTATAATTATTGAATTTTTAACAAAAAACAAATCATATTCTCAAATTGTAAGATTTTTACAATGATGAGGCTATGCCAGTATAAAATAAATAGTTGTAAGTGATATTTTACCACAAAAACAATATTTTACCTCTATTCTGAATGTACAAAACTTAATACGCTTGGTTAAATTTTGAATATACAAAAATGTAATTTATTAATTTCAGAAATATTCACTGAATTATATAGAAATATTAGATCGAGGATTAATATGTATTAAACAATGAAAATCTGTAAGTACCTGTAAATCACCTCAGGAGTTGTTACATTTAAATTTGTTAAATTTAGAGAGATGTAAGTCTAAGTAGTAAGATTCAAACAACTACACGTATTCCAATCTAGAAATAACATCCAAAAGTTTTTATTACAAAATGGGATAAATTTCTGGACCTAATGTGGCTCTTCCATGACTTTCAGAAGAGAAACGAAAAAGAACGCAGTACTAAACTCCTGCTCCTGCTCCTGCTCTTTATTATACGCGCAGTTTGCAATCTATAAACCGTAGGATAGCAAGATGTAGATATAGACGACCTTGGTGCTTTTATAAAGATTTTTAAGCCGCTGTCGGAGGGTGTCAACGTTCGTAGAAAAGGCGAAACGTCCGCAAATAAAACCGATGCAACCAACAGACTCACAGACAAATGCGTTTCTCTTCAAATTCAAACTAACTTTTGCGAAGTCATTTGCATTTCGTTGAGTTGCAACTGATATGACAAAAGTGTAATGTAGTATTATTACATTTATGCACTTCAGATAATAATGAAATACTTTATCACAACCACTATTATAGTTTCAAAAAAAGCATTTGATAAAAATATAAAAACTAAATTTTATATCTTTTATATTCTTCTTATATAATATTCTTTTTGTATCTTTCATAGGCTATTTTTTATATATGATATAAAAAAATACTTTTATGATACTCATACTACGAAATATTTTTTATTGAAATTGTATCATGTCACTATCTATTGCATTTGGTTACTTTCACTTGAATTTTTTCAACGTATTTTTTATCATTTTCAAGTAAAAACTGACATCGCCATTGCATGATATCAGGGTGTAGGTACCCGAGATAAAATATGCATTAATGAACAAATACTGATAGCATTATAATTGACAATTATAGAAAGATTATGTGAATCAATAAAATTTAATGTGATTAAGAAAGATTATTTATGATCAACCGAATCTATAATCAGTTTTGATTTCGAAAACGTTTTAATACAATTTTAATATTGATATGTAAATGCTATAATACTTTTAGAAACGATATAGATATTTGACTGCTTGATACCAGAGTTGTATTTAGCCGAGATGAGATATACATTGATTAACAAATATTGATAGTATTTTTATTGACAATTATGATAAGATTATGTGAATCAAGAAAATTTATGGTGATTAAGAAAGATTATTCATGATCAACCGAATCTATATTTAGTTTTGTTTATCGAAGGCATTTTAATACAATTTTGGTTTTATTTCACTTGGTTATTTATTATGTTCACTTGAATTTTTATTTAACATATTTCTTTTGTCATGAGAAGTGACATCATTATTTGATTGCTTGATATCAGGGTGTTTGTGGCCAAGATAAAGTATTCATTGATGAAAAAATACTATAATAATGAATAAATACTATAAGTATTTTTATCAAAGATTGTGTGAATTAAGAGAATTTAATGTTATTGAGAAAAATGATTCATTGAACACGTCTTAATAAAATTTTGGTTTTGATATATAAAGCGTATTATACATTTTTGATTAATATAAATATTTTAAAGCATAATTCTTATTTTTTCTATACTTTCTAAATACTAAACTCATCAACAAACAATTCTTACGATCAAATTAAATGCACAATTTAATAAAATATCGCTGTATGTCCGTAAAATCAATATAATTCTACGCAAATAAAACTGAGTATGCATTTATGGATTTGGCAATAACATTCACGAGGTTCTGTCGAAATATTAGGCACATAATTCAAAAACAATAGATGGCACAATAATATTGAACTATAAAATTTTACAATGTAGTTATATAGTTATTTATTAACATGCTTATTAACATGTTGAGTAAGAGTCTAATAAACACAAAGTTAGTTGATTATACTTTATAGTATTATGTTGAGAACTATTATATAATAAGCAATATGTTAAGTATATTAGATTCTGTATTAAAGTAAGTTAGTAATAAATTTAATACCAATTCTCGCATTAACATAAAACTTTCTATAAATCGACCCTTTTTCTGACAATAAGAGTAAACTAGGTAAGAAAGGGTGAAATATTGAACAGCAGCGTTAGTAGTGATTTAACCGCCAACAAGTATGCATTAAAAAAACTCTTACGTTAAAAAGTGTTTATTAATAACTCGTAATAAATTATAGGCTTAATAATCTCTTAATAAAGTATAGGTTTGTTATTAAATAAGGTATCAGCAATTTTATTTTTTCATTTGGATAATTAGATATGTGACAAGCTGAAGAGTTTGGGATTCAACAGGTATAAAAAAACAAATATAAGCTTATAATAAGCTTTAAATATCAAAACCAAAATTGTATTAAAATGTCTTCGAGAAACAAAGCAGAACAAAATTTCAGTTGATCATAAATGCATATGAAAAAGATTTAACTTTGAATTTATCTTCAACGTAATATTTCCATAATTGTGAATAAAACAAAATTTCTCAATAGTTTTTAAACCAATATTTACTGTTATAGATAATATAATATAGAAAGACAATAAGAATATATAATGAAATTTTGTGTAAACGAGCTAATAATCAGGCATCTATGATATTATTTATTCAAAAGCATAGAAAAAGGGGCCAATTCTCAGATTAAATAGAAATGTTATGTTACGGTTCTATATCCGTATGAGTTGATTTGTCACGTCAAACATACAATACACTTAGAGGGGGAGGGGGTATCCTAACCAAAGTTAATATTTGCACTTTTGCTCCTTTTGCAGGTTAGGTTTTATGTGCAAAACGCTCGATCGAACAGCAAAGACATAGCTTTGTGTAAGTTCATGAGTACTAACTCATACGATTATAGACCCGTAACCTAACATTTCTATTTTATCTATCTATATTGTCTATAGTCTATGTATATCTAGTTTATCTATAGAATTGGCCCCTTATTATATACGAGGTCTGTTCAAAAAGTACCCGGAATTTTCGTTTTTTCAAATAAATATTTATTTATTCGTCTACATTAATGTGGTCCCCTTCAAAGTAGTCCCCCCCAGATATAATACACTTATGCCAGCGTTTTTTCCAATTTTCGAAGCACCCTTGATATTCACTTTTTGATATGTCCTTGAGCACTCTCAGCGATTTTCTTCAATCGAGGAAAACCGCCGTCCTTTCATGGGTCTCTTCAACTTTGGGAATAGGAAAAAGTCACACGGAGCCATATCTGGTGAATTTTTGCACTTTGCAACACTTTATTTCATTTTTTACGCAAAATTTAATACAAATTCTTTGACTTTTCAATTCTTCCATTGTAAAAATCGCCGAGCTCAGAAAAACACGTCGAACCTTAGCGACTACCACAGACAAAGTAAACAGTGAATATAACTGAAAATTTCATCATACTTTAGGGGCATGTATACCAACACAATAAAAAAAAATTTTGACAATCAGACACTCCAGACCCGCGAAATTTAATTATTAGTAATTCCGGGTACTTTTTGAACACACCTCGTATATATTCGAATAAATAATGAATAAATAATGAACCCTAAAAGTAGTTTTAAATAGTAAGTACTTTATTGAACTATTCGATGTAAAGTGTTACTAAAATTCTTGTAATCTGTAAATTGAGTTTGCTTAATGAAGCCTTGAAAAACGGCTACAGGTTGAAAACCAGGCTTATTTAGTACTTGTAAACTTGCTTTTTAAAGTAGTAGAAAATTAAAATTAATCGCACTATTAATTTTACGATGCATTATTTAAATGGTATTAATATAATACTTAACGTAATAATAGAAAAAACCTTTTACATATAGCAGTAGTAATTAGCATAATTACAAAGTGAAATGTGTTGCCGCCGAGAACACCTCAAATGAAAAAACTAAAACCAAAAAGATAAAGAATTATGTAAAAAACCAGTAGTTACCCCACAACTGAACACATATTTTCACCTGCTATAATAACACAATTTATGCGTAAATTATACGTTCGTGAAACATTTGCAATTTCACACAAATTATGTTTCATAACAACTTCGAAGAGAAGCATTTGTTTCGATACATTGAGCGTTGAACACGCGCTCAGATAAAGCTTATTAAAAATTAATAATTAATCTCGAAGTCAAATAGAAGGAATGGAAATCACTCCATCAAAGTCTCTCTAACAATAAGATTACGAGATACGCCGATTATTGCAAGATAAATCTGTTCGTACTCCGGCACGCGGCAATAAATTGTTTAAACAGGTCACGCAATCGATAACCGATGCCTGGCGAAAGATAATCAGCGCAATTATTTTTAATCTTTTCGATGCTGTTTGTTATTCGGTTTACACATCTTAATGCCAACTTTGCATAATCTTTTAAATAGTACTATTTTACAAATGAGTGATTTCTTGT
>NW_020536999.1:56628158-56682439 GCF_003426905.1 Ctenocephalides felis
TCCCGCATAATACGCCGGTATGTCTAAAAACAATCGCTTATTTCGAACATATGTATTACAATTATTTTACATCTTTTTTATATCATGTCTAGCGCCGTGCAATGAATAGCTATAATTATGTAATTAATTAGAATTAATTAGGTTATACATTTACTATAAATAAAACTTAACCAAATCATGCAAACCCCAAAATTTATTTATTTACTATTGTTAAATTTTTCAGTATTCTGATACATCTTTATCTAACACAAAATATCGTCTAAAATAAATTAGGTCATCTCGAGCTACTTGCGTGACGATTCGATTAGCATCATAATTACTAATTATAAAACATTAATTGCTGTATTTTTAATACAGCAATTAATGACCATTATATTATTGAGTTGTTGTCACATTATTGATTAAACCAACTGTGATAAAAATATAGCATCTTATTACACCAATTACAATAAGCTAAAAAAAACTTTTCTAATTAAGTCAAATACACATTGGAACATGAGTATTTGGCAGAAGATCAAAAATTTATCGTCCACCTGTGACCTAGTAAAGATTGGATACTGATATATAATGATAATGCTTAACGTTTCAACTTATTTTGCATGCCAAATTCCTATTATAAAACAAGAAAATTTGACTATAAAGGGCAATTTTTAAACTTTTTACCCTCCAACTATAGGTTAGAGAACTGAGTGATCATCAATTTCACAGCACTATCTAAAAAACCAAAATTTCTACAATATTTCTGAAGATGCTAATTTCGTTATTAAATAATATTTGACTAATAAAATGCCTACAAATAATATCTAATTTATTTTATTCAAAATTATTTTAACATGACCTTACTAAGTTTTTTTCCTCTTTTATTTTATTATTTTCATACCCTATTCTGTTATTTATACTACACTTATTTATCATATTCCACATTTGGGACTTAAAAAAAATAATGCAACGGATATCTAAATTATTTTTATCGTCTAAATGATTTTTATCACATTATCATAAGCATTTTTTAACGTTTCGTAGGGTAAGTCATAGTGATGGGCCAAAAATCTAAAATGAAAACTTTTGCATATCTTCACGTTTCACAGGTTTCTGAACATTTTGGTATACCTCAGAAAAAATTGATGGATGTGTAGATACAATTTTTCGTCGACGATTTTGGGGGTATGGATGAACCGATTTGAAAAATTCAAAAAGCAATTGATTTCTATTGATAGGGAGATGTGCTGACAGAGCAAAAAGTGCTAAAAGTGTCAGTTTTTAAGTGAACGGATCAACTGAATTTAATGATACAAAAAGCATTCTATGCGTAATAATGGGGAGAAGTGATGATTAGATTTTGGCAAAGGCAGGTCCAGCCGTTCGGGGATACAGAGCTAAATGTGCAAAAAATGGCAGTTTTTGAGATAACTAAGCATCCGTTTTGAATGATTTAAAAAACTTTCTGCTATTGTTAACGAAACGATTACTTTAGAGGAAACATTTTTTTATTTTTTTATTTTCAAAAAATATGCATATCAAATTATTCGGTTTTTAATTCTAATTCTAGCTAAAGTTCTAAACATCACTCATATAAATAAAACTTCAAATAATTATAATAATATAGTTGAAAACATTTCATATTACTCGAATATTTCATTAAAATACGGGAAGTTTCAGCAATGTGTCTTAAAACACGATGCCATACATCACTAGTTCTTCAGTTATTATTGCATTACATAATATTAGTTTTAGGGTTAATGTTAGTAGACATCATTTTAGGTTTGTATTGTACTGTAATTAATTTCATTACAATAATTTGTTTTCTGTAATGAGGTATTCTAATCCAGTGTCCAAAATATATGAAATATGATATTGAACTTCAAAAACGACAATCACAATAATATCCACTTCTGAATCTCCTAATATGATGTATTGAACAATTTGGATGACGTTGAAATAAATGTTGGGAGCAGTATACTTCTCTATCTCAGGAGGCGTCCATTAATCACGTGAGGTTTTTAGGGGGAGAGGGGTTTGACAAAAAATCACGAAATATCACGTGAGGGAGGGAGGGGTATAGTAAGATATCACGTGTGATTATTTTTTAACTAGTTTTTTTTTAAGTTAAAACATTTTCAAAAAAAATTTAAAAATTGTACAGTTTTTTCACGTAACTAAAAATACACGTGATGTTTGATGGGGGAGGGGGGGTAATTTTGAATATCACCATGGATCATCAAGGGGGAGAGGGGGTGCAAAAATCCTTAAAAACTCGTGATTAATGGACGCCTGCTCATAAGATTCCATTATCACATTATTCCTCTCGGTGGTAATTTACCTGCGCCCTATCAGCTGTTTTGACAGGACTATCTGATCGGCAGGCCGTCGATGAATCGCCTGATTGTTCCCCATTGCCCGGCGAACCAGGCACCCTCGCTATGATCGCAATGGTTACCACATAAACCAAATACTCTGACACTACATTTTATCAGAACACATAACATGTGCAAAAATCACCCAACGTCACAAACATAAAACTCATCCACTGGGAAAAGCACAGTCATGAAAAGCACTGGAGTTCTAAACTTTCCAAACAGTTATCAACTGATCTGGAGTATTATAAAACTAATATACGGTTCACTGAAACTAAATGAAACTTTTTTGATGAGCAAAGATACACAGAATGGAAAAAATATGCAAAAAATATTTTGGGTTCCGTACAAAATACTTATCATCTACAAAGCAATGATTGCATGTTGTAATCTATCTCTGACAATGGTAAGAAGATTTTGTAGTTTTGAAGACATTTTTTACTTGTCAATTTCGAGACAGGTGTAAAAGTTACGGTGACTGATGGAATCTACGTCAAATTAATTCACAAGACTCTTATAACTCTTTGTTAATATTATTATTAAACACTATGACTAATACTAATGTAATAGTAATATTTGTTACAACAGGTTAACGCAGTACATATTACAATTTCAGTATTGCAATGCTGAAGTATGCTGAAGTACTTTTAGAAGATAAGTGATGATACTTCTCAACATATGAGAAATATATTACAATGTTGGTGTTTGTTGTAAAAATAGGTAGCGTAGTAATTACAAATTCTTATTGTTAGTAAAAATTATGTACTGAAAGGAGGTCTAATTAATTTAACTAATATCCATAGATGAACAAGTCTAATATCCCTATAAATATTTTTATAATAAAGTAGGTAATATGAATAGGTATTTTAACATTAAGAAATGGTAATAAATAGTAAAAGTGCTGGGGACTATGTGTTGCAGGAGTAACTAGTAACAGGTGTTATTCAATAGGATCTTAAAAGATATCAAAATGTTCTTTTGTCAAGGTTGGACGTGTGAACAATGATATTGTCATAGCTACTGTTCCCACAGGCCGACGCAGTAAACAGAACTGTGCAGGTGCGTAATTTTGACAAGTAATATAAAATTCATCTGTCATAAAATTTCGGTTTGCGTTATTATTATCGACTAATGTATATTATTTCATCTCAAATTAATCCAACTTCGATAATGTGTAACAACTTTTGTGATTGCTAAATTGTACCTATAAATTGTTATCTTGATAAGTGTAAAAGATCGCACCTGGGGTTAGTTGAAACAAGATCTTGCGGCTAGTTGTAACATATAAGAATTATATCAAGATTGGATAGAGTTCATAGTTTGTAAAATGTAGACACCAGTAAATTGTGTTACAGGAACCACTATATCTTTTATTATTAAATTAATTGTAGTTTATGTTGCTTTATGTAAAAAAATATTACAGGAGATATTATATATTTTATCTTTATTAATTATAGTTTACGTTGATGTATGAAAATATTTACTTAGTCAATTTTTCTTAAAAATGAATGAAGAATAATTTTGAAAAGGCATTATTGTAGTTTTTTTATCGTTATTACTTTCTTCGGTATATGTTACAACTCACATGCTAGGATATTCAGTTCGAGTCCTAACATTGACATAAAATTTGTATTTTTAAAATCAAATTGCAGAATTCGAATTGTTGAATTGAATTAGGAGTTAGAAGAAAAAAAATAGAATTCACGAAGATAAAAGAAGAATGAAGAAATAAGGAAAGATGGGTGTTGTATGGAATATAAAATAAGTTTAGAAGAGAGAAGAATGTAGAAGAATAAAAAAATGAATTAGTTGAAGAAAAAAAAATGTATAGTATAGCACATACATATAGATATACACATACATATGATATAAAAAATAGCATAGAATGGTAAAAAAAATGTTGTATGTAGCTAATGCCCCGAATAAGCAAAGCCAGTAATAAATAAATAAATAAATAAATAAATATTGCTAACAATAAAGATATTAGTAATTGACTTGTGGAAATACAACTTTAAAAAATAAATCAAATAAGGTTTAATAGTTTAGTTGAATTAGGAGTAAGAAAAAAAAGAAGAACGTAGAAATAAGGGAAGATAAGAGTCGAATCGAATTAGAAAAGTTAAAATATGTTTAGAAGATAGAGAAGAATGTATAGAAGAATAAAGCATAAAATAGTTGAAATATAGAGATTGTATATGATACAAAAGAAAAAATAATGTTGGAGGTGGATAAAAACCGAATAAGCAAAGCCAATAATAAGTAAATAAGTAAATAAACAATACTGTTAACAATTGGGAAATTAGTAATTGTGGAAATACAACTATCAAAAATTAGTCAAATGAGAGTTAATAGTTTAGTTGATTTAGGAGTAAGACGAAAAAAAGAATGGAAAAATAAGGGAAGATAAGAATTAGAAAAGTTAAAACATGCTTAGAAGAGAGAGAAGAATGTATAGAAGAATAAAGCATAAAATAGTTGAAACATAAAGATTATATATGATACAAAAGAAAAAATAATGTTGGAGGTGGCTAATACTTCGAATAAGCAAAATCAATAATAAGTCAATAAGTTAATGAACAATACTGCTAGCAATGAAGAAATTAGTAATTGACTTGTAGAAATACAACTGTCAAAAATAAGTCAAATGAGAGTTAATAGTTTTAGGAGTAAGAAGAAAGAAAGAACAAAATAGAGCACACGAAGTTAAAAAGAAGAATGAAGAAATAAGAGAGGATAGGAATTGAATAGAAAAGACAGAACTATTTTAGAACAGAGAATATAATAGTTTAAAAGAAAAAAAAATAGTATATGACATATATAAAGATATTGAATAGAATGTAAAAAATAATGTTGTAGATGGGTAATGTTCCTACGACTCCTATCCTGCTAAAAACAATGATAAATAAATAAACAAAACTGCTAACAATGAAGAAATCAGTAACAGATTTGTAAAAATACAATTTTCAAAAATAGGCCAAATGAGTTGCTAACAATGAGAAAATTAGTAATTGACTTGTCGAAATACAACTTTCAAAATCCAAATAAGAGAGAAAATGATATGTGCTTAAACCCTTTTTGTACGGAACTCTTGTAAAAGCAGAATAACCCGCGAAGGAATATCGATTACTCCTTAACAAAGCGAAACGCACACTTTCTACCGAACAGATAATCTTAGATAACACAAAAAAAATATTATTTTCACTGTGCACTATTCACTCGGCATTGAAAGCATTACAAAATCTGGTGTTGAAACACATTAATACTATAAAAAACAGATATTTACAAAACACTACCGTTCTTCGCAGCGATCGAAACTCGTCTGTCTGAAGTGCAAAATCCGAAAAGAATAGAGAACGCAACCGCACACGAGTGCCGTGCCAAACTGAGATGAATAGCGCGACTGGGCGTCCTTGTTACGCGTACGGCCATTGCCCGCGAAGCACCGAAGCCCCGAAGCCCCGAAGCCGCGAACGCTTGCATTTAGCTGCCGCGGTACGAATCGACATCATTTAGCATATCTTGAAACTCGTATCAAGTTTATCTTGCTAACAATGTTCTTTACAAAAACTTGAAACACTGTTTTAAGTGTAAAAGTATGTATTGAATTGATTGCTGATGTATTCAACACACGAGAACATACTACACATGTATTGATTGCGCGTTTTTAAATCGTTTACGTTTTGCAAGAACGAATGATAAAAAATATTTCATCGCAAATTGCTTACTTAATACTGAAGAAATATATTGAAGTCAAATCAATGAAGCTTCCGTATGTTGTGTAAAAAACATAATTTAAACCCAAAGGGAATGAACTAATCCTTAACTAATGAACTAACTAGTGGTGCTTGACCTCGTGTCTAAGGGCAAATTGTTCGAATTGCCCGAACCGTATTTTTTTTTCTTTTAATATTTGAAAAAAAAAAGATTCTTGTGCGAATTTTAAAATTGTTTGCAAATTTTGAATTTTCTTTTTCAAAACGGTCGCGCTTGGTTAAACATTATAAATTTTTATACGGAACCCATAGAAATGTAAACAAAATTTGTACTCATTATTAAGAACTCAATGAAATATTAGGTTGTCAAATATCTCCCTTCCGCCTTTTTGCTCTTGGTTTATAATACAAAAAGGCGGAAGGGAGATATTTGACAACCTATTATCTGATAAGTTGATGCATATATATGTCTAATGTTCATTTTTCACAGCCAAATGGCGTTTTTAGTTAACTCTTTTATTAGACCTCTGAAATCGCTAAACCTGCCTCCCAAAAATTCAAACAATCCTTCACTCTGTCAATGAAAGTAAAATGCTTCTTGAATTTTTAAAATCGAAGTCCCGTTCTTCTCACTAACTGAATTGCCATTTTGTGCATTTACCCCCCCCCCCCGTATCTTTGTAACGGTTGGACCTGCCTTTGCCAAAAACTAATCAGCACATGTAGATTCCAATAGAAATCGATTGCTTTTTAAATCATTTAAATCGGTTGATTCGTGCTCTCAAAATCGTCGAAGAAAAATTGAATCGGCGCTTACACTAAACATACAAATGTACATAATTTTTTCCAAGTAATGGCAAAATATTCAGAAACTACTGAGTCGTAAAAATATGCAAAAATTTCCAATTTCTATTACTAAAACTTACCCTACGGGCAGTTAAAAAAATCTATCAAAATATGCAAAAATTATAAATATAAAGTTCTAAAATAGTTTTAAAAATAATTTTAGAAAATGATATTCATATATATGGATGACACACGTATTTGGAAGACACTCTGATACCGTCAATACAAGTCAAATATTGTTTAAAAATTGATTTTACTATTTCCAGAAATTATTGACAGAAAAAAGTTATGAGTATCCAGTAACTAAGTATTAAATACGCGAATACGAAGTGTTTATATTATTTATAACATATAAAATGATAACACTATTTGATTAGAATCTAAAGACACGAATACAAAAACAAATTTCATTAAAATTTGATATCTCAAACAATTAATAATAAGCTCCTACTGACCATGGTCAATAAGAATGAAACCAAATTATCAATGACATCAAACAAGCAATGTGAATAGAATGGCGTTATGTAAACTTTTCTATTTGTGTATCAAAATCTTAATTTCTGTTTTATAAACTGGAAACGACAACAGTAAATATTTTTCAATTGCTCTAGTACTCGACAGAATGATTAAACAATTTGTATGATTCATAAGCGTGAATTAATGCATGTGAAAAAAGCGAAAGGAAATTTGAATTATATAAGCAAGAGGGAAGAAGCTCAGGCTAGGGATACTCGGTTCGAGTCCTAGCATTGGCACAAAATTTGTATAGTTATTAAAGTTAAAATTACAGAATTCGAGTAGTTGAAATAGAATTGAGTAGGAAGAAAAATAGATTAGAACACTAAACACAGATTAGAAAATAGAAAGAAGGATGAAGAAATAAAGGAAGATAGGAGTTGAATAGAATTAGAAGTTAGAAGATAAAACAAGGTTAAGAAGCATGAAGAAAAAGTGGCTGAAGTGGGTGAAGTAGAATTGTTGATTTGAAACAAAAGAGAATTACAAGTTAGAAGAAGCATGGTTAGAAAAAAATAATAAGAATTTAGTTAAAAGAAAATTGGATAGTATAAAATATATAAAAGATAGAATATGATAAAATAAAGATAGTATCAAATGTAAAAAAAGAAAGTTTTAAGTATGGCTAAATGCTCTAACCGTATGTATCGAGGCCAATTAAAAACAAATAATAATAATAACTAGTGGGCCGCATGGCATCGTGCCTTAAGGCAAATTGCTGGGACTTCCCGTACCAAAAATGATTTTTTTTAAAAAAGATTAACATTTTTAAAAATTACTCTGATAATATTAGATTTTTGAGAAACTATAAATTTTTGACAAAAACATACTTTTTTTTGAAAAAAAAAGATTTTTTGAAGAAAAAATTATTTTTAAATATTTTGGAAATTCTGAACTTTTTTTCAAAGCAATCGTACTGCTTTAACTGCATAGAGACGCCGATAAACACTGGTACGGAACCCATAGGAATGTTAACAAAATTTACATTTATTGTTAAAATCTCTATAAATTATCTGATAATTTGATGTGCATATGTCTAATGATCATTTTTGACCGCCAAATGGCTTTTTTTTCTTTTTTTACCTTCATGAAAATTTGATCAGTTCTTCATCTTGTTAATACAAGTAAAATGTTTTTTGAATTATTCAAATCGGACGCTCCGTTCTCTTAAAAACTGAGTTGCCGGTTTTGGCACTTTTTGCTCCATATCTTCGAAACGAATCGAATGTTTTTTGAATTATTCAAATCGCTTCATCTGTGTACCCGAAATCGTCGACGAAAATTTGTATCCGAAAGCACACGCACACACACACACACATACATCTATTTTTTCTAAGGTATGCCAAAATGTTCAGAAGGTTTTGAACCGTAAAGATATATAAAAATTTCCATTTTCGATTTTTTTGCGATTACTATAACTTGCTCTACGGGAAGTTTAAGCAAGTATATTCGAAGCATTAAATTAACTTTAACATCCTGACAACGATTAATAGTTTCTAAATTTATTGAAATGACTTCGTTAAAAAAATATTTGAAATAAATATTGTCAATGACTCAAGGAACACGATATACGATCAATAGACGTCATGTAAATATTTTCTTATTACTAGTGTCAGTAATCGCTATCAAATCTCTGATCCTATTATCAGCGATATTAGAATCAGTTTCACAACTGATTCATCGTAAGTGTCGATAGCAAATTTAATCAAATGATCGTAATATCGATTTTGAACTTTACACGGTATATCTGGCTATCATACCTCCAACATGACATCATGTTATATACAAGCTACTGACTGCGTACGTAGACGGTTAATGTACTCGCGTCGTACGTCGCTGTGCTCCCTTCCATCCTCGCGGCCCAACGCGACATGCACCCATGCACAAACACAGAGAATGCGCGCTTCTCCGCGATTGTGCACATAGAGTAATATCGGCGTCGGTGCGGTGGGTACTGTCGGGGCATACGTCTTTTCGTGAATTTTAACCCTTTCCACTCGCGAATTACAAAATTAATATGAATTTTGTCGCCGGAGCGGCGGCATCCGAGTGGAAAGGGATAATTCTGATTGCGTAAAATATTTCGAAACTAGTTGTAAATAGTATTTAGCCTTAAGGCAAGTTGCATGAACTTCCTGATACGTGTAAATGTTCAACTGTTTGTTTTGAAGCTACATTTTCGTTTCACTAAAAAATAATCAATACCATTTCCAATTTATTTCTTTCAAACATACTTAGAATATCTATAATTATATAATTTTAATTGAATTAACACATTTCGATTCATACATTCTTTGTTCTAAAAATCTATTTTATTTAAGTGTAGACGTCAACTGTAATCAGTAGCTACATACGAAACATTGATCGTGCATATCCTTCGGCACTGATTCTGATTAGAATCGCCCAAGAGCACAACGCCATTCCAAACTTTGATATTTTTTATACTTTAACAGCTTATAATATTTAGTATAATATCTAATTTATCGTCAAACAAGATTATATATTATACTAAAATATTATAAGCGGTCAAATTAGAAAAAAAATATTAAAGTTTGAAATGGCGCCGCGCGCTTGCTTAAGCCTAATCAGAATCTACGCTGAATATGCACGATCAGTTCGTATGCAGCTACTGATTACAGTTGACGCTTTCTTGAAAATCGTCAAAAAAAATTGTTTTTAACATTTAATTACGAAGAAACGGCACAGCCGATCTCTACCAAATACTAATAAACGCGATTCCTAGCCAATATCTTTCGAACACATGTCCAATTTTTAAAATCGATTCAAAATTGCGGAAAAATTCCAGAATTTTGTGCTACTTACAAGGAAACGGTTCGTCCGATCGTCGTTGATCAATAAGTACCAACACTAGTTCTTATCGAGTTGCATCGAATGACTTAAATTTTTGAGATCGGTGCAGACGTTTTTGAGAAAGGTCGAACTTCGGATCACATACGAACACATACATATTTTTTCCAATTTGGTCTCATTCCATTCAGAATGACTTGAAACGCAGAGAAAACATAAAATTAGCAAATCGGATTTTCTGGCAAAAACATAAACTTCTCTTTCGGGAAGTTAACAAAAATCGACTTAATCATGATTAAGTTCATTAAAGTAGTAATTAAAATAGCGGAAAAATGAACACAGAAACTCAATAAAAAAGTGGAATATTTCAGGATCATCATACACCTTTGTGTATTTGAGGGTATGTATGTATTTATAATTAAAATATTTTAAATAATTAGATTAATAGAGCTATGAAGATAACCATAAACCAGAAAATAATACTTAATGTAATTATAATGTCATGCATAATTATGATTTCCGCCGGAGTGACTCTGCTGTACGGGACAACGTGCGGCTCAGCATCGAAGTTTAAAATTAAAAATGACATTTCTTACAAACTAAAATTTCTCAATAAATAAAACTAATAGTAATAAATCTTAAAGCCGACACTCTGCATGTCGACTATAGACGACAATCTTATACACAAGTAGTCCTGTAGATGTCGTCTATAAACGACACACACAAAGAAACAAAGCTATTCGCTAAGGAGCAGAATTAACATAATATATATTCATATTGCAAAATCATCATATTATAGTTGATATTATAAAAGAACCAACTTTTCGTTAAAAGGTAAATGTCAAGCAAACACAAAATAATCGTCAAATTTTTTACCCATCGTAGTGCTTTTAAATAAGCTTTTTCACGAAATTAATTAATTTATGACTTCAATTTGAAAAATAAAACATATAATAAAATTCGATAAAAATGTCATGTACTTTGAATCCATTAATATTATTATTTAATATTATAATAGATAAAGAAGTGTGTAAATATTAAATTACAGCATAACAATGCTGAAAACGTAATAACAATGTTGAATAGTCTTATTTTACGCTAGAAAATGTAAGACATAAAATACATGTATGTTTGTGAATCACTGCATTATAATACAAAAGATAATAATATCCTGAAGCGAGCTTCTTCAAGCTTTGAACTTATATTTTTATATTTATAGAGCTATATTTTTATTCATATTACTGTCATGTTTGCAAATGAAATTTTCAAAATAGAACCATTCACTTATATTGCAAAACTCAAGATATCGAATTCGTTCTGACCTGTTGAGCAAGAAATGGGATAAATATACATATAATATTATACACAAATCCAAAATCCACAATCACAATCACAAATCCAAATTTATACACAAATCCAAGACTCTACCATTTAATATAATATTTATGTATATACATATAAATATTAATAAATAAAACATGATAATATAACAGGATAATATGCTATTTGCAATTTCTTTTCAGCCGAACAAAAACACGGCGCCAAATAATCAATTACAAAAGATATAAAGTTTTTGTTTATGTACTTATAAAATCAATTAAAATCCGATTTAAAAAGCAATTGTGAATTGTTCATTATTTTATGATCATGTGGTTCATAAACTTTTTCTGTTCACGGTGTAGCATTTAGTACAACAAAACTTTATACAAAAGGTAATTGTAATTGTATTATAATAAAATATAATTTAGCAATAGATATTTAGAGAGTATGTATTTATAATTAAAATGATTTAAATAATTAAATTAATAGGACTGTGAAAATAACGATAATCCAGAAATGGTGCAGAAAATAGTACTTAATAAAGTAATTATTATGCCATGGATAATTATGACTTTAATTTCAGTGAATAAGTTTTACCGGAACATTGTAATTGTGAAGTAATTTATTTCAATGTAAATTGTTTATAAAAGAAGAGTAGCACAAATAAAGCACTTCATACAATTAACATCTCAAAATTCGGTGTTCATGATTAGAAAGATTACTAATTAAAATGATCATTTGTGAAATATATATTTTAACTTCTTTCAGAGCTTAACTATAAGGTATAAGTCGCATTTATTCATTCCTGGTTATAAAAGTAAACGTTTATACCCGTGGTTTCCAAACTGTGGAGCGCAATGCTCTTACAAGGAAAGCCTACAGCTGTTTCCAAATTACTATAATAAACCAAAACTGTTGAAACGATATAAAAAATGAAATTAACATAGTTTTGTAATACTTATTCAAGATAATAATTATAAACTGTAAACATTTTCTTAATTATTGAAATGTGGTCTCTTCTTTGCAGAATTGTCAAACAATTTTTTTATATCACTATAAATTTCTCTATAAAACTCTGTAGATTATTGTCATTAATAAATAGTACGACAGGTTCTTTTAATGCATTGAACCGTAGAGGCATATTTGCAGTAAAATGGACCAATCTTATGGCAAGGCTATGTTATGTAGTGCTTCTCATACAAAATCATACTAAATGCTGAAAAATTCCATGAATTTTCTGTGAGATCAGGCGTTTTACACATTCAATGCTGCCATCATGAAATGTAATTGGTGGTTGTTTTTGCAACCAATGTGACGATGGAATATCTTTGGGTAGGTTGACCAGAGCGTTTGATAAGATAGAAACACTGGTTCTAGATTGATGTTGATACTTTTATTGTTAGCTATTTTTGTAACTGAATAATTCATTTGATAACCCTTTGGTTATCGATATGCAAAAACTGCATTTTTCTAAATAACTGAAGACTAAACCTGACAAGTACCGATCTAAATCTTAAATTCTGATGTACTAAACAATTGTATATCATAAAGAAGTACTTATGATTAGATTCGTTTTTGGCGTTTGCGCCAAAGGAGTATTAGATAGGTTTTCTATCTAAAACCACGGACTGCATAGAAACCACACGATACTTTGACAGTTTTTGGTGCCATTTTGTATGAGAAACGCTACGTAACATAGCCTTGCCATAACATTGGTCTATTTTACGCCTGAATCGGGCCTTTAATGCATAATATTCTTGACTTCTTCAATTTCAATAAAATACCCTATCGAGTTAAAACTATTGTTCAATTTTACAAGATGTACTGCTTTGATAGAATTGTGTTCATTTAAATTTATCTGATCTTATAACTCTATTAAAAAAAGATTTCTTAGATAGATTTATCCAAGATGAAACGAATAATGAAGAGAGCAATAAATTTAATTCATAATCGACACCATATTTATTACACTTAAGTGATATCCCCATAAATAGATTATCGATTAACCGAATGCTGAACGAAATCAAGTCCTCGCCGTATTATATGACCTATAGTACGTGCCTCCGCACAATAGAAACACTCCCCCATTCTGGCTATTGTCGCTGAAGGGAGTATAAAACGGAATTTGTCGCTTGGGATTTAATACATATTATTACACTTTTACACGCAAACGGTTATGATGTTTTTAATCGTACTATTTTAGATCCCATTAAATAAAACATACAGCTATTCTCGCTCGAGCCATAAAGATTACAAAGTTGTATAAATACAAATCAACTAGTTCCTTTGAAAAGTAGGGGAGACTGGGTACAGTAGTGACTGTCGTCATAACAGCTAAATTATACTGATTATGAGATAAGGTCCGGGAGAGAAACATGAAGTATGTTTGTTCGAACAAGTTTACATTATTGCATTAACGCGATCGATAGACCGCATTGCCTTTAAAGAGTCAAACCTAAGTTATTTCTAAGATTACAAAGTTGTATAAATACAAATCAACTAGTTCTTTTAAAAAGTAGGGGAGAGTGGCTACAGTAGTGACTGTCGTCATAACAGCTAAATTATACTGATTTTGAGATAAGGTCCAAGAGAGAAACATAAAGTATGTTTGTTCAAACAAGTTTCCATTATTGCATTAACGCACTGCTTTTAAAGAGTCAAAACTAAGTTATTTCGTTTGATTTCTTTTGATAATAATCGTTACTTGTATACATATAGATCACTACGTTTGTTATTTTGCTGTAAGTTGAGCATTAGTAATTAATTACCAGCAATAAGTTTTGTTTTATGTATATGTATATATTGTGGCATGTATTTCAAGCCCTTTTCAGGCGGAGATTTAAACTGACAATGGCAATATAACTTAACTAATTGTAAGACAAAATACAAAAGTGATAGGTAGAGGATAATTTAATACAATACAAGAGAACAAAAGATTTCACGAAGATTTTTTGTTTAAAAAATTATGTTTCGTTATTAATTGTTATATTATGTTCAAAAGTATTTTTTAAATGACAATAATATACGTTATAAACCATTATCATGTTTATAAATATTGTTTTTTAAACCTATTTTATGCCTGTCACTCGCCTTTTTCTTATATTATTTGATTTTTCACGGAGATAAATGTTCTAATTACTAAACTAAAGTAAATTAAATTATTGCTGAACAAAAAAAAGTGGCAACCGTACCTTATACCATGTTGTAACATATTTGATTTAATTGAATTATGTTATCATTGTGATAATAGATTAATTATTTAATTCTCATATAAATCGAATTACAAAAATGTTATGAAATGGTAATATCATTGACTCGAAATAATAGCAATTATGAATTGAAAAGTTTCTTTGAGAAAAGAAAGACTAAAAGATCTAAATGATATAAGTTTGATCAAACTCATTAAACTCTGATAAGAATAATTATAACGTTAGAACTAGCGAACTGGAAGTTTCGTGCTCGATTCACGGAAAAAGTTCTCGAGGATAATGTACTGATATTATCAGATGTTTGCTTGTGTTAACTAACTGCTAAAAACGAGTAGATTTCACACAAAAATTTGTTGGCGGATGTAGTTTCAATGTAGAAATAAAAAATTCGTATTGATCTATTTTATAAATTCCGGGTTATAACATTTATACAGCAGGGAGTAAAATGACATCAAATTACCTATGTTCTGTCATTTTGCATAATTCATATTTTATTTATGCAAATTTAAATTTACAGATATCTGCATAAAATAAGTAAATTTATGTTTTTGGAACTGTCAGTTGGCAAAATTAACATATTGTAATATCTGTATTATCAAATTATATTATATTATATAATATAATTAGTTTTATTTTGATAAATCTCACTAAATTTTTAGAAATAATAATGACAGAGTGTAACAAATTTAACTAATATCAGTACAAATAGTAAGTAAATTAATATTTATACAAGTGTCATTTTTAAAAATGAATATATTTTACTATTATTCAATATTTTATTCTCTGCCATATCTTAGTTGCCATTTTGCAATACTTATATCGACATTTACATTTTTCTTATAATTTAAAAAACATATTGGCATTTAACAGCAGTACAAATTTGAAATAAATTGATATTGTTTGAATTGTTAACTGTTAAAGTGTAAATTATTATTTATTTTTAAACTTTAATCTCTAGCAAATCTTAATTTGTTTTCTATTTATTTTAATTAATTAATTTATTTATTTATAAGCAAGTCGAAAGTTCGGAAGAACGCTTTCGAACATTACATACAATGTTCGTCATCAAGTTCATCATAATAAAGTCTATTAAAATCTCCAGTAAAGCCCAAAATTCATTGTTAAAATAGCAATAAGAAAATTGCGAAAAAAATAATATACCGATAATATAAAAAAACGGAAATCATGGTTGTACAGGAGGTTAAGTGATCAGGCTACATAGATGAAGGATAAAAATTATGCAAGGAAATAGTTCTTGAAATAAAATTGAAAATAGTAATTAAAATCAAATTGAAAAAAATAGTAAAATTCTGCAATATCATAAAAGACAAATTGTTTTACTAATAATTGTTTAATTAATTTTCTTTTACATTTAACTTTATTTCAATCAATTATCATTTAAGTTCAAATTTTAAGCGAATTGACATCTGGACACTTCTCATATCAACTATCAAATAATATTTTTTTTTTTTATTTTTTCACTTCTACCTCCATGATTATTATATTGTTTTAGTTCATTTATTCCCCTATTGACTACGCCACTATTTTATTCCCCTTGACAAGCTCTAAAAGTATTTATCAAAATTCGAATAGCCGTTTAGTTTAGTGACAACACACGCACAGATGATATATATATATATATATATATATATATATATATATAGAACGTCTGAATGTATATATATATATAGAACGTCTGAATGTATATATATATATATAGAACGTCTGAATATATAAATATATATATATATATATATATATATATATATATTCATATTTAAGCTTATACTTTCAGCTAAATTCAAATTTCAAGTGAATTGACATTTCTAGCAGATGACAGTTCAAATGATTTCAATGTCAAACAATGATAAGCGGTTTTTTTATAATTTTTGCCATTTATATCTACAGTATTACTATAGTTTTATCGTCCATTAAATCTTAAAAATTTTCTTTGGCAAACTCTAAAAAGAATGATCAAAATCCGAATAACCGTTTAGAAGAAGTATCAAATCATACACCCGTACAGAAGAATTTTATATATATACATCTATATTCATAGTATATAACACGCATATGTATTACATAAGTGTAGAAAACATTTTTATAATTTGCAATAAACGCAAAATATTTCATAAACTTAAATGCAATTTTATTACTTGTTGAGATTCTCTCACTATTATTAAAAAGCTTTCCTTATATCTGCAGTAAAATTCAAATAAAGACGAATAAATTCATTGCATTCTTCCTTAGTTCGTGCGGACGTATATCTGTTCTCAACGAGCGTCGCGGCGGCGGAAGCCCTCCCGTTTTCAAAAACATATCCGCGGTATATACATACATATAATACTCTTGTAACAGCGATAGAAAATGTTTTACAGATGTCGGGCTTTCATAACATGGTTTAATTAAAACTTTATTGAGTTTGAATGCGATAATTATAAACCAATTTAAAAGTTAGCTAAAATAAATGGTATATAATTATTAAATGCGTTTAAATTTAATAACATGGAAATAATAAAATAATAGAAATGGAGTATAAACACATTTAATCATATATTAACCGCTTTTTCACTTCAACTTCAACTTCAATTTGGTTCTACATATTTTACATATTATTATTTTTTTTAATACATCTATCTACATGAGATATAAAATCAATTGTACATGACAGGGTAGATTAAATGTTAAAAATGATTTTATAAATTAAATGTTAAAGGTTCTATATAGTAAACCATAAATTTGATTTAGCTAACTGCTGCGCTCACATCGAACAGCTTTGTTTCGTCCGAATCGAGCTCATAACGAGTATATTCGTCAATCACAGAGAGAGAGTAAATTTCGCTGCTAAGATATGGGGTAAAAAAATGAGTTTATTTAAAAAAAAATGTTATAAATACATTTTACTTCTGTAACAACATAAACATATATGACAAACGTATTAAACAAAAAAACAGTTTGAAACCATGAAATATTATATATGTAAATGTAAGAAAGTTAGAATAGTTTTTGATAAAAAGCAAAAAGTATTTTCAAAATGAACAGTAGAAAATGTTATTCAAATAGCTCAAATGGCTCAATCTTAATTCTTATTCATTAAGAATATTATTTCCATATTTCAGAAACTTCATGCAAGTTGTTAACTTCCCATAGGGTAAGTTATTGTAATCGTCCAATAATCGAAATTGAAAATTTTTACATTTCTTCAAGTATGGATACAATTTTTGTCCACGTTTTAGGGCGCACGAATCAAGCGATTCGAATGGTTTAAAAAACATTCAATTCCTATTGATAGGGAGATATGCTGATTAGTTTTTGGCACAGGCAGGTCCAGCCGTTACGGAGGTACGAAGCAAAAGTATAGAAAATAGAAATCGACTTTTTGAGAGAACGGAGCATCCAAATGAATCCGAAATCCGAATGATCCAAAAAAAAACTCGTAATGACGGGGAGAAGTGGTGATTAAATTTTGGCAAAGACAGGTACAGCCGTTTGGGAGATACCGAGCTAAGCATCCGATTTGCCTGATTCAAAAAACTTTTTGCTTGTTTTGACAAAATAATTGCTTTTGGGGAAATAAATATCTAAATAAATATTTTTAACTTTGTAATTAAGTTTATATAATTCTTATAAATATTAGACAATGTTACAGTATAAATAATAATCTATTTGAAAACATTTAATATTCCTCGAACATTTCGCTACGGTACGGGAAGTTCCAGCAATTTGCCTTAAGCCACACACACCACTAGTTTCAAACTTGATTCAGAATATAGTAAGTCAAATTTGAAATATATTCCGCCTTGAAATTGCATAAAAAAGAGCAAAAATCATGTGTTGATGCAAAACTATAAGAAACACTCACAAGCCCAAACATACGTATGTAAATGTTATGCGGTGGTTTACTTATATCCAGATTGTTCTAATCCAACTAATTTGTAAAATTAAGGGCTATGCCGGTGTAAAATAAATAGTTGCAGTGGCATTTTACCCCAAAAACAACATTTTACCTCTATTCTTACTGTACAAAACTGGTTAATACGCTTGGTTAAATTTTGAATATTTAAAAGTGTAATTTATTAATTTCAGAAATATTCACTAAATTATATAGAAATATTAGATTGAGGATTATATGCGTTCATCATAAGTAGAAATTTGGAAAATTTATTTAAGGAAATAAGAGGAAAACAACTCGTATCCAATAGCGAAAAACTGTAAGTACCTGTAAATCACCTCAGGAGTTGTTAGTAATAGATTTAAATTTGTATAATTTAGAGCGATTTATTTATAGAGTCGTAATAAGATTCAAAAAATTACACGTATTCCAACCTAGAAATAACATCCAAAGTTTTTATTACAAAATGGGATAAATTTCTGGACCTGATGTGGTTCTATGACTTTCAGAAGAGAAACGAAAAAGAACGCAGTACTAAGCTCCTGCTCCTGCTCCTGCTCTTTATTATACGCGCAGTTTGCAATCTATAAACCGTAGGATAGCAAGATGTAGATATAGACGACCTTGGTGCTTTTATAAAGATTTTTAAGCCGCTGTCGGAGGGTGTCAACGTTCGTAGAAAAGGCGAAACGTCCGCAAATAAAACCGATGCAACGAACAGACTCACAGACAAATGCGTTTCTCTTCAAATTCAAACTAACTTTTGCGAAGTCATTTGCATTTCGTTGAGCTGCAACTGATATGACAAAAGTGTAATGTAGTATTATTACATTTATGCACTTCAGATAATAATGAAATACTTTATCAAAACCGCTACTATAGTTACAAAAAACATTTGATAACAATATAAAAACTAAATTTTGATACCTGGGTGCATGTAGCCAAGATAAAATATATATCTTTGTAGATTCAATTTACATTGTATTCTTTTCATATATTTATAAACTATTCTTTCATAGCTAAGATAATAAAAATACTTTTATTATAATATAAAATATTTTAATTGAAATTTTATCATATCAGTCTCTTTCACTTACTGTTAGTTACTTTCACTTGAATTTTTCAACACATTTTTCATCAATTTCAAGTGAAAACTGACATCACTACCGCTTTATATACCAGTGTGTATGTAGCCGAGATAAAATATATATACTTCTACATTCATTTTATTTTGCATTCTTTCAAAATACTTTCATTACAATACGAAATGTTTTTCATTAAAATTTTATCATATAACTATCTATAGCACCTGGTTGCCTTCACTGAATTTTTTTCAACATATTTTTGATAATTTTCAAGTGAAAACTGAAATCACTATCGCTTGATATCAGAGTGTATGTAGCTCAGATAAAATATATATTAATGAACGAATACTGGTAGTATTTTTATTGACAATTACGGAAAGATTAGGTGAATTAAAAAATTTTATGTGATTAAATAAGATTAAAAAAGATTATATATGATAAACCGAACCTTTAATACAATTTTAATATTGATATATAAATGCCATTATACTTTTAGAATCAATATAAACATTTGACTGCTTGATACCAGGGTTTGTATGTAGCTGAGATAAAATATAAATTGATGAACAAATACTGATAGTATTTTTATTGACAATTAGGGAAAGATTATGTGAATTAAGAGAATTTAATGTGATTGAAAAAGATTATTTATGATCAACCGAATATATATCCAGTTTTGTTTCTCGAAGACGATTTAATTCAATTTTGATTTTGATGTATAAAGTGTATTACTTTCTGAATCAATATGAATATTTTACTGTTTGATATCAGAGTTTGTATGTGGCCGAGATAAAATATACAACAATAACAAATATTGATAGTATTTTTATTGACAATTATGAAAAGATTATGTGAATTAAAGAAATTCAATATGATTAAGAAAGATTATTTATGATCAACCGAATCCATATCTATTTTTGTTTTTAGAAGACGTTTCAATGCAATTATGGTTTCGATATATAAAGTGTATTATACATTTGTAATTAACATAAATATTTTAAAGCCTAATTCTTATTTTTTCTATACTTTCTAAATACGAAACTCATTAACAAACAAATTCTCACGATCAAATTAATGCACAATTCAATAAAATATCGCTGCATATCCGTAAAATCTATATAATACTATGCAAATAAAATTGAGTATGCATTTATGGATTTGGTAATAACATTCACGAGGTTCTGTCGAAATATTAGGCACATAATTCAAAAACAATAGATGGCACAATAATATTGAACTATAAAATTTTACAATGTAGTTATTTAGTTATTTATTAATATGCTGTGGCAAGGTACACATTTCTAATACTAATTTATACTTGAGTAAGAGTCTAATAAACACAAAGTTAGTTGATTATACCTTATAGTATTATGTTGAGAATCATTATATAATAAGCAATATGTTAAGTATATCAGATTCTATATTAAAGTAATATAGTAATAAGTTTAATATAAAATCTCGCATTAACATAAAACTCTATCCTTTTTCTGACAATAAGAGTAAACTAGGTAAGAAAGGGTGAAATATTGAACAGTAGATTTTAGTAGTGATTTAACCGCCAACAAGTATGCATTAAAAATATCTTAAGTTAAAAAGTGTTTGTTTTTAGATATCAGAAAAGATCAATTAATTAATATCTCTTAATAAATTATAGGCTTAATAAGCTCTAAATAAAGTATAGGTTTGTTAATTATTACCATTACAAAATTTTGTATAATTAAACGAGGTATCAGCAATTTCATTTTTACATCTCGATAATTAGATATGTTCCAAGCTAACGAGTTTAGTATTCAACAGGTATAGAAAAAAAATCATATATAAGCTTATAATAAGCTTTAAATATCGAAACCAAAATTGTTTTAAAACTTCTTCGAGAAACAAAGCTGAACAAAATTTCAGTTGATCATAAATGCATATGAAAAAGATACAACTCTTAATTTATGTTCAACATAATCTTCTCATAATTGTCAATAAACCAATGTATTCCAATAGTTGTTAAACCAATAATTACTGTTATATATATAAACAATAAGATTATATAATGAGATTTTGTGTAAATGAGCTAATAATCAAGCATCTATGATATTATTATTATTAATTCAAAAACATAGAAAAGGTGCCCAAAGGTAGAAATTCTCGGATAAAATAAAAATGTTATGTTACTGATCTATATTCGTATGAGATGGTTTGTCAAGAACTATCAAAAAGCTATGTCTTTGCTGTGTGATCAATTAAAACTCAAACCTAACCTCCAAAAGGCACAAATATCAAATAAGAATTATATCATAAGAGCAACATTCTGTTACTTTGATAACACTTAGGGGAGGTCTAACCAAAGTAAATATTTGCACTTTTGCTCCTTTTGTAGATTAGGTTTTATGTGCAAAACGCTCGATCGAACAGCAAAGACATAGCTTTTTGACAGTTCATGACTACCAACTCATACGATTATAGACCCGTAACCTAACATTTCTATTTTATCTATCTATATTGTCTATAGTCAATGTATATCTAATGTATCTATAGAATTGGCCCCTCATTATATTTGTATTCGAATAAATAATGAACCCTAGAAGTAGTTTTAAATAGTAAGTACTTTATTGAACTATTCGATGTAAAATGCTACTAAAATTCTTGTAATCTGTATTGAGTTTGTTTAATGAAGCCTCGAAAAACGACTACAGTTTGAAAACCAGGCCTATTTAGTACTTGTAAACTTGCAATCTAAAGTAGTAGAAAATTAAAATTAATCGCACTATTAATTTTACGACGCATTATTTAAATGGTATTAATATAATACTTAACGTAATAATAGAAAAAACCTTTTACATATAGCAGTAGTAATTAGCATAATTACAAAGTGAAATGTGTTGCCGGCGAGAACACCTCAAATGAAAAAACTAAAACCAAAAAGATAAAGAATTATGTAAAAACCAGTAGTTACCCACAACTGAACACATATTTTCACCTGCTATATAATAACACTAATTTATGCGTAAATTATACGTTCGTGAAACATTTGCAATTTCACACAAAATTATGTTTAATAACAACTTCGAGGCGAAACATTTGTTTCGATACATTGAGCGTTGAGCACGCGCTCAGATAAAGCTTATTAAAAATTAATAATTAATCTCGAAGTCGAATAGAAGGAATGGAAATCACTCCATCAAAGTCTCTTAACAAATAAGATTACGAGATACGCCGATTATTGCAAGATAAATCTGTTCGTACTCCGGCACGCGGCAATAAATTGTTTAACAGGTCACGCAATCCGATAATCCGATGCCCGGCGAAAGATAAATCAGCGCAATTATTTTTTATCTTTTCGATGCTGTTTGTTATTCGGTTTACACATCTTAATGCCAACTTTACATAATCTTTTAAATAGTTCTATTTTACAAATGAGTGATTTCTTGTAAATCATCAATTTATAGGTGGAAATGACTATATGGCTTTAGAGAAGTTATCTCAAAAACAAGTGAAATTAAGAATTTGTTTTAACAACAATATTTGAAAGTAGAGGGAAAAAATGTACCACCAGTCATACCCTTGATTCTTACCACGACACCATCAGAAGATAAACGACAATATTTGAAACTCTATAACAAAAGTATTTTTTTCGTTGTTAGTTTTTTGGTCGTGAGCACTGTCGTTTAGTTTAGGAAACCTTAATATAATTTTTAAATCTACTTTCATACTATGTATTGTTATTTTTATGATAGATTCACATTTTTTACAAAATTACCTCTATAAAAGCTTATATATTGGTGGCAATAAAAAATAGTAAATAAAAAATAAATCAAGTTAAAAAAAACTATTTTACAAGAGGTAAGTTAAATAAATAGTTATTTCAACTTTGATGTTGATTATTTTTGACAAAGTAACAGATGAAGGTTATATACAGAGTTATCACTGTAAAAATGTACCCATGAAATTTATATTTTGCATGGGTTGAATAATGTAGTTATTATTTAAAAAAAAAAAACAACTAAAATTAAGAATAAAACTTTCTACCGGTTTCCCTTGGCTGTCTCATTTTATTCCGCATATGGAGTAAAAAGGACGAGGTTACTAATTTTTGAAAAAAAAAAACAGTAAAATAACACGTATCTACAATAATGAATGGCTGGGAGTTTTACTGAACATAGTCAGATATTTGTTTTTTTATATGTTTTATTTGTTGTGATATAATTGATTTTTTATCAATTATATTATTGATTGTTCACATTATAATTGCTCAAAATCAAATTGTACCCCGCTCTACGGTATGTTAATATTTCCAAAAAAAAAAAACATTTGGAATTCAATTTGGTTTTCAAAAACGCCATGGAGAAAATATATAATAATATCTTATAAATAGTCCCATTTTACAAATAAGTGAATTGTCGTAAATAACTCATTTGTGTTTATGAACCATAAATTCCACAGATACTACAAACCAAAACATTGCTAAAAATGCGGTCTCTATATCTACTCTAATAATAATAAGGAAAGTCTGCTGATAATATTTACTTTTTGCATACCAAGATATCAGCCGCAATTAAAAAAGAACATTTTGATTGCTAAATTAAGTTTATCAAACTGAGAATGATAAATGAAAAATAATAAAATAATAAATAAGTAAAACGAGTATTGCTGTTTAAAGAAAATTTTAAGTTGCATGAGAGATATTTGAACAATTATGATACTTGTTTATATAATTACAAATCCAGAAGAAACAAGGTGTTAGTGGCATTTTGGCGTGGGTCAAATTTCATAAACTTCCTTATATGTGTTAGTCAATAATATAATAATTTTAGTTTTTAGCAATTATAAGCTACAAATCATATAAAATATTCATGATTCTACTAGCTCTATCTCTGACCTCAGCTTTTGTAGTAATACGCAAAAGTGAATATATCTTTATATCAAATAAGAATATTTTATAACAAGCAAAACTGTCTAAATGAATTTTCTTCACTACGATAAAAACTATATGAAAATTCTCAGCGTGGAAAATGTTTGATATTGAATCGCTGGCTTCTTGAAATATGTTGTCTATTATTAATATAGCCAAAGTAACATTAAACTTTATCATGAAACAAATAGAAATGGAAAAATAAACTTTATCTTTCAAACTTTTCAGAATGTATATATAGAGAATTCCAATATAAAAAGTATCACTGTTTACTAAAAACAACTTTTATAGGTAAATAATAATAAAAATAGAATAATATAGTATATTGAAAATTTACATACTTAATCTTGTAAACTCTGAATTTATAACTCAATAAGCGAGTTATACTGTTTTTTAATACATATATTAATATTTTTAGTGTTATTATAATATGAGCGTTGAGCACTTAAAAAATCTGTGAAATCAAATGAATTTCTGTTGGTGAAAAGTAAATAAAAGCAATTTAAAAATCAGTTTTACATTTAATTATAATCGAATAGTAAATTGGCGTAAACTGCCATAAAAAATTGATATGAAGTTAAAATTGATATGAAGTTAAAAATGATATTCATACAACGACAATTTGAATATTCAATTATTTCTGATGTGGAAACAATTTCTTTGTTCAAACACGCTTTGCTAAATAAATAAATAAAGATTGTTCTTTAGGAATAGCGACAGCGATGTTTATTGTACTAAATTTAAAAAGTATTATTGTTTTAATAGCCATATAAAAACTTACAAATTAACTATGATGAAAGAGAAAGAACCAATAACAAAACATATTGTTATTTTGACGATAACAATATATATTGCTTGCTATGACTGACATACAAATAATATGTGGTAATATACTCGCCTAAACTACATACACCTGTTTAGAAAATTAGTTCTATTGAAATGCCATGTCTAGTAATTTTATTTAATAACATTAGATACATGGATTATAAAAGCAAATCAATATAATCAAATTACGATCTTATGATCCACTTTTTCATTGCGTTCTAATACTATAAAATAAACTCTATAGTTTATTTATAATAATATTCTACAAATAGAGCTATAATTAAAATTTTGCAGAAAAAACTCTAGTTATGCAAATGTTTAATTTAATTTAAAGGCTTAAAACGTTTATTTTAAGAAGCCGTATTTTAATAAAAATTTATCTAGCTATTCAGTGCTCCATATTTTGGAAACATTGAGGTGTATATAAAGTTTTACTCTATAGTCTGATTTTATACGTACTTCAACATATTTTTCGCCTGTCTATTAGTATAGTAATAAAAATCTCCATATACAATAAATTAAATGCTTTAATAGAAAATATAAATTTTTATAAATAAATTTTCAGAATATATTTTCGTTTTTGATATCAAAAAGCTTTCTAATGTTTCTTTTTATGGATCAGATATATTTTATTTCCTTAACATTTTCTTAAAATTCAAAACTGATCAAGCTAAAAATTAATATGCTTTATATCCGTTATTAAAAAAACAAAAGCACCCTGAACAAATCAAATAAGAGAAGAATGTATTTGACTTTAATAAGACAAACTATGACATATGCTTCACCAATTTGGTGCATGACAAGCAAGAATAATATAAATAAATTACAAAAAATTCAAAATAAAGCCTTATTAGTATTATATTAGTTTTTTGGAAGATCAAGAAACCCAGTAAATCTACACTATATATCAAACAAAATACTACATGAAGCAATGCAAGTTCCGGAAATTAGAGAATTAATAAATAAAATCACAAAATTATTTTTTTTCAAAATGTTTAGTTAGTAATAACACAACAACTTTGTAACAAAAAATATGTTCTGGTATTCTAACTATGTGCTACCTAGTTTTATAAAAGATCTTTAGATAAAATAAATATTTCAGTTTTAATTTATCCAAAATTTTCCAACACATTTATGGTTTTGTTAGTGTTGTATAGTCCTTAAATATATGGTTTGTGGTTTTTGTGATATTTTTGCCAAATAATTAATATTATTCATATTAAAGTAATAGTTATATAAATTTATTATAGTTTAAATAATTGTTTTGTTATCATCAAATGAAGTTAGATATTCATGTTGTAAATTTATAGAATACATATATTTTTTTCATATTAAATGTAATAAAAATCTTATAAAAAACTTGATAAGGTTACCTTACTTGGTAAGGCAGTGTTTTCCAACCTTATAAAACCCCTCGCCTTAATTTTTTTTAACAACTTAGTTTCTTAAATACTTAACTGATATTATAACTTATTATCAGGCTACAAATTAATATGTAATATTATGTAAAATTAGAAATAAAAAATAATTATTTATTGGTTTATTATATTACTATTATAAAATTTTTGCTTTGTTTTCGAAAATAGTATTTTGGAAATATATGTATGCCCCTATTACAACAGTCTCAACCAGGGTGCGCGCCCCACAGATTGAAAACTATGGTAGTAAGGTTAAGCTATAGTACTTAAGTAAATTTAGAGAGAAAACTAAGTCCAAAAGTCGTGGAGAACTACATTTGAAGTAATGTGAAATTATATTGATTTTTATATTATAGTTCGGATAATTTGATAAGTAGTTGGATAATGTACCTGTAATTACGATTATTAACATATCAATAAGAATTATCATCAATTATTAATCCCTACTTTTTTGCCTTAAACTTCACTACAACACGATGACTAAGTAATTAATAAGAATGATCTGGATTTGCAAACGAACGTACGGATGTAATAAATTAGATTTCAAAAGCTGCATGTTTTCTATCACGCCACAGCCCGTATATAATTTGTTCATGTAGATGTATGTAAATACAAAGTGAAAAGGATACATGGTGGAGGTAAAAAAGTGTTGTTCGTCAAGCGTCTTATGAATAATGCACGTGCCGTGAATTACGGCGTTATAGGAATAATGTATTAGGACCTACTTTTGGCGTACGATGTGCATCGTGCCGTTGGCTCGTTTCCAATAGCAGAATCCGCCGCACTCGGGGACTATATTTAAGTTTATTGCTTTACTTTTACGATTAGAACGATCATTATCGTTGTCGAAATAGTTTGCGGCGAAACAGTTAACAGCGCGGAAAACAATGCTTGTTTAATATTTACATTATTAAATCGCTTGTTGACTCTTTGTTGATTAAACAGAACACAACTTATATCTCAATGAGGGTTAATAGCCGCAAGTATATGGTAAGGCGTGATTACAGTGACCGATTGCGAAATTAAGTAAATTTAATGTGCGCAGACGATTTTCAGGTCCGTTGAGCAATACGTTAAAAGCCAAAGACACAGCGGAAAGTAACACATGGCATTAAAATTTTATTACTCTGATAATAAATTGCAATAAATTTAATATCGCTTACCTTGTCGTCTTCACCTTCACTATCACACTGTAACAAAGAGAAAATATCTCCATTAGTAAAATATAAGTAAACGAGTAAATAAATAAATTAATAAATAAATAAATAAATAAATAAAATAAAACAAAAGTAAATATATATATTGTTGAGAACTATTACATAATAAGCAATATCTTAAGTTTGTCCCACCGCTGCCACCAAATGAAGAGATATTAATTATTGGATCTCTTGTGCTTTTTTTCTAAGGATTATTGATTTTATTTTGAATTATTATTTACTTAGTTGAGTGCTGATATTTTACTTATTGGAGGTTCAATAAGAACTAACACTCCCGCTTAATAATAACCCTTTTTATGTAATAGACCGTATTATAAGGTCTTTGGGGTCGATTTATAAAAGTTTATTATTGTTGTTAGCTTTGGTACTAAACTTATTACAAAGTTATTTTAATATGGAAACTGATAACTTGGAATACTGCTTATTACATAATAGTTATCAACAATATATACGTATCGTATATATACATATCGTATATATACATATACATATACATTAAGGATGTCCCAGAATCCAACAACAAGCCGAAGCGGAGTTATAGTATTTTCTATTATGAACTATCAAATATTTTACCATTTACAATCCTGATTAAATGCGCGAACTTCGATGGAACTTACCGAAACACTTTAGTACACATTTTTTAAGAGAGGATTTTTCAAAGTCAACCTATTTTGAAAGTTTAAATTCATAGCTTAATTGTCTTCATTTTTATCTGTGTTCAAATGTTAATTACGAATACCGACACAAACCTTAAACGATCAATAGCTCAATCTCATCAAAGCTCTAGGTTGCAAAAAAGCTTATAATTTCGAAACTACATGCATTTTTTCTATTTTTTTTTTCATGATAGTTACGATTAATACTATCACCCCTTCTCGGCTTGACGTTGAGTTCATAACATGAAACGCATATTTCGATTATAGTAGACGCATATACGCCAATAATAACAATAAACGTTACAAGCAAGCGAACCCAAATATTAAAATTTAAGGGATCAATTCTCGGATAAAATAGAATAGGTGATGTTATGTATATTACGGGTCTATCTCCATATAAGGTGTTTGTAATAACCTGTGAAAAAGCTATATATTTTCTGTGTGGTCAGATGTTTTACACATAAAACGTAGCCTGAAAAACGCAAAAATGTCAGAGAACAATTTTGTCATAAGTGTAAATTTCTGATGTCTCCAGTGCTGGATTTACAGTAGGGGCAATCGGGGCTACTGCCCAGGGCGGCAAATTTTGGGGGGCGGCAAAATTTGGATAGTGAGAAAAACATTCTGTACAATATGATCAACTATTTTTAACAACATTTTTTATTTCAAGAAATATAATTAACCAAACATAATACGATTGCAATGCAAAATTTGGGTTGAAATAACCGATAACTAAAATTTATTATTTTGTCTTGCCTCCCTCTCCATACATAAATTATCAAATTGGTTAATAAGTTATGAAATTTGGCAATTTGGCTAATATAAAGATCCGTAAACAAGCTGAAAGTTTAAGAAAAATATGTTCTGTTCTGGAGTCCTCTTAAAATGACGAATTTGTGCACTTACAAGCTTATCGCGTCGAAAAAAATTTAAACTAGTGACTCATGGCATTGTGCCTTAAGACAAATTACTGAAACATCCCGTACTGAAAACTACGTTTTATAAAGAGCTTTAAAATTTTTTGAAAAATGAAACAAAAAGACTTTTAAAACACATTTTTTATATTTTGAAATTTTTCGAAAATTATGAACTTTTTGCAAAGCAATCGCGCTGGGTAGCTGTTTCAGAGAAGAAATATCAAAACTCAATTACCATTTTTTGTAATTGCCTGTACCAAAAGCTAATCAGCATGTCTCCTCATCAATACAAATCTAATATTTTTTAATTATTCGAGTCGATTTCGAGAACACGGATCAACCGATTTAATAATTCAATCTCCTATCAATTCCTATTGATAAGGAGACGTACTGATTAGTTATTGGCTAAGGCAGGTCCAACTGTTTTGAAGATACGAGCCAAAATGCCAAAAATGATAATTCAGTTTTTGAGAAAAAAAGCGTCCAATATCATTCAAAAAAATTTACAGAAAATTTGTGGTGGGCAGGTTTAGCGGTTTCGATGATCCAATAAAAAAAATTTGAAAAAGAAACATTAGGCGGACAAAAGTGTTCATAAGACATATGCACATTAAATTATCAGATATTTTAACGATATTATGATTATGAGTATGAATGCGTTCTGTAACATTGTTTATCCGTTAGACTGCGACGCGGCGCGTACGCGCTTCTATATTGTGTTCCTACGAAGCAGAAGCAGCGCGATTGCTTTAAAAAAAAGTTCGAAAGTTTGTAAAATTTCAGGGATGGGGCGGCATTTTTGTCAGTGCCCCGGGGCGCCAAATTTCTAAATCCGGCCCTGGATGTCTCTTTGATAACATATACGTGAAGTTAGGTTCTGTGCTTCTAAAGTAAAACGTCTGATCGCGTAGTAAATACATGGCAATTTGACAGTTTGTTACTACCAACTCATACGAAGATAGGTCACAACATAGCGCTCCATAACATTTTTTTAATCCGAGAATTAGCCCCTTAAAGATTAAGTAATATACTAATGATTAAAGCTTAATCTGTACTGTTTTATGCATATTTTTGCAGACTGTATAAATACTTTGCCATATCCAATAATAGGTCACGACCGTTAAGAAGTTGCATTTAAACATGACTTTATCCTATATCCGTTTGAAAGATCTGAATCTATTAATTTATGCAAAGCACGATCTTTTGAGACAGAAACGATGTCATTTAAGTTTCTTTGTATTAATTATAGACTCATTTCGGCTTTGAAATAGAATTTGTATGTAGAAGAACAGTTTGAAATATTTACAGACAATTGCAATAAAACTTCTCATATAAATTTCAGAATAGTGAAGAGGGATCAACGCCTATACTGAGAATTTAGACATTGACTTTTGTTATTAAATTATATCTTGAAGTCAATAAAAAAAATAGGTATAATATTTTTTGAACGGTAATCAGAACTTAAAAGTTCTATAAACTATTCTAGAGGTGTCAACTCAAACAGTTGACTATAATAATGAAAAAATTTATTGATGCAGCAATGCTAGAGCAGGGCTATTTTCACTTAGTCATCTATATTTCCAAGTGAAAATTGATGTTACTACTATTTGACAACAGAATGCTCGAGGCGGGAACGAACATGGGACCTCTGATTCAGGTCCAGTCGAGGTATAACGAATAATTGAATATTGAGATAAGTATCAAAAGTCATAGAAAATTTAATCAAAAACTTTTCCAAAACTAATTAAATTTATAATAATCAATGCAAGTAACTTACGATATATCCTTTTCCGGAACTACACCGGCTACTTGCCTGTTGAAGAAGAAAAATGAAAATATAGTACAATAACTATAGATATCTAATATAATATATATATATATATATATATATATATATATATATATACGTTTATAAGTATGTGTTTATATATAATGTATATGTGTATGATTTAGAGAGTGTGTTACCTAAGTACCCATATCATTGTAGACATATTAATTACAAACATAATCAGTATAAGTAATTATAGAAGAAAATGTCGATGGCTTTTTGAACCATGTGTGTTTTGCAACAGCAATAAGGCTTTCAAAACCGCATGCAATGAGAGTGATTTATTACCTATACCAGTATTATAGTCTTGCTTACATATACAATATGCTAACGGCAATACTTGAACATTGCAAATTTATAGGTGGAAATAACTAGATGTTAATGTTTTCAAAAGCAATTTGTAAAAATAATAGAAAATAATATTATGCAAAATAATTTGAAAGGTTATTGAAGTCTATTAGAACGATGCGTTATAAGGTTAGATATGTTTCTAAATTGATTATTCAAAATTGGCCCGGCGGTGGTGTAATCAGTTCGGGTGTGAGCTAGCACAAACGAGTCCCGGGTTCGCCGGTTCGATCCCAGCAACGGCCTAGCCTGACATCAGGCAGCTTTGATGTCAAATTTCCACTTGAGGTTAAAGATCTCAAATATAGTCTCAAGTGAAAATCGGCTATTGTGGGTAACGCTGTATATATAATAAAATGTCAACTGAATTGGGAAACTACTAGGTTTTCATTCTTTCAAAAACACATACAATAACGCAATATACGATTACAGAATATACTATTAGGACAGGTTGTAATTCGATGTATAACAAAAGAAATGATCATTTAAAATATACTTTTACTACATTTAATTTAAGAACTTGACTAAAGCATACATTGATAGTGTAAGCTAGATATAGTATTTCTAAAACTACGATAGAAAACCAATGAAAATTAAATTCATTTCGCATATCGATTTTTGTGCATCGGATTCCCATTTCCCGGCACGTGGAATTACATTAGTTCCAATTTAAAAAATTGATTATAAAGTGCTACAAGTAGAGAGATAGTGCTAATATTTGTATTTTTTGTACAATACATGTTAATAATTGCATTTATATTAAATATAAAATATTACAATAAATTTATAAAATAAATTACATACGAATACACAACAAGAATCTAAAAAAAGTTTTATCCCTTGCAATATTGTAAAAACTTGTAAGCTCATAAAGCTTAAAGCTTTAAAGGTAGTAGTAAGCGATCTATTACGTCCCACATGTGCACGTGCCAGTGATTTAGATTGACATACTATATAAAATAAGGAAATAATCTTGCTCTCATCATACCATTTGAATTTTTATTTCAACGCTGCTAAATTTCTCATGTATTTAACACTAAATTACTCGACCATAAAACAACCGAGAAACCACTCAAATTCTGTAATGAAACCGTTTACAAATTTGTTTTTATTTCAACGCTCATAAACATTTAATTACAACCGGGAAATGATTCTACATTTGTTTCAAAATAATGAAGAAATTGAAATCAATATTAAAAACTAATATTGTGGTCCTACATTTTAGGTCTCAAATGTGATCATATTAAAATGGCGAAATTGTACCAAAAATGTAACAATTTTTTTCTCTTTTTTTTTAATGATCATCAGAACATAAATAAATTCTATAAATTATTTTGATTTACATTATTTACATATAATAATATATAGTATTTTATTTTACTCCAGTGGGTAATTACTATTTGATACAACTCATTGGATCAAATTAATAGGCCATAATTGAATGTAACAAATGATTATATAAATTATATCTAGAAAACTGTGCAAAAACCGGTTTTCCAAAATATCAGTTAAAGAAGATAATAGATAAAAAAATGTTAATTTTATTGTGTATGTTATGAATTTACTGGAATGTTATACCAAAGATTAGATAAATTAAGAAATAGATAAATTGAAACAAATTATTTAGATCTTTTATATTGCAAAATAACACCGAACACACCTTATTTAAGATTAACTTATAGAAAGTAGATTAAAAAACGTTATATAACGATAATTTATAGATCAAATAGATCTTCAATAGATTGATGGTTTAAAATTATAAATAAATTAAGAAATTTCAATGGCTGTGATAGAAGTTGATTCAATACAATTGGAGCAACACGTAATAATTTTATGATTATCAAAGGTCATTATATCAAACATCTTTAAATAGAAAATTTATCTAATCATTGCTATAGAAAGTGAGTTCACTTGCACAATAATGAACAATACAACTGTTTCTTTTATATACTCATGCTATGAATTTTCTTTTAAATTGTTATGTAACTGTGATTTTAATATATTACTATAACCAGAAGCTTAATGACAATTAGTAAATTTTAATATTTGCTATTTAAAATTATTTATATACTTTCTTTATGTATTGATGTAGTTTCAAATAATAGAAATGAAAATATAAGCGCGAAAATGTTTTTATTTATGAAATTATTAATCAATAGTTTTATCATTATCAAAGGTCATTATATCTTTAAATAGATAATTTATCTAATCTTTGGTATATATTTCAAGTAAGTTCATTATATCATCAAATATAATGAATATCATTATATCAAACATCTTTATATAGATAATTTATTTAATATTTGGTATGGCTTTCAAGCAGGTTCACTCTTACAAAAATAGAAAATGCAACTGTTCTTTTATATGCACCGTTTGTGTAATATCTTTGAATTAATAGATTTGATTGATTGAACTGCCATTTTAATATATTACTAATTAGTAACATACACTTAGTGCCTTATTTGTAAACTTAAATATTTGCAATTTATAATTATCAGTGCGGAAATGATTTTTAGTAATAATAATATACCGCATAAAAATGAGCAGCAAATTCAATTAGAAACCTACGATTTAGAATTATATCATTATTTCTTATAAATAACTGAGTTGTTATTCCTGTCATAGTAAGCTTTCAACATGAATAAGATTTTCTAAGCCTACAACATAACTGTCTTTTGATGTACGATCGTATATAATAATAATTGATGTGGATGTGGATGTGGTATAATTGTGATTAGTACTTACATCACTAAGTCTATCTCTGGAGCTGTCTGGATCTCGAGGAGCGACTGATGAACCAGTCAGACGCAACGAAGCTCTTCCGCTGTCATCAGAAGTGCCTGCATCCAGTGAACGAGCAAATTCCTGGAAATCGAATTACAAATATGTAATAAACGACATATGGATTACAAATATGTAATAAATGCCTAAAACTTATATAGGGTAATTAAAAAATATTTTTGTTAGGTTTTGATGCATTTTTATAATATTTTTTGTATTTACAGAGCTTTTTCTGCATTTGGAAAATGGTGGCAGGTTAAAGAGGGATTAGAGTCATTATAATCACATGTGCCTCAAAGATTTGTAAGAAATTGCAATAAAAGTTGCATAAATATATTCGGCCAAAAACTCGTTTATCCGGCCCTCAATTATACGGATTCGTGATTATCCAGCGACCAATTTATTTATTTTAAAAATATAGCCGACAGAACAGTTCAAAGAGGACTTAAAATGCACTTAATAACACTAAATTACATAATACAGAATGTAACAATATTCAAAATTACTTAGAATAAGATAAAATAATAAAAGATATTCGAAAAGAAATGAAAAGGTTAACTTGAGCAGATGGAGATTATTTCATGAAGTGAAGGGTTATGAATATCTATAGTCATTGTTGATTAAGTTAAAGTTAGAAGACATAAGTGAAATAGGTGAATTTAAGAGAGAATTAGATTTAGGAGTAGGACGAATAAAAAATAATTTATATGAACAATTCGTGATATAGCAGCAATAAAGAGAAAAAATCGCTTACGTCAAATGACAATTGCCACATATTTTAAATTTAAATTAAATTTTAAATTTAAACCAAATTGAACTTTTTACCTAATTATTTGATGACTACCAAATACATATTATAAACAAATTATTATATTCGTACATAAGTACCTAAATATTTTATTCCATGATTAATGATCCAGATTTGTATTATGTATTTGTATTAAGTGTAAATAAATATGTATGTACATACATAAATGCTAATTTCTTAATAAATGTTGATTTCGTTGATAGTCATGTATTTGTAGTTTTTAATGAACACAATATTATTCTTCAGATTTTCGATTACCCGAATGCCTATCGACAACTATTAGTCTGGTTAATCAAGTTTCTCTATAGTGGCAAAAACGTTATATTAGTATGCTTCCTTTCTTTTTGCACAGGGTATCCCAGATCTCAACGTCAAGCTGAAACGTGATAATAGTATTGATCATAACCTTCATGAAAACCATTTTTAAAAAAAAATTCTCACGATGCTTGAAAAATATGAGCTTTTAAATGTAACCTAGAGATTTCGACCATTTTATGGTTAACGGTGGTTAATTTTTATTAATTTTGTTTATTTAAGCTTTGGATCTGTAATCGCAAATATTTTTAACCATTTCTAGGACCAAGATAAAAAATAATAATAAATTGCTCCAAGTTATCAAGAATTAAGATTTTTTTTTGAACCATGAATATAAAATTTTCAGAATTGGTCAACTTTGAAAAGCCCTTTTCAAAAAAAATGCCCTAAAGTGTATTGGTAAGTTTCATCAAAATTGGCGCATTTGATATTTTCAAAGTAAAAAAATGAGTATAAAATGTTATATACTAAACATTACAAACAATTACGACAATCTACATGTTCGTTGAAAAAATAAAAAAAATTGTAAAATACAAAAATACGCATTTATATTTTAAATTGTCTATTTTCTATCATAATTAAAAAAGTGATCCTCAATAATGACAAATATATCCTGAGATTTTATAGATCATGGTAGTTACGCACATGTTTTTTTAAAATATCAAAATGATTTGTACTATCAATAAATATAAATCTATATTTAAATTTCAAATACTTAATTGGGATTATTATTATTACACAATAACAGAACAAACTGTTATAATGTTATAACTCAATAAATAAGATAAGTAAATATTTGTATAAGATTTCTATGATAGAATCTCTAGATCTATAGCATATCTGAATTTCTCTTTTAAAAAAAGTAATTGTTGAATTAAAATGTTTCAAGATCAAAATTTTATTAGTTGGCTATTAAAAACTGTAACCAAACAAGTACATGATTTATTAGTAACTAAATTACCATAATTCAAACATGATTTATTAATAAATTTATTACTTATAAAATATTATTACAATCAAACGTATTTTGCGGTTTACCAACTCAATGTTGACGTTATAAATAATATTTTATTCAAATTACTCTGAATTTGATTTATGCTTTGAAGGTATAAATTAATCTAAAAACGCTATTGAAACTGCCTCCTCTGCAACTGACATTTATAAAACCAACATCGGAAATATATAATTAAAATTAATTGAATAGTTATATAAACCATAATTAAATGTAATGATCAATAGTAGCATTTAATAACTGATTTCCATTAAAACTGATTTTAATTTTAAAACATAAAAACACGTAACAAATTATGATTAAAATTAATATGCCATAAATCATTTATGGTAAATAAACCCGTAATATGTAAATTTTAATTAGTTGGTAAAAAACTGAACAGGCTTTTAAACAGATGAGCATCTTAATAAAACGAGTAAAAAATTAATTTGTTATACATATGAATATTCAAACTGCACATTTATAACCACGTCGGTTAAAAGTGAAAAATAAATATTTATAGTTAATGATAATACATAAATCTCATATATATAGTTATTCTTTTTTATAAATTTCTACGAATTTTTCTGTCTCTGATCTTTATATTTGAAACACAGGTTCATAAAAATAGAGAATACAAATAAAGATACTTTGTATAAAGGCCAGAAAGATGATTCAAGAAAACTTGGACCACGTCCAATGTTTTGGAAGAGTCCCAATGTTAATTGATCAGTTTAAATACTTACAAACTTGTACAAAAAGGCATTTGCAAGAATTGTGAAATATGTATTCAAATAGAGCCATATATAAACATGAGAATAAAGAAATGAAGTTAACTAACTATTTATTAAAGGAGACTAAATTTAATCTTCTAAAATATTAATAAAAATTAATTACAATATTTATTGATATAGACTACATCAACAAATTAATTTTTAAGTAATTAATTTTTATTAATGTAGAGAAAATTAAATTTAGTTCACTATCTACTTGTTAGTTATCTACATAATGTAGATAACATTACCATATGTTTGTAATTTTTTCTAATCATAAATATTTAAATAGGTCATAAATATAATTGTTTCATACATTTTGTTGTGCTTTAAAAGAAGTTTATTATGTTTTCTATGTAGGGGAAATATGGACAAAATGGTACATATCAATTTTATTGCGTTTATCAGGTGTTTTATGAAATTTTTACTATTTATTCATTTTTGTTCCCTTTCGAACAAAATAACATACTTATACAATGAACAAAATGACTTGCAATGAATTCTGCAAGAGCTACAGAATAGATCATTTGAGATAAAAAAAAGAATATTAAGTCAAAGGTAATTGGCTTTTAACTTCTACTCTACTGACTGACCAAAAAATTCCCCGGTAAAAAAGGGGTTTGCATTGGTTCTCTTTGGGCTCATGCATCATGTTCTGATACACCAAAAAGGACCAAAAGATTATTTTGTAAACTTGTGAAAAAAATTTGCACCTCAATATATCCTTACCCTATGTCTAAGTTCATAAGTAATGTCCATATAAATGGACATTGGATAATATGAACTTGGACAAATTATGGACAAAATGGGTTTTGTAATTGGTTGCATTTTTCCTTTATAAATATGTTAATTTTTCCTTTATAAATATGTATAGTTCGTACTTAATTATAAGACTGTTTCTGGTATTCAATGAACCAAATATTGAAACTCACAATTAGTTATGAATTGATACTAATAAATAAATATCATTAAAAAACAAAACACCGTGTAATTTTGTCTGTACTTCCCCTACATGTTTATTAGTTCAGTTAATATCCTATATAACATTCAGATAATATCTGGAAACTTTCACTAAACGCAATTCGTCTAGCATTTTACGAGATCATTTTTCACTGGTGGTCGTCATAAAATATCACTTGAGATACGACTTACAAGTACTTTTAACTTTTTATTTATTTAACCCGGTATAGTAAAAAAACATTCCAGACAAACAAAGGCAATCGAAATTATTTTATGATAACAAATTAAATCCTGATAAAAATCCGTATGCCAATTAGTGGGCGTTCATTAATCACGTGATCGCTTTTTAAGGATTTTGGGCCCCTGTACCTTGGTGATACTTAGTGATATTTAAATTCATCCCCCCCACCAAACATCACGTATATTTTTAGTACCTAGAAAATATCGTGTTTTTTTTTTATTTTTTTTGAAAAATTTTGGATTTTTGGATTCACCTATCCCTCGCTTTACACCGTGTAATTCGAAAAATTCACTTAAATATGAAAAAACTGTGCTAAAGTTAAATCTACTATAAAAAAGTCCTTTTTGTCAGTTTTTAACATGATGAATAACAAACACATTGAACGAAAAAGGAGTATTAATACGTACATTCAATATCATTAATAAATTTACGCTATCAATTATATATAAACACTAATTAAAAGAAAAGTTTGAAAACGATGATGCTCTTTAGTTTTGGTATTTCAAACGAACTAGCTTATACACACATAAAATTTAGTTTTGATCATAAAACGGGGAGTTCCCATCTTATCTACAGATTTCCATGATAGACATAGACTACTAAGTAACTGTAACATACATTTTAGAGCTGTTTTAGCGATCTAAGCGCGTAAGCGCCGCGTCGTAGTTTTACGTGTAAGCATTGATACAGAACCCATATAAATGTACGCAAAATTTGCACTTATTATTATAATCTCTATAAAATATCTGAGCATATGATGTGCATATATATAATGATGATATTTGACCGCCAAATGGCATAATTTTTTACTTTTTTATTGGATCTCTGAAAACGCTGGACCTGCCTTCCCAAACATTGCACCAGTTGTTCATTTCGTTAAAGTAAAATGTTTTTTTGAATTACTCAAATTAGACGCTTCATTCTCTCAAAAACTGAAAATTAGCATTTCCCTCATCAATAGCAATCGAATGTTTTTTGTATTATTTAAATCGGTTGATCCGTGTTCTCAAAATCGTCGACGAAAAATTGTATCCGCGACATACACACACATACACATCCATTTTATTAAGGCATGCCAAAATGTTCAGAAACTTTTGAAACGTAAGTAAAGATACATAAAAATTTTCATTTTCTATTTTTTGCGATTACTATAACTTACTCCAAAGAAAGTTAATAATGAAAATGTTATTGTAGTTATAAACAAATTATAACTTATTATTTATAAAATCGTATAAATGCAAAATTAAAATATTTAGTTAACAAAATATTTCCAAAAACCGTGTGAGATCGAAAACGTTTAAAACGAATACCGCGTAATATGGGGGATATGTGTACTTGCATTAAAATGCCTTAAACAATATTTAAAAAGCTAATTTTCACCCGCAGTTAGATGCGTTTAGCGTTTAAAATAAGTGTTAAAATTGTGCTCCTTTGATAAACACCTCTAAACAGTAAACAGTAGTAAAATATTTAAATATATACACGGTCTCACACACGAAAGAATATGCTAATTATGTGTGTGAGAACAAAAATGAATTAGTTTCTCTTACAAAGCGTTACACGAAATGGCATTTATGAATCGCTGACAGATACAAAACATTCAAGTTACAAGAACCGTGTCTTATCTGCCTCGGTGGTTTACAGTTACAACGCTTGTTTGTACAATTACACAATTTAAAATAATTTGCTTGTATAAAATATTGTAAAATAATTTATGGATTATATCTATAAAAATATCAGTGAATCGTAACTTTTATTACGAGCTTTATACCGCAATCATTATTTCATTTATATTATTGCAAATAAGCTTTTAATGATTCGTTGAATAAAAGAATATATTGTTTTTTTATTAGCCATTACTACATGTGTTAGGTTTATGATATAAATTGAATTATTAATAAAACAGAGATAAAAATAAATGAACACGACTGATGGCATCAAACAACATGAAACGAATATAATCCATATCAAATGAATTTTACAATTCTGATTTAATGCAATCATATTATTTTTCCACAATTAACTTCCCGTTAGGTAAGTTATAGTAATCGCAAAAAAATCGAAAATAAAAATGTCTATATATCTTTACGTTTCAAAGGTTTTCCAACATTTTGGCATACCTCAGAAAAAATAGATATGTTTGTGTGTGCGTTTTGTATATCCGCATTTTTTCGTCCATGTTTTCGGGCGCACGGATAAGCCGATTTGAATGGTTCAAAAAACATTCAATTCCTATTGATAGGGAGATGTGCTGATTAGTTTTTGGCAAAGGCAGGTCCTTGCCTTTTCCAAGATACAAAGCTAAATGTGCAAAAAAATGGCAGTTTTTGAGAGAACTATGCGTCCGATTTGAATTATTCAAAAAACTTTCTGCTTCTTTTGACAAAATAAATGCTTTTGGGGATAAAAATATTTCAAAATTCTGGCAAAAATTCTAAAGCATACTATAAACATAATTTAAATATATAATTTTAACTTTGTAGTTCAGTTTTAATTATTTCTATAAATATTAGACAATGTTACATCGTATTTATAATAATCTGTTTGAAAACATTTAATATTCCTTGAACATTTCGTTACGGTACGGGAAGTTCCAGCAATTTATTTAATTTTTATTCGTAAACGAAAATTGGAGCTCAGTTTTCATATTTTCTTAAGAATTTTTGCTATGTTGTATAAATCCAATTGCAGTAGAGCGAAAATTATTAATATTATAAATGCTACGTTATAGTATGTTTACTATAATCATAAAATTTATTTATTGCTATAGTCATAAAAAAAAAGATATTCCGGCTGAATGATCAAACAATCTAAAAGTCTTGAAACAGTATTATTTGGCAACACAATGAAATGAACTCAGTAGTTTCCAACCTGTGGGGCGCGTGGCTGTTGCGAGAACGGGGTACAGTTATTTCCAAAATACTATTTTCGAAAATAAACCAAAAATATTAAATGATATAAAACAGTGAAAAAGTATGTAATTATTTTTTATGTATATTTTATATAATATTTCATATTAAATAATAGTAGCATAATTGTTGACAAAATTTAAGAGGGTGCAACTTTTTTTTATAAGAAAGAGGAGCGCGGTGTAAAAAGTTTGGAAACCATTGAGTTAACTAAAAAAGTTAAAATATAAATTATTGATTATTAAATACAATACAATGTATAAGCAAAGTAAGCTTCAATAGATTTTTCTTCTTTTACACAGAGATTTGTAAGATATACGTAGAACGTATGGTTTTAAAAACAATACAAGTATCTATGCAATTTTCAATTGTAAATTAAACAGCAATATTAAGTTGAAAACTAGCTGTAAGTGGAATTCTGTCTTAAGGCAATTAAGGCATCGTGCCTTAAGGCAAATTGCTGGAACTTCCCGTGCCAAAAATTATTATTTTTTTAAAAACGATTAACATTTTTGAAAAAATTTCACTTCGAAAAAATAAGATTTTTTAGAAATTTTAAATCGGACAAAAAATTACTTTTTTTTGAAAAAAAAAATTTTTTTTTTAAAAATTTTTAAATAATTTTTTTTATAAAAATTTTTTTTTGGAAAAAATGTTGTCTTCATTTTGATATATTTTGGAAGATCTGAACTTTTTTTCAAAGCAATCTTTAACTGCATAGAGACGAAATATAGAAGCGCGTAAGCGCCGCGTCGCTGTCTAACGGAAAAACAATAGTACGGAACCCATAGGAATGTAAACAAAACTTATACTTATTGTTAAAATCTCAATAAAATATCTGATAATTTGATATGCATATGTCTAATGTCTAATGATTATTGTTGACCGCCAAATGTTATTTTTTTTAGTTTTTTTTACTAGATCTCCGAAACCGCTAGACCTATCTTCATGAAAATTTGATCAAATCTTCATCTTGTTAATACAAGTAAAATGTTTTTTGAACTATACAAATCGGACGCTCCGTTCTCTTAAAAACTGAGTTACCGTTTTTGGCACTTTTTGCCCCGTATCTCCGGAACGGCTAGAATGTTTTTTGAATTATTCAAATTGCTTCATCCGTGTTCCCGAAATCGTCGACGAAAATTTGTATCCGAACACACACACATGCACGCACACACACACACACACACATACATCAATTTTCTCCAAGGTATGCCAACATATTCAGAAACCTCTCAAACGTGAAGATATATAAAAATTTTCATTTTCGATTTTTTTGCGATTACTTACCCTATGGAAAGTTAATTATAAATAAATCAATTTATCATCTCCAGAACATTAACAATCGTCATTTCATTTCGAATCAAATTCCAAAAAAAAAAATAGTTGCCAAATTTACACAAAATTGAAAAAGTGCTCCAGTACACAAACAGTCTAAACGCACTTGGGTAAACATTTGTACCAGAGTGGCGCTTAGACTGTTCTTAGCTTGGGTGATTTTTTGAATTTTTAATCGAAAATTACAAAAAAATTTTTTTGAAAAAAAAATTAGAAACAAAAATTTTTTTTTCCAAAATCAATTATTTTGTTGAAAAAAGCAGAAAGTTCTTTGAATCATTTAAATCGGACGCTTAGTTCTCTCAAAAACAGCCATTTTTTTTAAATTTAGCTCTGTATCTCCGAAACCTCTGGGCCTACCTTTGCCAAAAACTAATCAGCACATCTCCCTATCAATAGGAATCGAATGTTTTTTAAACCATTCAAATCGGTTGATCCGTTCTCTCAAAAACTCGCTTTCTATTTTTTGCACTCTTTGCTCCATATCTCCGTAACTGCTGGACCTGCCTTTGCCAAAAACTAATCAGCACATCTCCCTATCAATAGGAATCGAATGTTTTTTAATCCATTCAAATCGGTTGATCCGTGCGCCCGAAAACGTGGACGAAAAAACGCGGACATACAAAACACACACACACACACACACACACACATCCATTTTTTCTGAAGTATGCCAAAATGTTCAGAAACCTTCAAAACGTCGAGAAATGTAAAAATTTTCAATTCCGATTTTTGGACGATTACTATAACTTACCCTACGGGAAGTTAAAAATTAGAATTAACTAATACTTCGTATCACATCAACCAAACTGTTATCTGAATACAGACCTCTAATTTACTTATTATTAGTGTTCAAAATTATATTCTTCATAATCAGAAATAGAATAAAAATCATAAATGTAATCATAAGGAAACTCACAACGTTTGAATTATGTGCAATTTGCTCTCACATTATAGATTTTTGTAACATTAGTTAACTAGGGATTTATTATTCATATAATTGGACCTATGGCATATCAAGCAAATCAATACAGCAATCTATTTGCTGAAGGATTATTAACTTTCATTTTATTTCCATTATATTTCAACAGTAATCAGAATTATGTGTTCTATTAGCTTTTTTTGTTGTCCATTCCTTAAAATAGTGTTTCGAGAAGGAGACCCAGTAGTTATTATTTACACCATTATCTTTCTGCTGAGATTATATTACACATATTTCTAATAGTGATGAAAATGTATATTGCAGCAATGCCCCGAAGAGCTAATTAAAATGAAGAAGCTAAACTTAAAATCAAATTTGAGAATTATATTCGTAAGTATAAATCTGCTGTATTCGTAAGTATAATCTGCACCACTGCTTTCTTTAAGTGAAGGTGAGGATTGCACCCGGAACCATCTATTGCCAAAAACCATGTTCTTACCACGAAGCTCAACTTTCTTATAGCCTAACAGACTTTTCACTACATCTAAGGTCGTGCCAATTCACTACTTGCTCCTGGTATTCTAACCTTTCAAAAACGGTGTTATCATTGTACAGATTCCATACATCTCATTAATATGATCTGATGAACATACGTCAAGCCTTTACGAGTAATTGCGATCGTTTTGTAAACAGAAACCATTTTTGCTACGTGCCGAATGCGGCGGCTTGTGACCGTGGCATAAATGTACATTTAGCCGTATACTGCAGTATCATCATTATTGCAGAATTTGCACTTAGTCACTGTTGCATGCACTTCACAACATCTGCAGAAGTCTACGCGCGCCTTGCTTTACGAATGCCACGTCCGCAGCAACCAAGGTAGTAATATAATAATTAATTTTTCAATTGACCAGTTCCCCAAATGGTGACGGGAAATATGTTCAGAACCTTTGTCTATAAAGATTTGCAAAATTTTAATTAATATGACAAGTGCCATTTGACTTTGGGGCCAATTCTCGGATAAAAAAGAGCGTAACATAGTGTTGCCATAACAACGCCTGGTCGCACAGCAAATACATAGCATTTTGACAGTTTTTACTAAAATTTGATAATTTTCACTAAAAATTTATATGTAGAAAAGGGACCACTGAAACTTCCCGTACCAAACATTAAAATTTTTAAAAAAGATTCAATTTTCTTTTAGAACTCTGAAAAAATCTATTTTTGAGATTTTTAAATTTTTTGAAAAGTCGCATATATTTCACTTGTTTTATTAAATCTCCTAAACCGCTAAACCTGTCTTTCCAAAAATTTCATCATTTCTTCATTTCGTCAATACAAATAAAATGTTTTTTGAATCATACAAATCAACCGCAGCCGAAAATTTGTATCCGCACACACACACATACACACGCACACATATACACACATATAAATCAATTTTTTCTAAGGTATGCTAAAATGTTCAGAAACTTTTAAAACGTGAAGATACATAAACATTTTCATTTTCGATTTTTGTAACTGCGATTAATGTAACTCACCCTATGGGAAGTTCAAAATACTATGTTCGTTACTATCAATAAAAAAATCTTAAAAAGTATGAAATCTAAAAACTTTTAGAGACCATAATTGACTTTTTTTTGTTCATTTCTCTGATTGAACAAAAAATATATAAACCAAATACATTATGTATTAGTAATAGAACGATATGCCGAGTACTAAAGTTTTCAGTATCATTACAATCGATTGATGCGCTCTCAAAAATCTTATTTGAATCATTCTTAAGCTATTAGGATCTAGTTGAGGTTCAAGTTTAGGAACTAATCTCAAAATTAGGAAATATTTGAGTTCGTATAATATGGATTGATTAGGGGTAACTCTCCAAAGAAAGCCTTAATTCCTTATAATATAATTTCTATGGGGATATGATTATGACGCTAGTGAAATTTTTGAGTCTATATGGTGGGAGTGCATCTACTTTCCCTATTGAATCTATTTTTAAATCGCGGTGTATAATTTTGTTTTATATGTACTTCAAAAACTAAAATCTCATTAACTCCTCCGAAGTTGTTAAACCTGCCTTTCATTTTAAAACTCTTCGTCTATACAAATCGAATGTTTTTAGAATTATTCAAGTCGTTTGATCCTTTCTCTTGAAAACGTGAAAGAGAAGTTGTTTCCGAACATACAAACATAAATATAAAAACATTTTTAATATATTAAAGTTTATATAACTCAAACTAGCCTTTTCACCATTGGAAAGCCCTGAATTAGTAACTAAATTTTCAATATGACTTGATTCATTTACGTTATTAGCCACCGCAAGAAATGTTATGAAAGCCATTTAAAAACATTTCGATTAATTTTGTACATGGTCGACGAGGTTCAAAAATATCAAGTTGAAGTATTATTATTTTTACTGAAAGTAAAGTCTTGTTAACATTTTAATCGAGAGAAAAAAAAGAACATTGAAGATCGTTTATGAGCATCTATTTACAAATATAGAATTGCTTGCGCAACAAAGCAATTTAAAACTATATTAGTCATAAAATAATTTATATATCTTCTCAAATGTGAACAATAGTATTCATCGTTTGTGATAAATTACAGAAACATAATACGCGAACGACGAATGTGGTTCTATTAAGTATCTTATATTAAGATTTAATATTTTTTTCATTTCCTAAAATATTTGATTCCGATTTATTGGCTGATTTGATTAACTTTCTTAATATTTTATATTTCAAAAAATTCCAATGAAAACATTAAAACGTCATTCGATAAATTTTAGTAAAATTGTTATTGATTATTTGATCATAATATATGTACGAAATATTAACGAAATTTTGTATTAACAAATTGCGTACACATTTGGGTAACACGTATGTGCAAAGGTACATATTTACACAAATAGAGAAGGAAAAATTATTGATGTAAGTAATTCAATGAATTCAAATATTACTCATTAACTTAGCTGAAGTAATTTTTCTCAATAATGAATGAAATTGTAATCAATTGTATGTAAAAAAAAACTAAAATCAATTAATTTAAAATCAAGGGTTCGGTTGTAGGTAAGCGGCTAGAATAACGGGATCTGAATCAGAGGTCCGGGGTTCGATAACCGCTTCGAGGAGCTTGATGTCGAGCAGTGACAGTGGTTTTTACTTCGAAATATTAATAGCAATATGTTTCCAAGTGAAAATAGCCCTTATCCGGCATTGCTGCTTCAGCAAATATTCACCCTATTACAGACATTGTTTTAATAAAATTGATCACACGGAGATGGACAACTGTTTGGGTTGCCATCTATAAAACTGACGTAGAATTAAGTCAAATAAGCACAAAGGCTTAAGGGCTTAAGGACTTAAGTTCAGATTGCTATTCAAATAATATAAAAAAAATCATATTATAATATCATATTTCCGTTAAAAAGTGAAAAGAGTCTAACAATAAGAAGAGACTATAGACAGTGCAACAAACAATATATATTTAATATTATTTGTATTTATTTACATATTTTTTTAGTTATTTATATTCGAAATGATCAATAAAATTTAAGTGCACGAAATAAATAAATAAAATAATTTATTCTACAATAAACTTATTTTGTCTTCAGAAAGGATTATTTCATACATGACGTTCGTTTCTATTTCTCGATTTTGATCAATAAAGATTTTTTTTAAATAATTTAACATTTTAGTTTGTTCGAAATGTTCCATAACATTCAACAAATAATATTTCATTTTACCTCATTAATGAATCAAAAATGATATAAAACCCACAAGAAAAACATTATATTCGTAAAATTCTCAACTGTACAATATGCATGAATTAAAAAAAACACAATGGTTAAAAAACTACATACATTATTTCACATTACGTATAATTTTAATCCTTCAGTTCATTACAACGCTGTCATGAATGTTGATCGTTTTGTGCCGACTGACAAAACTACATATTATAATCTAGTACAGAGTAATCGCTACCATACAAAAGTGTATGTATTCCCAAAACAGATACGTCCCGCTGGGCGCCGGTGCCGAGCTTAGCATGGGGTTTGGGCCGGTGGTCGTGATTTATTCACAAACGGCGAACACGTTAACGTAGGGCAAAGGAAGGAAAGATGCGGACAAAGGCTGCTCTATATATAGAATATTGAGGATATCAGAGAAATAATATTAACATTAAAAATATCAATAAAAATTTGGATAAACGATGAAGTTTGTAAAAATTATTAATTTGTACAAATTTTAAAAGAAAAATAAAGAAATATTGTAAGAAAATTGAAGACAAAGAAGACTGAAAAGTTATATAAAGATATTTTATTTATAATAGATATTTTATTAGTGAAATAGTCAAATGAAATGTATATATAAAATATGAAAACTGTTTTCATAATCTCTCATACCAGGCACCTCTGTCTGTCTGAGATATGAAAATAATATATATATATATATATATATATATATAAAAATAAAAATAAAAATTACAGGACTTAATTGAAACTAGTGGCGTACCGCATTGGCCCTTCTTTAAATCGTTCAATGTTAAAATATGACAAATAGAAGAAAATGCATTTAGTCATGGTTCAGTCCTCCACAACTATTTGTTTATTTCCACTTTCAACACAAAAAATGAAGAAAATGCATTTAGCCATTCACTTTTTAAGGCCAATTGCTACCGAAATTGAACCCAATCATTCCAATCGGTTGATCCGTCGAAATCGTCGAGAAAAAAAATTGTATTTGCACATGCATATATTCACATATACACATCAATTTTTTCTAAGTCATGCCAAATTGAAACGTAAAGATTTTTTTGCAATTACTATAACTTATCAGGAAATTATTAAATATATTTTTTAGAAAGTGCTGTTAAATACATATGTATGTGATTTTATTCGGCATGATTTTGAGTCAAAGTATTATGTTTATAGAATGACTTTATAACAGCTCCATATGAATGAAAAATATAATATTTACATCTATGTTGTAAAAAATGAAACATAGATATATATGCCAGGCATTTTTAAAATGAAAATTTCATTTTCTAGGCGACTATAAATTATACCCATGTTAATAAAATACCTTAATAAATGCTATGACTTCATATGAAATAATAAATACATACTAGGTACCTGCTGAAGGTAAATTTAGTTTCATTGTACTTTTATTAATTGAATAAGTTTATAAATATTTTTATAAATTGAAGAGCTATGACAAAATTTATGAATATCTCTATAAATTAAAACGCAATTACCAAAAATCATGTGGAAAATTTAAATCTTGAATCCAGCTGATCTACGACGTTACCTATATATTTGGCTTCGTAGTACTTTTTATTATTTGAATAAGTTTGTAAATAATATTTAGATACTTATTAAATATCTTTATAAATTAATCCTCTATGAGCCCGCGTAACTTTCGGGTCACATTCAATTTTTTGATGTTTTATCAAATAATTATGGTATCGTGAATTTACGCATAAATATTAATTCTAAAACAAGTCAAGACAACTGGACTTTTCAACCTGAAATAACATTTTGATATAAAGAAGTGCAAACATTATTGGCCGCTGTAACTTGAAAGTTCCATAATTCAAAAAAAAAAAAAAAATTAAACATAATTCTTTGTTTTTATTATCAATATAGGCTTATAAATATTAATTTTTTGTTCGCCTTATTGTTTTTGGATAAAAAACAAAATATCGGTACTTAGAGGGTTAAATAGCTTCATATATATAGTTGATAAGCGTTGAAGTTTGTAAAAATTATTGATTTTTAGTAGACTTAATTGAAACTAGTGGTGCACGGCATTTTGCTTTAAGACAAATTGCTACTGAAATTTAACCGAATCATTCCAATCGGTTGATCCGTGCTCTAGAAATCGTCGACAAAAACTTGACTTAGAACGTGAGTTGAAATCTTGGATCCAGTTGATTATAAAAGCGAAGATCTAGTATATTTAAATAGTATTTTTAATAAGTGTGTTTACATTGTTGTAAGTTGTTTACATTAGTATCCTCTAATTCAATTTCATTTTCGCCCCCGGCCCTGGGGTTGCTCATCTGTGACTTCGGCATACGCAGATTCCACCCCTTGTATAAAATCTACCATTGTTCTCTCTAACAGTCGCCCTCGAGTATTTTCTATTTTTTTCCAAAGGGAGAGTCGAGCTTAGCCAGTCTCGGTGGCATATTTATTCGCATTCCCGATTCTGCAAACGGCGGTAACGCTGCAGATTTCAGAATTAATAATACAATTACGTGAAAGCTTATACGTTCGTCTGAAAGCAGCGAGTAATAAATATTTAATGAGCGCGGGGCGGTTCAAGTCAGAAACTTTTGGCGAATCGTTTGAAGAGCAAGAAGATCGATATCGACGAAAAACATTTACTTCAAGATGTCAATGGGGTGCGGAAAATGTAGAATTATGAACTAGCATTCAATATAAAAATATTGCTTGGATAAAACTTTACACGAAGGGTTCAGCACGCGTACCTATCTAAACAAGAATCAAAACTAGTGGGATGTATGGCATCGTGCCTTAAGGCAAATTGCTGGAACTTCCCGTACCGTAACGAAATGTTCGAGGAATACTGAATGTTTTCAAATAGATTATTATTAATTACAATATTGATTATTGTCTAGTTGAAACATTGTCTAATATTTATAAGAATTATATAAACTGAATTGCAAAGTTGAAATTATTTGTTTAAAGTATATTAGAACTATAGTCAGAATTGAAAATAAAATCTGAATTATTTTCCATATACAAAAAAAAGAGAAAATGATACCATTTTTTTTTCAAAATCCATTATTTTGTTAAATCAAGCTGAAAGTTCTTTGAATCATTTAAATTGGACGCTTAGTTCTGTCAAAAACTGCCATTTTTTGCACATTTAGCTCTGTATCTTCAAAATGGCTGGGCCTGCCATTGCCAAATACTAATAATCTCTTCTCCGAAGCATTACTAATTGAACGTTTTTTAGATCATTCAAATCGGATGCTCCGTTCACTCAAAAACTCGATTTCTATTTTCTGCACTCTTTGCTCCGTATCTCCGTAACGGCTGGACCTGCCTTTGCCAAAAACTAATCAGCTCTTCTCCCTGTCAATAGGAATCGAATGTTTTTTGAACCATTCAAATCGGTTGATCCGTGCGCCCGAAAACGTGACTGGAAATTTGTATCCATACATACATACATACATACACACACACACATCCATTTTTTCTGAGGTATACCAAAATGTTCAGAAACCTTCAAAAGGTCAAGAAATGTAAAAATTTTCAATTTCCATTTGCGGCCCATTACTAAGTTAACTAGTGGTGCATGGCATTGTGGCTTAAGAGAAATTGATGATAGTATATAAAGTGATTTTAAAAAATCTGATGTGCATATGTCTAATAATCATTTTCTTTAAATCTGGTAAAAAAAAATTATTGGATTTCCAAAACCGCTGGACCTGTCTTCCTAAATATTTAATAAATTCTGCATTCTGACAATACAAATGAAATGCTGTTTGAATTATTCAAATCGGATGCTCCATTCTCTGAAAAACTGAATTGTCATTTTTAGCACTTCTGAACGCATCAAAAGAAAACGACCTATCGGTTGCATCAAACACGTAGATATGACATTCGTATGTTTATGTTTTTGACTCTTTATTCATTTATTTATTTAATTTTATTTTACTTTCTTTTCTTTTTCTTTTTTTATTGTTACTTCATTTATAAGACACTATTTTTATTATGGACTGAGTCCATTAGTATTTATCTTTTCAATCGACACAAAAAGAGATAGCAATGGCTAAACTCTATTTTAGTCATAACATAGCATATTGTCATTCATAATTACTAAATGTTTTTTGTATTTTATAAAACAGATTGTAATTGAATCTTGGGAAATGAAAAAATAGCACTTTTTGTCTAGTATCTTCAAAACGGCTAGACCTGTTTTAACAACTAACAAGTCTCTTTATCAATAGGAAACGACTGCTTTTTGAATCACACAAATCGATTCAACCGTGCTCTAGAAAATATCTACGAAAAATTGTATCCGCAGATGCATACATACTACACGCATACGCACACACGCACATGCAGTTCAGTATTAGAGTCCGACATACCCAGACAAAAGACCTAGTATGTAATACATAAAGGCATTATCTTCGCTATACAAAAAAAACATACATCCATTTGTTCTAAGGTATACCAAAATGTTTAGGAACCCCTGAAACGTTAAAATATGCAAAAATTTTCAATATAAAAATATTGCTTGGATAATAAATTTTCATTTTCAATTTTTTTGTGATTACTACAACTTATTCTGCTGGAAGCTAAAAATCAATATCAATATTCGTGATGCAGCGTGACACAATTTCATATTAACTTGCTAATGTGATAAACTTTCAAATTACTGCTCTTGCATGCAATTAATATTCAACATTGTTAATTAATAATCATCAGGCAGCAGATACTCCAAATATTTAGATTGAAATTAATTGTTATTACCATGTACATAAAATTTAGACATGAAATATTAATGCATTGCAATGTGAGTGACGGATTTAGGTATTTCACTCATCATTATAAAAGAACTAATTGCTTGAAAAATACATTAGATCAGGGTGTAAGTAGCATTTTGAATTAAGGATTAATAGACTTAGTCGATAAAAATTGAGATTTAGCTATTCAGTTTGTTTCGAAAATCTTCTAAATTGTAAAACCCCGGTGCCTATCCTATAATACTAATACCATATATTGTATAAATTGATAATCTGTAATTTAGTGAAAAAATAAAAATGTGTCTTACGCCTCCTCAAAGCCATATTTAATAAGCAACGAATCATAAAATATAATTTACAAAATATTGTACAAGTTAAAGTAAATAGAATATAATTTAAAACACAAATGTATTTATCTATATATTATAATTATACACCTGTTACATAGCAGTTTAATTATCCTTCTATAATAAGCAAAGTTATTAGGAAACATTGTAGTTGTTAAGAAGTAAATTTTCTATTTATATATACTGGGTGTATATATTTATGAAGTGTAAATAAAAAACAGTCCCGCGCAATAAATAGAAATATATAATGAACTATTTACTCGCTTTAAATGAGTTTATGCTCAATTCTATTACGTTTGCATATTAAATAATTATTATTAAATTATCTTTGTTAATAGTCGATTACTTGCATATAGAAAGAAAAATTGGAGTCATAAATCATGCTCTTTATATCGAAATAATTATACAGAAACTCTCAGCAAGCTTTTCTTTCCTTATTAAGGAACAAAAATGGTCATTAATATCCAACTAGCAAATATTATCAACTTTTTCTTAAAGCTCGTTAATAACTCCATAGTGAATTTCTAGGTTCTAGTGTTAACGATCAAAAACTTCTGTAAATATGATCGCTATCGAGATATTCATAAAACGGCACTTTCCAACTTAACTTTTAGTAACGATTCGCAAAACTTTTTATCGATGTTTGAAAAGTTATATTTCCGATTTAGTTAATGCCTCAATATTCGTTTACGTTTACGTAGAAAATCAGTATTGGGGGTTGCAGATGTTACGGGATGTACTTTTTCTATATTGAAAATTGATTGGTGTATAAAAGTATCAAATTCTAGTTATGACGATGTATTTATTAAGCAAAATGCATAGTTTAAAAATAATCATTATAATTATCAGCAGTTATGTAAAGAGGTTCAAACTGAGGCGTCAGGCGATGACAAAATGCAATTTAATTTATATTAAAATTTATTAATTAACGTTTATATCATTCCTCATAATAAATATGAATAAATGACATTAAAACAATAATAAATGGAAGAATATCCATGATTAAGTGTTGGTATACGCTTTTGTAAACCGCAAAATATTCAGAGGCATTCGGATTATTTCCGTTTGGGATGGTAGAGCACCAACCCCTTCTTCATATATTCGCATCAGGGTAGTAAAACTACAATATTTGACCAGTTAACTGTGATTGACGAATATACTCGTCATGAAGTGGCAAAATTTTATGTATTAGTAAATTCGTCATGCATATAAAATAGTCACTATTTGCTATTTAAATTATAATTTAAAAAAAAAACACATATATTCTGAAATGTTGCTTAGAATATTTTGAGGCTATGACTGAGAATAAGTAGTTGTAAGTTGCGTTATACCTTAAAGGCCCGTTGCATGAACTTCCCGAAATATGGAAATAATATACTTAATCAATAAAAAGTAAGGTTTTGCTATTGAAATAACATTTTCTACTGCTTATTTTGGACAAAGTATTTGCTTTTCATCAAAAACTATTTTTATTTTCTTACATTTTCATGTAAAATATTTCAATAAATTTAATCCACTCTAGTTTAATGCATGTGCAAA
>NW_020536999.1:56683439-56709558 GCF_003426905.1 Ctenocephalides felis
AATTAACAATAAGACATTGTACCGGTTTCCCTTAGCTGTCCCATTTTAACCTGCCTATGGACTAAAAAGTACCGGGTCACAAATTTTTGAAAAAACAGCAAAAAGTACACATTTCTACAGTGATAAATTAGCTGGGAGTTTTACTGAACATAGTCTGATAGTTGTTTGTTTGATATGTGTTATTTGTTGTGTTATAATTGATTTTGTGTTCACAATAGGATTGGTAAAAGTCAAATTGTACCCCGCTCTAGCGTATGTTAATGTTTTCAAAAAAAAAAACATTTGGAATTCAATTTGGTTTTCAAAAACGCCATGGAAAAAAATAAATAATAATCTTTTACAAATAGTCACATTTTACAAATAAATGAATTGTCGTAAATAACTCATTTGTGTTTATGAACCATAAATTCCACAGATACTACAAAACAAAACATTGCTAAAAATGCGGTCTCTATATCTACTCTAATAATAATAAGGAAAGTCTGCTGATAATGTTTACTTTTTGCATACCGAGATATCAGCCGCAATTAAAAAAATAATATATTGATTGCTAAATTAAGTTTATAAAACTGACAATCGTAACCATAAATGAAAGATAATAAAATAATACATAAAACAGGTATTGCTATTTAAAGAGAATTTGTAGTTTTATGAGAGATATTTGAACAATTATGATACTTCTTTAAATAATTACAAATCCAGAAGAAACAAGGTGCAAGTGGCATTTTGGCGTAGGTCTTTCATAAACTTCCTTATATGTGTTATTCAATAATATAATAATTTTAGTTTTTAGCAATTATAAGCTACAGAATCATATAAAATATTCTAGATTCTACTAGCTCTATCTCTGACCTCAGCTTTTGTAGTAATACGCAAAAGTGAATATATCTTTATATCAAATAAGAATATTTTATAACAAGCAAAACTGTCTAAATGAATTTTCTTCACTACGATAAAAACTATATGAAAATTCTCAGCGTGGAAAATGTTTGATATTGAATCGTGGCTTCTTGAAATATGTGTCTATTATTAATATAGCCAAAGTAACATTAAACTTTATCATGAAACCAAATAGAAATGGAAAAATAAACTTTATTTTCAAACTTTTCAGAATGTATATATAGAGAATTCCAATATAAAAAGTATCACTGTTTACTAAAAACAACTTTTATAGGTAAATAATAATAAAAAGAATAATATAGTATATTGAAATTTACATACTTAATCTTGTAAACTCTGAATTTATAACTCAATAAGCGAGTTATACTGTTTTTTAATACATATATTAATATTTTTAGTGTTATTATAATATGAGCGTTGAGCACTTAAAAAATCTGTGAAATCAAATGAATTTCTGTTGGTGAAAAGTAAATAAAAGCAATTTAAAAATCAGTTTTACATTTAATTATAATCGAATAGTAAATTGGCGTAAACTGCCATAAAAAATTGATATGAAGTTAAAATTGATATGAAGTTAAAAATGATATTCATACAACGACAATTTGAATATTCAATTATTTCTGATGTGGAAACAATTTCTTTGTTCAAACACGCTTTGCTAAATAAATAAATAAAGATTGTTCTTTAGGAATAGCGACAGCGATGTTTATTGTACTAAATTTAAAAAGTATTATTGTTTTAATAGCCATATAAAAACTTACAAATTAACTATGATGAAAGAGAAAGAACCAATAACAAAACATATTGTTATTTTGACGATAACAATATATATTGCTTGCTATGACTGACATACAAATAATATGTGGTAATATACTCGCCTAAACTACATACACCTGTTTAGAAAATTAGTTCTATTGAAATGCCATGTCTAGTAATTTTATTTAATAACATTAGATACATGGATTATAAAAGCAAATCAATAAAATCAAATTACGATCTTATGATCCACTTTTTCATTGCGTTCTAATACTATAAAATAAACTCTATAGTTTATTTATAATAATATTCTACAAATAGAGCTATAATTAAAATTTTGCAGAAAAAACTCTAGTTATGCAAATGTTTAATTTAATTTAAAGGCTTAAAACGTTTATTTTAAGAAGCCGTATTTTTAATAAAAATTTATCTAGCTATTCAGTGCTCCATATTTTGGAAACATTGAGGTGTATATAAAGTTCTACTCTATAGTCTGATTTTATACGTACTTCAACATATTTTTCGCCTGTCTATTAGTATAGTAATAAAAATCTCCATATACAATAAATTAAATGCTTTAATAGAAAATATAAATTTTTATAAATAAATTTTCAGAATATATTTTCGTTTTTGATATCAAAAAGCTTTCTAATGTTTCTTTTTATGGATCAGATATATTTTATTTCCTTAACATTTTCTTAAAATTCAAAACTGATCAAGCTAAAAATTAATATGCTTTATATCCGTTATTAAAAAAACAAAAGCACCCTGAACAAATCAAATAAGAGAAGAATGTATTTGACTTTAATAAGACAAACTATGACATATGCTTCACCAATTTGGTGCATGACAAGCAAGAATAATATAAATAAATTACAAAAAATTCAAAATAAAGCCTTATTAGTATTATATTAGTTTTTTGGAAGATCAAGAAACCCAGTAAATCTACACTATATATCAAACAAAATACTACATGAAGCAATGCAAGTTCCGGAAATTAGAGAATTAATAAATAAAATCACAAAATTATTTTTTTTCAAAATGTTTATTTAGTAATAACACAACAACTTTGTAACAAAAAATATGTTCTGGTATTCTAACTATGTGCTACCTAGTTTTATAAAGGATCTTTAGATAAAATAAATATTTCAGTTTTAATTTATCCAAAATTTTCCAACACATTTATGGTTTTGTTAGTGTTGTATAGTCCTTAAATATATGGTTTGTGGTTTTTGTGATATTTTTGCCAAATAATTAATATTATTTATATTAAAGTAATAGTTATATAAATTTATTATAGTTTAAATAATTGTTTTGTTATCATCAAATGAAGTTAGATATTCATGTTGTAAATTTATAGAATACATATATTTTTTTCATATTAAATGTAATAAAAATCTTATAAAAAACTTGATAAGGTTACCTTACTTGGTAAGGCAGTGTTTTCCAACCTTATAAAACCCCTCGCCTTAATTTTTTTTAACAACTTAATTTCTTAAATACTTAACTGATATTATAACTTATTATCAGGCTACAAATTAATATGTAATATTATGTAAAATTAGAAATAAAAAATAATTATTTATTGGTTTATTATATTACTATTATAAAATTTTTGCTTTGTTTTCGAAAATAGTATTTTGGAAATATATGTATGCCCCTATTACAACAGTCTCAACCAGGGTGCGCGCCCCACAGATTGAAAACTATGGTAGTAAGGTTAAGCTATAGTACTTAAGTAAATTTAGAAAGAAAACTAAGTCCAAAAGTCGTGGAGAACTACATTTGAAGTAATGTGAAATTATATTGATTTTTATATTATAGTTCGGATAATTTGATAAGTAGTTGGTTAATGTACCAGTAATTACGATTATTAACATATCAATAATAATTATCATCAATTATTAATCCCTACTATTTTGCCTTAAACTTGACTACAACACGATGACTAAGTAATTAATAAGAATGATCTGGATTTGCAAACGAACGTACGGATGTAATAAATTAGATTTCAAAAGCTGCATGTTTTCTATCACGCCACAGCCCGTATATAATTTGTTCATGTAGATGTATGTAAATACAAAGTGAAAAGGATACATAGTGGAGGTAAAAAAGTGTTGTTCGTCAAGCGTCTTATGAATAATGCACGTGCCGTGAATTACGGCGTTATAGGAATAATGTATTAGGACCTACTTTTGGCGTACGATGTGCATCGTGCCGTTGGCTCGTTTCCAATAGCAGAGTCCGCCGCACTCGGGGACTATATTTAAGTTTATTACTTTACTTTTACGATTAGAACGATCATTATCGTTGTCGAAATAGTTTGCGGCGAAACAGTTAACAGCGCGGAAAACAATGCTTGTTTAATATTTACATTATTAAATCGCTTGTTGACTCTTTGTTGATTAAACAGAACACAACTTATGTCTCAATGAGGGTTAATAGCCGCAAGTATATGGTAAGGCGTGATTACAGTGACCAATTGCGAAATTAAGTAAATTTAATGTGAGCAGACGATTTTCTGCTCAGTTGAGCAATTCGTTAAAAGCCAAAGACACAGCAGAAAGTAACACACGGCATTAAAATTTTATTACTCTGATAATAAATTGCAATAAATTTAATATCGCTTACCTTGTCGTCTTCACCTTCACTATCACACTGTAACAAAGAGAAAATATCTCCATTAGTAAAATATAAGTAAACGAGTAAATAAATAAATAAATAAATAAATGAATGAATAAATAAAATAAATAAAATAATTATATATATATATATATATATATATATATATAGATATATTGAGAACTATTATATAATAAGCAATATCTTAAGTTTGTCCCACCGCTGCCACCAATGAAGAGATAATAATTATTGGATCTCTTGTGATTTTTTTAAAGAATTATTGATTTGCTTTTAAATTATTACTTTACTGGTAGAGTGCTGATATTTTACTTGTTGGCAGTTCAATCAAAACTAACTCTCCAGCTCAATAATAACCCTTTTTATGTAATAGACCGTATTATAAGGTCATAGAGTCGATTCACAAAAGTTTTTTATTATTGTTAGCTTTGGTACTAAACTTATTACAAAGTTATTTTAATATGGAAACTGATAACTTGGGATACTGCTTATTACATAATAGTTATCAACAATATATACGTATCGTATATATACATATCGTATATATACATATACATATACATTAAGGATGCCCCAGAACCCAACGACAAGCCGAAGCGGAGTTATAGTATTTTCTATTATGAACTATCAAATATTTTACCATTTACAATCCTGATTAAATGCGCGAACTTTGATGGAACTTACCGAAACACTTTAGTACACATTTTTTAAGAGAGGATTTTTCAAAGTCAACCTATTTTGAAAGTTTAAATTATAGTTTAATTGTCTTCATTTTTATCTGTGTTCAAATGTTAATTACGAATACGGACACAAACCTTAAACGATCAATAGACATTAACTACAGTAACCAAAAAATGGACACAATCTCATCAAAGCTCTAGGTTGCAAAAAAGCTTATAATTTCCAAACTACATGCATTCTTTTTATTTTTTTTTCATGATAGTTACGATTAATACTATCACCCCTTCTCGGCTTGACATTGAGTTCTGGGATACTATAATATAAAACGCATATTTCAAATATAATAGACGAATATACGCCAATAATAATTTAGTATTGATTTAGTATGTACATATATATATTCATTACAAACAAGCAAACCTAAATATTAAAATTTAGGGGTCAATTCTCGGATGAAATATAATAAGTGATGCTATGTTACGGGTCTATCTCCACATCAGGTGGTTGTAACAACCTGTGAAAAAACTATATATTTTCTGTGCGATCAGATGTTTTACACACAAAACCTAACTCGCAAAATGCACAAACGTCAAACAATAATTTGATCATAAGTGCAAACTTCTTATGTCTCTTTGATAACATATACGTGAAGTTAGGTTCTGTGTGTAAAACGTCTGATCGCACAGCAAATACCTAGCTGTTTGACAATTCGTTACTACCAACTCATACGAAGATAGGACCGTAACATAGCGTTGCCATAAATTTTTTTTTATCCGAGAATTGGATCTTTAATTTGTACTGTTTTATGCATATTTTTTCAGACTTGATAAATACTTTGCCATATCCAATAGGTCACGACCGTTAAGAAGTTGCATTTAAACATGACTTTATCCTATATCTGTTCGAAAGATCTAAATCTATTAATTTATGCAAAGCACGATCTTTCGAGACAGAAACGATGTCATTTAAGTTTCTTTGTATTGATTGTAGACTCATTTCGGTTTTGGAATAGAATTTGTATGTAGAAAAACAGTTTGAAATATTTACAAAAAATTGCAATGAAACCTCACATTTGGAATATTGTTATTAAATTATGTCGTCAATAAGAAATTGGGTATATTATTTTTATTAAGAGTCCCGTAAAGTGTTGTGCAAATTTGACTTAGCGCTTGTCTATTTTACAGAAAGCAACCCAAACAGTTGTCCCAATTCTAAGCGATTAATTATTATTAAAAATTTTATGATAAGGAAAATATTTATTGATGCAGCAATGCCGGATTAGATCTACTTTCACGTGAGAACACATTGCTATGTATATTTCCAAGTGGAAACTGATGTCACTACTATTTGACGTCAGAATGCTCGAGACGGGATCGAACATGGGACCTTGTTTCAGGTACAGTCAAAGTATAACGAATAATTTAATATTAAGATCAGTATCAAAAGTCATAGAAAATTTAATCAAAAACTTTTCCAAAACTAATTAAATTTATAATAATCAATGCAAGTAACTTACGATATATCCTTTTCCGGAACTACACCGGCTACTTGCCTGTTGAAGAAGAAAAATGAAAATATAGTACAATAACTATAGATATCTAATATAATATAATATAATATATACATATATATATATATATATATATATATGTTTATGTGTATGTATGTGTATATATAATGTGTATGTGTATGATTTAGAGAGTGTGTTACCTAAGTACCCATATCATTGTAGACATATTAATTACAAACATAATCAGTATAAGTAATTATAGAAGAAAATGTCGATGGCTTTTTGAACCATGTGTGTTTTGCAACAGCAATAAGGCTTTCAAAACCACATGCAATGAGAGTGATTTATTACCTATACCATTATTATAGTCTTGCTTACATATACAATATGCTAACGGCAATACTTAAACATTGCAAATTTATAGGTGGAAATAACTAGATGTTAATGTTTTCAAAACCAATTTGTAAAAATATTAGAAAATAATTTGAATCATTATTGAGGTCTATTCGAATTATTCGTAATAAGATTGGATAAGTTTTTAAATCGATTATCCCCGATTCGTTGGTTCGATCCTAATTACTGAATATCCTAGTACGACAGGTTGTAATTAAAAGTACAACAAAAGTAAAGATTATCCAAAATATACTTTTATTACTACATTTAAATTAAAAATGACTAAAGCATACATTGCTAGTGTAAGCTAGATATAGTATTTCTAAAACTACCATAGAAAACCAATGAAAATTAAATTAACTCGTATATCGATTTTTGTGCACGGGATTCCCATTTCCCAGCACATGGAATTAGATTAGTTCCAATTTAAAAAATTGATTATAAATTGGATAACATACTACAGGTAGAGAAATAGTGCTAATATTTGTATTTTTTGTACAATATATGCTAATAATTGCATTTATATTAAATATAAAATATTACAATAAAATTATAGAATAAATTACATACGAATACACAACAAGAATTTAAAAAAAAGTTTTATCCCTTGCAATATTGTAAAAACTTGTAAGCTCATAAAGCTTAAAGCTTTAGGTGGTAGTAAGCGATTACGTCCCACATGTGCACGTGCTAGTGATTTAGATTGACATACTATATAAAATAAGGAAATGATCTTGCTCTCATCATATCATTTGAACTTTTATTTCAACACTGTTAAATTTCTCATGTATTTAACACTAAATTACTCGACCGTAAAACAACCGAGAAACCATTCAAATTCTGTATTCAAACCGTATACAAATTTGTTTTTATTTCAACGCTCATAAACATTTAATTACAACCGGCAAATGATTATAAAGTTACAAAAAAGTTGTGTTACATAAAGAATTTAATTCATATCTATAATGATAATAAAAATCACTTTCAGAAATGCATTTTTAGCATTTCGAAATTAATGTGAATCTAAAATAGCAACTCACATGTGAGATTACAAAAATAACCAAATTGTACTAGAAATGTAGCAAATGTTTATCCGGAAACGAGAATCATTTAAAAATGTTTTATAAAAAATTGTAGAAAATACTAGTATTCAATGTATAAATCACACTAAAAAAATAAAACGACAAATGTAGCCAAATGTACCAGATTGATGAAAACACTGTTACAAATCGTTTGCCGTCCCTTTCCACTATTATAAAAATATTTACACCCTTACACATGTGAAATTTATGCCTTAATAACAGATGATTAATTGTTTTTGAGCTTGGTCAAAATCCTGGTCAAAATGCACAATACTAAACTACTAATTGTATAAAAACATTATTATCAATAAAATTTAACAATAAATAATATCAAACTGCTTATAATCATTTTTTGTTTGTTCTTTTTGTTCAAATTATTTGAGAAAATCGTTTTTATTATAAAAACTGAAAATCGTTGTTTTTGGAAAAATACTATTCGAAAATCAGTTTTCCAAAATATCGGTTAAAGAAGATAATAGATAGAAAATGTTAATTTTATTGTATAGGTTATGAACTTACTGGAATGTTATACCAAAGATTAGATAAATTAAGAAATAGATAAATTGAAACAAATAATTTACATCTTTTACATTGCAATATAACACCGAACACACCTTATTTAAGATTAACTCATAGAAAGTAGATTAAAAAACGTTATAAAACGATAATTTATAGATCAAATAAATCTTCAAAAGATTGGTGGTTTAAAATTATAGATAAATTAAGAAATTTCAATTGCTGTGATAGAAGTTGATTCAATACAATTGGAGCAACACGTAATAATTTTACGATTATCAAAGGTCATTATATCAAACATCTTTAAATAGAAAATTTATCTAATCTTTGGTATAGAATTCAAGTAAGTTCATAAGCCCAATAATATAAAATGCAACTGTTTTTTAACATACCCATTTTCTGTTTTTTTTTTTTTAAATTTGTCAATGTGATTTTAATATATTACTATAACCAGAACTTCAGTGACAATTAGTAAATTTTATTATTTGCTATTTAAAATTATTTATACACTTCTATACTATCTATTGATGTAGTTTCAAATAATTGAAATGAAAATATTAGCGCGAAAATGTTTTTATTTATGAAATTATTATATCAATAGTTTTATCATTATTATTATTTTTTTTAATTTCAATAAGTTATACAACTGTTAAATTATTAACATCAAGTAATAAATAAATAAATAATAACATAAATTTAAATAAATAAAAGTGCAACGGATAAAATTTACATGAAAATAATATCCGTAATATGATTTGATATAAAATATAAGCAAATAATAATAAAAATAAAATTAATAAATAATATAAATAAAATTTCTGAATAATAAAATAATACTAGAAAAATAATAAAATATAACAAAATAATAATAATAGAAATAGTAAGATAATAATAATAATAATAATAATCATTATTAAAGGTCATCATATATTTAAATAGATAATTTATCTAATTTTTGGTATATATTTGAAGTAAGTTTATTATATCATCAAATATAATGAATATCTTTATATTAAACATCTTTATATAGATAATTTATCTAATATTTGGTATGAATTTCAAGCAAGTTCACTCTCACAAAAATAGAAAATACAACTTTTCATTTATATGCATAGTTTCTATAATATCTTTAAATTGATCGAACTGCCATTTTAATATATTACTAATTAGTAACTTAGTGCCTTATTTGTAATTTTAAATATTCACAATTTGAAATTGTTAGCGCAGAAATGATTTTTAATAAAAATAATATAAAATGAGCATAAAAATGAGCATTCAATTCAATTAAAACGGTACGATTTAGAATTAAATCATTATTTCTTATAAATAATAGAGTTGTTATTCCTGTCATAGTAAGCTTTCTACATGAATAAGATTTTCTGAGCCTACAACATAACTGTCTTTTGATGTACGATCGTATATAATAATCATTGATGTGGATGTGGATGTGGTATAATTGTGATTAGTACTTACATCACTAAGTCTATCTCTGGAGCTGTCTGGATCTCGAGGAGCGACTGATGAACCAGTCAGACGCAACGAAGCTCTTCCGCTGTCATCAGAAGTGCCTGCATCCAGTGAACGAGCAAATTCCTGGAAATCGAATTACAAATATGTAATAAAGCACATATGGATCAACTAAATGCCTAAAACTTATATAGGGTAATTTAAAAAATATTTTTATTAGGTTCTAATGTATTTTTAACTTCCCGTAGGGTAAGTTATAGTAATCGCAAAAAAAACGAAAATGAAAATTTTTAAATAATCTTTACGTTTCAGAGGTTTCTGAATATTTTAGCATACCTTAAAAAATTGATGTATGTGTGTGTGTGTGCGTGTGTGTATGTGTGTGCGGATACAAATTTTCGTCGACGATTTCGGGAGCACGGATGAAGCGATTTGAATAATTCAAAAAACATTGGATTCGTATTGATAAGGAGACGTGCTGATTAGTTTTTGGCAAAGACAGGTCTAGCCGTTCCGAAGATATGGGGCAAAAAGTGCCAAAAACATTTTACTTGTATTAACAAGATGAAGAACTGATCAAATTTTCATGAAGGCAGGTCCAGCGGTTTCGGAGATCTAGTAAAAAAAAGTAAAAAAAAATGCCATCTGGCGGTCAAAAATGATCATTAGACATATGCACATCAAATTATCAGATATTTTATAGACATTTTAACAATAAGTATAAATTTTGTTTACATTCCTATGGGTTCCGTCCCAATGTTAGACGGCGGCGCGGCGGCTACGAGCTTCGATATTTCGTCTCTATGCAGTTAAAGCAGTACGATTGCTTTGAAAAAAAGTTAAGAATTTCCAAAATATTTCAAAATACACTTTTCTTCAGTCTTTTTTTTCAAAAAAAAAAAGTAAATTTTTGTCAAAAAATTATAGTTTCTCAATTTTCAGAGTAATTTTTTTTCAAAAATGTAAATTTAAAAAAAAAAAAAAATCTGTACGGGAAGTTCCAGCAATTTGCCTTAAGGCACGATGCCATGCGCCCCACTAGTTATAATATTTTTTGTATTTACAGAGCTTTTTCTGCACTTTTCTGCAGGCAGGTTAAAGGAGGATTAGAAACATTATAATCACATGCACCTCAAAGATTTGTAGAATTTGCAATAAAAGTTGCATAAATATATAATTGTGAAAACGTTATATTAGCATGCTTCCTTTCTTTTTTCAGAGGGTGCACCAGAACTCAACGCCAAACCGAAAGGTGATGATAGTATTGATTATAATTGCCATCAAAATAATTTAAACTAGTGGTGTATGGCATCGTGCCTTAAATCAAATTGCTGGAACTTCCCGTACCAAATTCACATTTCGAAAATTCGAATTATTTTCAATGTCTGAGAATTAAAAAAAAATGAAATAAGAAACTATTTTTTTTTCTCAAAAACAATCGTTCGTCAACACATGCAGAAATCAAAATCGGTTGATGCAGAAATTCAAATCGGTTGATCCGTGCGCCCGAAAACGTGGACGAAAAATTGTATCCATACATACATACACTTACACGCACACATCCATTATTTCTAAGGTATGCCAAAATGTTCAGAAATCTTCAAAACGTGAACATATGCACGATTTATCGATTTTTGGACGATTGCAATTTCCCTTCGCGAAGTTAAAAGAAAGAGCTTTTAAGTGTAATCTAAAGCTTTGGTGAACATGGTAAAAACGCTATTGAAACTGCCTCCTCTGCAACTGACATTTATAAAACCAACATCGGAAATATATAATTAAAATTAATTGAATAGTTATATAAACCATAATTAAATGTAATGATCAATAGTAGCATTTAATAACTGATTTCCATTAAAATTGATTTTAAAACATAAAAACACGTAACAAATTATGATTAAAATTAATATGCCATAAATCATTTATGGTAAATAAACCCGTAATATGTAAATTTTAATTAGTTGTTAAAAAACTGAACTGGCTTTTAAACAGATGAGCATCTTAATAAAACATAAACGAGTAAAAAATTAATTTGTTATACGTATGAATATTCAAAGTGCACATTTATAATAACATCGGTTAAAAGTAAAAAATAAATATGCATAGTTATTGATAATACATAAATCTCATATGCATATAGTTATTTTTGTTATAAATTTCTATGAATTCTCTGTCTCTGATCTTTATATTTGAAACACAGGTTCATAAAAATAGAGAATACAAATGAAGATACTTCGTATAAAGGCCAGAAAGATGATTCAAGAAAAACTTGGACCACGTCCAATGTTTTGGAAGAGTCCCAATGTTAATTGATCAGTTTAAATATTTACAAACTTGTGCAAAAACGCATTTGCTTGAAATAGGAAATGTAATACGTATACAAGTAGAACAATATCTAAATATGAGAATAAAGAAATAAAGTTAACTAACTTTATTATTTATTAAAGGAAACTAAATTTGATATAGACTACATCAACAAATATTGTAATTAATTTTCATTAATGTAGAGAAAATTAAATTTAGTTCACTATCTACTTGTTAGTTATCTACATCATGTAGATAACATTACCATATGTTTGTAATTTTTTCTAATCATAAATATTTAAATAGGTCATAAATATAATTGTTTCATACATTTTGTTGTGCTTTAAAAGAAGTTTATTATGTTTTCTATGTAGGGGAAATATGGACAAAATGGTACATATCAATTTTATTGCGTTTATCAGGTGTTTTATGAAATTTTTACTATTTATTCATTTTTGTTCCCTTTCGAACAAAATAACATACTTATACAATGAATAAAATGACTTGCAATGAATTCTGCAAGAGCTACAGAATAGATCATTTGAGATAAAAAAAGAATATTAAGTCAAAGGTAATTGGCTTTTAACTTCTACTCTACTGACCGGTAAAAAGGGGCTTGCATTGGTTCTCTTTGGGCTCATGCATCATGTTCTGATACACCAAAAAGGGCCAAAAGATTATTTTGTAAACTTGTGAAAAAAATTTGCACCTCAATATATCCTTACCCTATGTCTAAGTTCATAAGTAATGTCCATATAAATGGACATTGGATAATATGAACTTAGACAAATTATGGACAAAATGGGTTTTGTAATTGGTTGCATTTTTCCTTTATAAATATGTTAATTTTTCCTTTATAAATATGTATAGTTCGTACTTAATTATAAGACTGTTTCTGGTATTCAATGAATCAAATATTGAAACTCACAATTAGTTATGAATTGATACTAATAAATAAATATCATTAAAAAACAAAACACCATGTAATTTTGTCTGTACTTCCCCTACATGTTTATTAGTTCAGTTAATAACCTATATAACATTCAGATAATATCTGGAAACTTTCACTAAACGCAATTCGTCTAGCATTTTACGAGATCATTTTTTACTGGTGGTCGTCATAAAATATCACTTGAGATACGACTTACAAGTACTTTTAACTGTATAAAAAATTACCACCCGGTATAGTAAAAAAACATTCCAGACAAACAAAGGCAATCGAAATTATTTTATGATAACAAATTAAATCCTGATAAAAATCCGTATGCCAATTAGTGGGCGTTCATTAATCACGTGATCGCTTTTTAAGGATTTTGGACCCCTGTACCTTGATGATACTTAAATTCATCCCCTCCACCAAACATCACGTATATTTTTAGTACAGAAAATAAATTTTATTTTCTAAAATATATTTTAGAAAAAATCGTGTTTTTTTTATTTTTTTTTGAAAAATTTTGGATTTTTGGATTCACCTATCCCTCGCTTTACACCGTGTAATTCGAAAAATTCACTTAAATATGAAAAAACTGTGCTAAACTAAAATCTACTATAAAAAAGTCCTTTTTGTCAGTTTTTAACATGATGAATAACAAACACATTGAACGAAAAAGGAGTATTAATACGTACATTCAATATCATTAATAAATTTACGCTATCAATTATATATAACACTAATTAAAAGAAAAGTTTGAAAACGATGATGCTCTTTAGTTTTGGTATTTCAAACGAACTAGCTTATACACACATAAAATTTAGTTTTGATCATAAAACGGGGAGTTCCCATCTTATCTACAGATTTCCATGATAGACATAGACTACTAAGTAACTGTAACATACATTTTAGAGCTGTTTTAGCAATCTAAGCGCGTAAGCGCCGCGTCGTAGTTTTACGTGTAAGCATTGATACAGAACCCATATAAATGTACGCAAAATTTGCACTTATTATTATAATCTCTATAAAATATCTGAGCATATGATGTGCATATATATAATGATGATATTTGACCGCCAAATGGCATAATTTTTTACTTTTTTATTGGATCTCTGAAAACGCTGGACCTGCCTTCCCAAACATTGCACCAGTTGTTCATTTCGTTAAAGTAAAATGTTTTTTTGAATTACTCAAATTAGACGCTTCATTCTCTCAAAAACTGAAAATTAGCATTTCCCTCATCAATAGCAATCGAATGTTTTTTGTATTATTTAAATCGGTTGATCCGTGTTCTCAAAATCGTCGACGAAAAATTGTATCCGCGACATACACACACATACACATCCATTTTATTAAGGCATGCCAAAATGTTCAGAAACTTTTGAAACGTAAGTAAAGATACATAAAAAATTTGATTTCTATTTTTTGCGATTACTATAACTTACTCCAAAGAAAGTTAATAATGAAAATGTTATTGTAGTTATAAACAAATTATAACTTATTATTTATAAAATCGTATAAATGCAAAATTAAATATTTAGTTAACAAAATATTTCCAAAAACCGTGTGAGATCGAAAACGTTTAAAACGAATACCGCGTAATATGGGGGATATGTGTACTTGCATTAAAATGCCTTAAACAATATTTAAAAAGCTAATTTTCACCCGCAGTTAGTTGCGTTTAGCGTTTAAAATAAGTGTTAAAATTGTGCTTCTTTGATAAACACCTCTAAACAGTAAACAGTAGTAAAATATTTAAATATATACAGATTCTCACACACGAAAGAATATGCTAATTATGTGTGTGAGAACAAAAATGAATTAGTTTCTCTTACAAAGCGTTACACGAAATGACATTTATGAATCGCTGACAGATACAAAACATTCAAGTTACAAGAACCGTGTCTTATCTGCCTCGGTGGTTTACAGTTACAACGCTTGTTTGTACAATTACACAATTTAAAATAATTTGCTTGTATAAAATATTGTAAAATAATTTATGGATTATATCTATAAAAATATCAGTGAATCGTAACTTTTATTACGAGCTTTATACCGCAATCATTATTTCATTTATATTATTGCAAATAAGCTTTTAATGATTCGTTGATTAAAAGAATATATTGTTTTTTATTAGCCATTACTACATGTGTTAGGTTTATGATATAAATTGAATTATTAAAATAAAACAGAGATAAAAATAAATGAACACGACTGATGGCATCAAACAACATGAAACGAATATAATCCATATCAAATGAATATTACAATTCTGATTTAATAAAATCACATTATTTTTCCACAATAGATAGAAAATTCGGAAAAACTTGTTCAACTTTTTATTAAAAACCAAAATAGGTCGACTCAACCTAATTAATAATAACTAATTAACATTATTCCAATTTACTTTAAATGAGAAATTTGGATAAAAGTTAGTATTTTTGGGAAAAGTCCAAATGTTCATCAGTTTAATTATTTTTAAACTAGTACATATTGCTATATTGCATAAATCAAATTGCATTAAAGACAAGAATTATTAATATTAGAAACGGTATTTTTAATATGTCTAATATAATTATAAACTAGTGGGGTGTATGGCATCATGCCTTAAGGCAAATTGCTAGAACTTCCCGTACCGTAACGAAATGTTCGAGGAATATTGAATGTTTTCATATAGATTATTATAAATATTGTAACATTATCTAATATTTATAAGAATTATATAAACTAAATGGCAAGATTGAAATTATTTGTTTAAAGTATATTAGAACTTTAGTCAAAATTAAAAATAAAATCTGAATTATTTTCGCCAAAAAAAAAATTTTCTGAAAAAAAAAAGCAATTATTCTGTTAAGACAAGCAGAAAGTTTTTTGAATCACTTAAATCAGACGCTTAGTTCTCTCAAAAACTGTCATTTTTTGTACAATTAGTTCCGTATCTTCGAAATCGCTGGGCCTGCCTTTGCCAAAAACTAATAAACACTTCTCCCAATCATTACTAATTGAATGTTTTTTAGATCATTCAAATCGGATGCTCCGTTCTCTCAAAAACTCGATTTCTATTTTCTGCACTCTTTGCTCTTTATATCCGTAACGGCTGGACCTGCCTTTGCCAAAAACTAATAAGCACATCTCCCTATCAATAGGAATCAAATGTTTTTTGAACCATTCAAATCAGTTGATCCGTGCGCCCGAAAACGTGACTGGAAGGAAATTTGTATCCATACATACATCATACACACACACACACACACACATACACATCCATTCTTTCTGAGGTATGCCAAAATGTTCAGAAACCTTCAAAACGTCGAGAAATGTAAAAATTTTCAATTTCGATTTTCGGCCCATTACAATAACTTACCCTACGGGAAGTTAATAATTAATTATTATTATTTCAATTTACTTTAAATAAGAAAGTTGGATAGAAGTTAGTATCTTTTTGGAAGAGTCCAAATGTTATTTGATCAGTTTAATTATTTTTAAACTAGTACATATTGCTATATTGCATAAATCAAATTGCATTAAAGACAAGAATTATTAATATTAAAAATGGTATTTTTTAGTATGTCTATAATATAATTATAACAAACATATATAAACAAGACTGAATATCAAACTATGTACTCCAAAGTAGTCAATCAGTACAATTGGCAACAATGATATGTTTAGTAAAGTTTGTTAACTAACAAAAATAATTCATGTTGAATATTCTTCTGTAATTTGAATAATTAACTTCATTTTAACTGTATTAATAGAATACAGTTTTTTTTTAAAACAATTTTATGATGTACGTGGAACGTATGGTTTTGAAAGAATACAAGAATCTATGCAATTTTCAATTGTAAATGCAATTATCAATTGTGAATAAAACATCAATATTACGCTGAAATTTAAGATCAACTAAAACTTCGTAACACATGTCCACATCAAGAAAAAACACCATACTTTAGGCTCATAATCTGAATGCCAAACTGTTACCTGGTTCTGAATAGAAACACTATATTAATTGGTGTTCATAATTTATATTACACAAATAGACAGAATAAAAATTAAACCAAGTGAAGACACCATAATGTTTTAATTATGTGTAATCTAGCCTCACATTATAGATTCTTGTAACATTATTTAATCAGGAATCACTTTATTAAATAAATGTATTGAACACACAGCAAAACTAATACCAATTTATTGGCTGATTTGGTGTACAACTTTCTTATTCTTATTATTTTCTTTATTTTTCAACAGTAATCAGAATTATGTGTTCTATAAGTTTTTTTTGTTGTCCATTCCTTAAAATAGTGTTTCGAGGAGGAAACCCAGTAGTTCACCATTATCTTTCTGTTAGGATTATATTACATATATTCCTAATAGTGATGAAAATGTATATTGCAGCAATGCCACGAAGAGCTAATTAAAATGAAGAAGCTAAACTTAAAATCAAATTTGAGATCTATATTCGTAAGTATAAATCTGCTATATCACCACTGATTTCTTTAAGTAAAGCTGAGGATTGCACCCGAAACCATCTATTGCCAAACCATGTTCTTACCACGAAGCTCAACTTTCTTATAGCCTTACAGACATTTCACTACATCTAAGGTCGTGCTAATTCACTACTAGCTCCTGGTATTCCAACCTTTCAAAAACAATGTTATCATTGTACAGATTCCATACATCTCATTAATATGATCTGATGAACATACGTCAAGCCTTTACGAGTAATTGCGATCGTTTTGTAAACAGAAACCATTTTTGCTACGTGCCGAATGCGGCGGCTTGTGACCGTGGCATAAATGTACATTTAGCCGGTATACTGCAGTATCATCATTATTGCAGAATTTGCACTTAGTCACTGTTGCATTCACAACATCTGCAGAAGTCCACGCGCGTCTTGCCTTACGAATGCCACGTCCGCAGCAACCAAGGTAATAATTTAATAATTAATTTTTCAATCGACCAATTCCCCAAATGCTGACGGGAAAATATATTCAGAACTGTTGTCTATAAAGATTTTCTAAATTTTAACTAATATGACAAGTGCCATTTGACTTTGGGGCAAATTCTCGGATAAAATAGATCGTAACATAGTGTTGCCATAACAACGCCTGGTCGCACAGCAAATACATAGCATTTTGACAGTTTTTACTAAAATTTGATAATTTTTACTAAAAATTTATATGTAGAAAAGGGACAACTGAAATTTCCCGTACCAAACATTAAAATTTTTAAAAATGATTCAATTTTCTTTTAGAACTCTGAAAAAATCTATTTTTGAGATTTTTAAAATTTTTGAAAAGTCGCATTTTGTTCACTTGTTTTATTGAATCTCCTAAACCGTTAGACCTGCCTTTCCAAAAATTTCATCATTTCTTCATTTCGTCAATATAAATAAAATGTTTTTTGAATCATACAAATCAACTGCAGCCGAAAATTTGTATCCGCACACACACACGCACACATACGAGGTCTGTTCAAAAAGTTTTCGTAATTTTCGTTTTTTCAAAAAAATATTTATTTATTCGTCTACATTAATGTGGTCCCCTTCAAAGTAGTCCCCCCCAGATATAATACACTTATGCCAGCGTTTTTTCCAATTTTCGAAGCACCCTTGATATTCACTTTTTGATATGTCCTTGAGCACTCTCGGCGATTTTCTTCAATCGAGGAAAACCGCCGTCCTTTCATGGGTCTCTTCAACTTTGGGAATAGGAAAAAGTCACACGGAGCCATATCTGGTGAATTTTTGCACTTTGCAACACTTTATTTCATTTTTTACGCAAAATTTAATACAAATTCTTTGACTTTTTCAATTCTTCCATTGTAAAAATCGCCGAGCTCAGAAAAACACGTCGAACCTTAGCGACTACCACAGACAAAGTAAACAGTGAATATAGCTGAAAATTTCATCATACTTTAGGGGCATGTATACCAACACAATAAAAAAAAATTTGACAATCAGACACTCCAGACCCGCGAAATTTAATTATTAGTAATTCCGGGTACTTTTTGAACAGACCATGTATACACACACATACATCCATTTTTTCTAAGGTATGTTCAGAAACTTTTGAAAGATATATAAACATTTTCATTTTCGATTTTTGTAACTGCGATTAATGTAACTCACCCTATGGGAAGTTCAAAATACTATGTTCGTTACTATCAATAAAAAAATCTTAAAAAGTATGAAATCTAAAAACTTTTAGAGACCATAATTGATTTTTATTGTTCATTTCTATGGTTGAACAAACAAATATATGAACTAAATACATTATTTATAAGTAATACCGAGTATATACTAGTACGATATACCGAGTACTAAAGGTTTCTGCATCGTTACAATCGATTGATGCGTTCTTTCAAAAACTCTTATTTGAATCATTCTTAAACTATTAGGATCTAGTTGAGGTCCAAATTCAAGAAATAATTTCCAAATTAGGAATTGATTAGGGTTAACTCTCCAAAAAAAAGCCCTAATTTCTTAGAATATAATTTCTTTGGGAATTTGATTTTGTCAGATTTTTGAGTGCATAGTGGGAATGCATCTACTTTTAATCACTTTCCCTATTAAATCCATTTTTAAATCGTGAAATTTAATTTTGTTTGTTATGCACATCTAAAACTTAAATCTCATTTACTCCTCCGAAGTTGTTAAACCTGCCTTACATTTCAAAACTCTTCGTACCGTCTATACAAATCGAATGTTTTTCTAATTATTTAAGTCGTTTGATCCTCTTGAAAACGTGAAAGAAAAGTTGTTTCCGAATATACACATAAATATAAAAACATTTTTGATATATTAGAAATTTATATAACTTATTATAATTATGGAAAATTAAAAATTCTATAACAAGTTTATTTTTATGTAGTTCCGAATTAGTAATTCTAAATTCTCAATATTCATTTACATTATCAGCCACCACAAGCAATGTTATATTAACTTAACACTGAGCCTTGTAATTGTCACGACGCCATTTAAAAGCATTTCAATTCATTTTATCGACAAGGTTTAAAAATATCAAGTTGAAGCATTATTACTTTTACTGAAAGTAAAGTATTGTAAACCTTTTTGATCGAGAAAAAAATAAGATCTCTGAAGATTGTTTATGAGCATCTATTTATAAATGTAGAAACAGCCTGCGTAACAAAGCAAGGTAAGACCCTATTAGTCATAAAATAGTTTATATATCTTCTCAAATGTTAACAACAATAGTATTTATCGTTTGTGATATATTATAGAAACATACACGATAAATGTGGGTTCTATTAACTTATCTTACATTAAAATTTAATTTTTAACTTCCCGTAGGGTAAGTTATAGTAATCGCAAAAAAATCGAAAATGAAAATTTTTATATATCTTTACGTTTCAGAGGTTTCTGAATATTTTGGCATACCTTAGAAAAAATGGATGTATGTGTGTGTGGTGTGTGTGTGCGTGTGTGTGTGTGTGTGTGTGTGTGTGTGTGTGTGTGTGCGGTGTGTGTATGTATGTGCGGATACAAATTTTCGTCGACGATTTCGGGAACACGGATCAACCGATTTGAATAATTCAAAAAAACATTCGATTCGTATTGATAAGGAGACGTGCTGATTAGTTTTTGGCGAAGGCAGGTCCAGCCGTTCCGGAGACGGGGCAAAAAATGCCGAAAACGGTAACTCAGTTTTAAAGAGAACGGAGTGTCCGATTTTAATAATTCAAAAAACATTTTACTTGTATTGACAAGATAAAGAATTGATCAAATTTCATACAGGCAGGTCTAGCGGTTTCGGAGATATAACGAAAAAAGTAAAAAAAAATGCCATTTGGCGGTCAAAAATGATCATTAGACATATGCACATCAATTTTCAGATATTTTATAGAGATTTTAACAATAAGTATAAATTTTGTTTATTTTCCTATGGGTTCCGTATCAATGTTTACCCGTTAGACAGCGACGCCGCGCTTACGCGCTTTATATTTCGTCTCTATGCAGTTAAAGCAGTACGATTGCTCTGAAAACAAGTTCAGATCTCCAAAATATGTCAAATAAAGAAAACATTTTTCTAAAAAAAAAAAAAATAAAAAAAAATTTTTTAAAAAAATTTTTTTTTTAAAAAAAATTTTTTTTCATAAAAAAGTAATTTTTTATCCAATTTATAGTTTCTTATTTTTTCGAAGTAAATTTTTTTCAATTTTTCAATTTTAATCGTTTTTAAAAAAAATAATAATTTTTGGTACGGGAAGTTCCAGCAATTTGCCTTAAGGCACGATGCCTTAATTGCCTTAAGACAGAATTCCACTTACAGCTAGTTTTTTTCATTTCCTAAAATAGTTGATTCCGATTTATTGGCTGATTTGATTAACTTTCTTATGATTTTATATTTCAAAAAATTCCAATGAAAACCATAAAACGTCATTCGATAAATTTTAGTAAAATTGTTATTGATTATTTGATCATAATATATGTTCGATATATTATCGAAATTTTATATTAACAAATTGCATACACATTTGGGTAACACGTATGTGTTAAAGTACATATTTACACTAATAGAGAAGGAAAAATTGTTGCTCATGTTGGTGTAAGTAATTCAATGAATTCAAAAATTACCCAATAACTTTGCTGAAGTAATTTTTCTCGATAATGAATGAAATTGAAATCAAGTGCAATTGAAAATCTAAATTCATTTAATTTAAAATCAAGGGCTCGGTTGTAGGAAAGCGGCTAGAACGATGGGATCTGAATCAGAGGTCTGGATTCGATAACCGCTTCGAGGAGCTTGATGTCAAGCAGTAGTGACAACGGTGTTCATTTTGAAATATAAACAGCAATATGTTTCCAAGTAAAAATAGTCCTTCTTATCCGACATTGCTGCATCAAGAAATATTCGCTCTATTACAGAAATTGTATTAATTAAATCACACTGAGATGGATAACTGTTTGAGTTGTCATCTATAAAACCGACGTAGAATTAAGTCAAATAAGGACAAAGGCTTAAGGACTTAAGTTCAGAATGCTATTAAATACAAAATAATACAAAAAAAAAATCATATTATATTATTCCGACGACCTCAATATTCCTTTTATTTAAGGATATAATTAGTAGCAGAAGTTCAATCCATCACTCCAAGCTAGTAAATCATCCAAATCATCTTATAGCACCTCTACTTATGACTCCGTCTACTAGAAGGTTGAAGAGAAAAATTCCTTTGGATTTGACATAACAGTTTCACGAATTATTTAGTTTATATTATAATTTTACCTTTAGTTTTAATTATGTTATGAGTTGTGATTATTATTATTTTTATTTTAATTTTTATATATTATTTTAATTATAGTTTCCTTCTTATATCAGCTCTGTAACTCATAGAGTCATTCTGACTCTGTAATAATTTAATGAAATAAAAAAAAAAAAAACCGTTAAAAAATGAAGAGAGTCTAACAATAATAGGAGACTATAGACAGTGCATCAAACAATATGTATTAAATATTATATGTATTTATTTTTATAGAATTTCTGTTAGTTATTTATATTCGAAATGATCAATGAAATTTAAGTGCACGAAACAAATAAATAAAATAATTTATTCTACAATAAACTTATTTTGTCTCCAGAAAAGATTATTTCATAACATGGCGTTATTTTCCATTTCTTCATTTTGAAATTTAAGGTTTTTTTTAATAGTTTAACATTTTAGTTTGTTCTAAATGTTCCATAATATTCAACGAATATTTCATTTTACTTCATTATTGGATCAAAAATGATATAAAACATATACGACAAACATACATTAGATTCGCAATGTTTTCAACTGTGCAATGAATTAAAAAAAAACACAATGGTTAAACTACATACATTATTTCACATTACGTATAATTTTAATCATTCAGTTCATTACAACGCTGTCATAAATGTTGATCGTTTTGTGCCGACTTACAAAACTACATATTATAATCTAGTACAGAGTAATCGCTACCATACAAAAGTGTATGTATTCCCAAAACAGATACGTCCCGCTGGGTGCCGGTGCCGAGCTTAGCATGGGGTTTGGGCCGGTGGTCGATTTATTCACAAACGGCGAACACGTTAACGTAGGGCAAAGGAAGGAAAGATGCGGACAAAGGCTGCTCTATATATAGAATATTGAGGATATTAGAGAAATAATTTAAACATTAAAATATCAATGAAAATTTGGATAAACCATGAAGTTTGTAAAAATTATTGATTTGTACAAATTTTAAAAGAAAAATAAAGAAATATTATAAGAAAATTGAAGACAAAGAAGACTGAAAAGTTATATGAAGATATTTTAATTATAATAGATATTATATTAATGAATAAGTCAAATGAAATGTATATATAAAATATGAAAACTGTTTTCATAATCTCTCATACCAGGCACCATGTCTGTCTGAGATATGAAAATAATGTACATATATAAATTAAAAAAAAAAATACTAGACTTAATTGAAACTAGTGGCGTAACGCATTGGGCCTTCTTTAATTCGTTCAATGTTAAAATATGACATTAATAGAAGAAAAATTGAAGAAAATGCATTTAGTCATGGTTTTAGTCCTCTACAACTATTTGTTTATTTCCACTTTCAACACAAAAAATGCACTTAGTCTTTCACTTTTTAAGGCAAATTGCTACCGAAATTGAACCGAATCAATCCAATCGGTTGATCCGTCGAAATCGTCGAGAAAAAATTGTATTTGCACATTCACATACATACATCAATTTTTTCTAAGGCATGACAAATTGTTCAGAAATCTTTGAAACGTAAAGTTTTTCATTTTCATTTTTTTGCGATTACTATAACTTTTTCTACGGTAAGTTTATAAATTAATTTTTTTAAAAAGTACCTTTAAGTACATATGTATATGATTTTAATTTTGAGCCAAAATATTATGCTTATCGAATGACTTTATAATATATAATATATACTTTATAATATATACACAAAACTTTATAATATATGTGCAAAATATTATGTTTATCGAATGACTTTATAATAGCTCTATATGAATGAACAATATGATATGAATTCACATCTATGTTATAAAAAATGAAATATATGACAAGCATTTTTAAAAATAAAATTTTCTTTTTCTAGGTGACTAATTTCAAATTATTCCCATCTTATTAAAATGACTTAATAAATGCTATGACTTCACATGAAATAATGATTACTAGGATCCTTCTGATCTACGTTGCAGGTAAATTTATTTTCGTTATACTTTTATTAATTGAATTAGTTTATAAATATATTAATAAATTAAAAAAGCTATGACAAAGTTCATAAATATCTATAAATCTATAAATTAAAACCATGATTAAAAATCATGTGAAAAATTAAAATCCAGCTAATCTACGTTACTTATATTGCGTTGTAATTTCATTATTTGAATAATTTTATATATATCTTTATAAATTAACCCTCTATGAGCCCAAGTAACATTCGGATCACATTCCAAATTTTTCGATGTTTTATCCAATAATTGTGGCTTTTTTCGTGGGATGACGCATAAATCTTAATTCTTTAATATTGCCAAGATAACCAATATCAATACTTAAGACCTTTGCTAGACTTTTCAACCTGAAATTTGATATTGGTTGTCTTGACAATGTTATATAATTAAGATTTGTGTGAAAATTTCAGGTTGAAAAGTCTAGCAAAGGTCTTAAATGTTGATATTGGTTGTCTATTGTCTATTGTCATATAAAAAAAGTGCAAACATTATTGGCCGCTGTAACTCGAATGTCCCATATTTCCAAAAAAAATTCTTAAACATTATGATTTGTATTTTATTATTAATATTTATAAATATTGAATTTTTGTTCGTCTAATTGTTTTTGGATGAAAAACAAAATTTCGGTACTTAGAGGGTTAAATAGCTTCATAACATATAGTTGAAATCTTGGATCCAGCTGATTATAAAAACGAAGATCTGGTATATTTAAATAGTATTTTTAATAAATGAATAAATTTATGAAATTAACTATTACACATGAACAATCAAATACTTATACGTCATACGTCAAAATGCATGGTTCAGTCCTCCACAACTTTTTGTTTATTTCCACTTATGAAAAAAAAATGCATTTAGCTATTCACTTTTTTGTCTATTACTCTCTCCACTCGTACATTACATATGTATCACAACGCAGCAGCACAAAGGGTTAAAGATGTTCAAATAACTATGTCGGTGCTTTAAATTCTACATGTGATTTTTAACGCTTACAAAAATATATTTAAAAAAAAATCATGTAAAAATTAGCGATCGATCTTGTTTACATTAGTATCCTCTAATTCAATTTCATTTTCGCCCCCGGCCCTGGGGTTGCTCATCTGTGACTTCGGCATACGCAGATTCCACCCCTTGTATAAAATCTACCATTGTTCTCTCTAACAGTCGCCCTCGAGTATTTTCTATTTTTTTCCAAAGGGAGAGTCGAGCTTAGCCAGTCTCGGTGGCATATTTATTCGCATTCCCGATTCTGCAAACGGCGGTAACGCTGCAGATTTCAGAATTAATAATACAATTACGTGAAAGCTTATACGTTCGTCTGAAAGCAGCGAGTAATAAATATTTAATGAGCGCGGGGCGGTTCAAGTCAGAAACTTTTGGCGAATCGTTTGAAGAGCAAGAAGATCGATATCGACGAAAAACATTTACTTCAAGATGTCAATGGGGTGCGGAAAATGTAGAATTATGAACTAGCATTCAATATAAAAATATTGCTCGGATAAAACTTTACACGAAGGGTTCAGCACGCGTACCTATCTAAACAAAAACCAAAACTAGTGGAGCATGGCATCGTGGCTTAAGAAAAATTGCTGGAACTTTATATAACGTGATTTTGTGAAAAAAATCTGATGTGCATATGTCTAATAATCATTTGTTTTAACTTTATTAAAAAAAAAGTTAGATTTCCAAAACCGCTGGA
>NW_020536999.1:56710558-56741970 GCF_003426905.1 Ctenocephalides felis
ATACATTGCAATGTGAGTGACGGATTTAGGTATTTAAATCATCATTATAAAAGAATTAATTGCTTGAAAAATAAAATTAGATCAGGGTGTAAAGTGGCATTTTGAATTAAGGATTAATAGACTTAGTCGTTAGAAATTGAGATTTAGCTATTCAGACAAAGTTTTCAACTTTTTGTTTCGAAAATCTTCTCGCTTTACAATGTTTTTTGCGCTTTTTGTGAATTCCAAAAAAAAGGGCTTGGCCGCGATAGTCTCGCATACCTCGCATAAATAGCTTTTAAATTTTTGAAATCGATTCAGTCATTTTTGAGAAAACATTGAAAATGCCCTCAAACACTCTTTTCAAGTTACTATTTTATTGAAAAAGCCCTGTTAAAGCAATAAAATAATCATACGTGTGCCTATCCTATATTACTAATACCATAATTGTATAAATTGATAAATTGTAATTAGAAAAAAATAAAAATGTGTTTTACGTCTCCTCAAAACTATATATATTTAATAAGCGACGAATCATAAAGTATAGTTTACAAAATATTGTACAACTCAGAGTAAATAGAATATAATTTGAAACACAAATGTATTTATCTATATATTATAATTAAACACTTGTTTCATAGCAGTTTAATTATCCTTCCATAATAAGCAAAGTTATTAGGAAACATTGTAGTTGTTAAGAAGTAAATTTTCTATTTATATATACTGGTGTATATTATTATGAAGTGTAACAGTCCCGTGCAATAAATAGAAATATATAATGAATGAAATGAATTATTTACTCGCTTTAAATGAGTTCATGTTCAATTCTATTACGTTTGCATATTAAATAATTATTATTAAATTATCTTTCTTAATAGTTGATTACTTGCATAAAGAAAAAAAAAATTGGAGTCATAAACCATGCTCTTTATATCGAAATAATTATACAGAAACTCTCAGCAAGCTTTCCTTTCCTTATTAAGGAACAAAAATGGTCATTAATATCCAACTAGCAAATATTATCAACTTTTTCTTAAAGCTCGTTAATAACTCCATAGTGAATTTCTAGGTTCTAGTGTTAACGATCAAAAACTTCTGTAAATATGATCGCTATCGAGATATTCATAAAACGGCACTTTCCAACTTAACTTTTAGTAACGATTCACAAAACTTTTTATCGATGTTTGAAAAGTTATATTTCCGATTTAGTTAATGCCTCAATATTCTGTTTACGTAGAAAATCAGTATTGGGGGTTGCAGATGTTACGGGTTGTACTTTTCGTATATTGAAAATTGATTGAGGTATATTATAAGAATCGAATTCTAGTTTAAACGATGTATTTATTAAGCAAAATGCATAGTATGAAAATAATCATTATAATTATCAGCAGTTATGTAGGCAAAAAAATGCAAAAATGACGACGGAAAAATGTAGTTTCATTTATATTAAAATTTATTAATTAATGTTTATATCATTCCTCATAATAAATATTAATAACTGACATTGGAACAATAATAAATGGAAGAATATCCATGATTAAGTGTTAGTATACGCTTTTGTAGACCGCAAAATATTCAGAGGCATTCGGATTATTTCCGTTAGGGATGGCAGAGCACCCAACCCTTCTGGATACTCTCGTATCAGGGTAGTAAAACTACAATATTTGACCAGTTAAATGTGATTGATAAACCCTACGAAAACTTAAAAAAAAACAAATATATTCTGAAACGTCAATTTGTTTAGAATATTTTGATGCTTCGACTGTACAAAAAAGTAGTTGCAAGTGGCATATCACCTTAAGGCAAGTAGCATAAACTATCAGAAATGTGGAAATAATATACATCATCAATAAGAATTGAGATTTTGTATTGAAATATCATTTTCTACTGCATTTTGAGCATCGTTTTTGATCAAGAACTATTTTTGCTTTCTTACACTTTCATGCAAAAAATTTCAATTAATTTAATCCAATCTTAGTTTAATACATGTGCTTATGTAAACAAAAAAGTAAAATGTAGTAATAACATTTTTCAATTTTGTAAAATAAACCCATGTTTTTCACCCGATATCTTACCAGAACAACTTACTCTGTGATTGACGAATATACTCGTCATGAGCTCAATTCGGACGACAAAAATCGCCATTGTTCGATATGAGCGATATAGTAAACTGGTTAAAGAACTAATGACATTTGTCGAATAAATTCATTAAGAGATATATAAACAATGTAGCATAGGTTTGAATAGAAACCAAATTAATATCTGTGATAAGACTAAAGGCTTAACCCTGGTCTAATAAAATTATATAAATTTAATATAAAGAATATAATAAAACCTAATCCCTTCATTGTACTATTTCGTACTAAAAAATAACCATTTTAAATTGTATTAAATCCTATTCATAAACAGTCCCACAATCATTAATCCCTCTTTCTAAGAAATTATATTCCTTGAACACGGCCCAACTAAATAACGGGTCAATATCTGATTGGACAAGAATGTAATGGGAAGTCGCTTGCACCCAAAAATGAACTAATCAAAAAATAATATAAAATTACCCTTTTGTTTTTAGTTTTTTTTTATTATATTAGCTCTAGTAGATACGCCACTGGGGGTATCTACTAATTTGTAAATAACAAATTGTAAACAATTTGTCAGCATTCTCAGCTAAATGTAATTATATATATACAGATTGCAGAATAAAATAAAAATTAAAAAAAAAAAAATTACAAAACTTTGTAAATTAGTATCAACTGAAGCTTCAATTAAATAAGATCTGTGATGTCTCAAACCTTATCTAGTTAAGAAATAATATCTCAAACTTTGTATAAGTAACAAGTAATTACTCAACAATCAAATCAGTAATATATCAATTTATCTATCTTTAACATCGTATCATTTTATCTAAATATACAGCATTTTCAACTAAACATAATCTTTTAATGATCCGATGTAGCCACTAACTAATTATATCTGGTCCTTCGGCATTATAGACAAAAAGTGTACTATTTTAACAGAGTTCGGCAGCATCTTGTTGGATCACGAATTCTTTATAATCCAGTAATTTAAGCTTAAATCAGGTAAGAATCTGGATATTCAAGATACCCAGCTATAAGTCTGTAAATACTTGTATATTGACACCTAAATGTTGTCTCAAAACTACATATGGTAAGGTGTACGCAACATATGTAGGTTTTGAGACAACTTTTTGGTGTCAGTATACAAGTATTTACAGACATACAGCAGGGTCAATTAGCATCTCAACTGACTCAAAATTATATCTGCATATTAGAGAAATGGCTAAACAAATGGCACATACGATACGGATTAACGAATCAAAATCTGCGCACATAACATTCACGTTGTGTCAAAAAACTTGTCCTCCTGTATACTTAAACAACATCATGATCCCACAAGTACAAGTAGTAAAATATCTGGGGACTCCATCTAGATACAAGACTCACGTGGAAAGAACATATAAAAACGAAAAAGGAACAAATTCAAATAAAATTAAGGAGATTAACTGGTTACTTAGCAGACAGTCCAAACTATCCGTCGAAAACAAACTACTGCTATACAAGGCCATCATTAAGCCATATGGACCTATGGTCTAGAGCTATGGGGATGCGCCTCCAAATCTAATCTGGAAATTATGCAGAGAACACAAACCAAAATCTTAAGAGCCAACTCACCTGGTATGTCACTAACAAAAACTGTCTATGGCGACCTAAAAATGCTGACTGTGCACGAAACATATAAAGAACTATCATCTAAATACCGTAACAGATTGGAGATGCACCCAAATGAATCGATAAAGGATTTACTGCGGCCCTCAACAAAACTCGAAGAGATTGAAGAGAAAGTGGCCTCTACATAGTAATTAAGTACAATCATTAGTTATATATATAAATATAAGTAACATAATGTAAGATAGATCAGTGGATCCTATCTTATTTTAACACCCACATAGTTAGCAGTTTAGCTTATAGAAAAAGTATTTTTCTGATTGCTAAATAATCTATTACAAAAAAAAAATACAGCAGGGTATCTCAAATTCCGAGGTGAACTTACTACAATGACTGGACTATTATATAATTCACATTATAAACTATTCGAGTCATAAAAATCTGTTCAAGCAGCGAAGTATTAATTTGAACGTCAAACGTCTAAGGGCAAACATAAGTCACAAGAACTGTATCTATGATCAAATTTCATTAGTATGCGTGGACAAGAAACCAGCCGATTTTATAGATCATAAAACTAAAATCGTCTAAATTTTGTCGAGTTGCTAAACTCTGGTCCATATCATGGAACGACCGAAACCGATGTAAATAATTGAAGACTTACGTGTGAGCAGTTCCGGCCTTGCCCCGTGTCCAGCGGAGTCCTTTGTTCGGTGCTGATATGATTATCGTTTTGTGCAGAATGTAGCGTGGACACAGAATTCAGTCGATCTGTACCATGCTGCGTCGCCAATTTTACGGCGTTCTGGAAAAATGCATTCAATAGATATAAGATTATATTGTTAGATTGAGTTCGAAGTGATGTAAAACATTTTTATAGAGATAAAATTATACAGTGATAATAGTTAATAGTAAATGTTTAATCATTGATATAAATATAGTCAAAATTATGTTCTAAATAATTGCTTGAATAAATTTGAAGTGATTGTAAGTATTTTTAGTCAAATGAAATTATACAGAGTTAATAGTAAATTAATCATTGATATAGATAGTTGTATATAAATAAAAAAATATTATATTCAGTTCTGTAATTAAGTATAAAGTGATGTATATAAATAAACTAGCAAACCCGACGAACTCCGTTTCGCCACCAGATGGTTTCGTGAGAAAGATGAAGAAATTTTTTGTTTGTTTTATATTTGAAAAAAAATTTTGATTTTATTATACAACTGTAATGAATTTATTTCGATTACAAAAATGAAGTGTTTTTTGGTTGAACTTCTCTACGTAAATGAAAGTGAATCCGCAAATTATCCGTTTCATTGAAGTGCTCTTTGGTAAACCACATTTTTTGTTTTTTGGTGTGACGTTAACACAAACAAAGCGGATGGTTTTCCAACTCGTGAACAGGCAACGTATAACTACCCAAGTGAAAAACAATGATTTTCTAAATAATCTATTTGAAATTTATCCCGCAAACACTAAGCGATTGGCCTTGCGACTTGTTATTGCGAACGCAAGGCGAACTGGAAATTGTAATCGTTTGAAGTCAAACGGAAGACCAGTCAAAATCATTGGTATGTCACCAAATCGCCAGCAATTTTCGATTGAATGGTAAAATTCAGGGCGTGTGCATCATTATTCTTTGCGGCAGAATTGCTCGTTGACTTAAACCAAGCATAATTCTGATAATTCTCACTAATATCATTACTCGAATATTTAATTACGGTGCATGAAGTTACAGCAATTTGAATTAGGGCACGATGCCATGCATCACTAATTTTCTTAGCTATGAACCTTGCGGAGCCCGAGACCTTTCCAACGAATGCAAAATTGTCGAAATCGGTTCGTGCGTTCTGGAGTTATTTCGTCAGAAAGGAAAACCCGACTTATTTTTATATATATAGAAGATATAGTTGTATATAAATAAATTGTTATATTTAGTTGTGTGATTAAGTTAAAGGTGATATGAAATATTTTTATCTAAATGAAATTATTTATACAGTGTTATTGGTAAATGTTTAATCATTGATATAAAATTATAGATAGCGAGTCAAATAAAATTACATTACATTCAATTGTTAGATTAAGTTTAACACGTTGACTGCCCATAACGATATAACTACATGGATTGCGATATATTCTAGGAAGCTAAATACGTGTTATTTTGTAGAAATAATGTATTAATTTATTGATTGTGGTCAAGATTAGAAGAGATACTTTTATTATCAACCCTAGTTCGTTTGGGATAGGGATTAAGAATGTTTGTGTATATAAATACCTTGGTAATAGGTATTTAATTGAATTATTTACTCGCTTTAAATGAGTTCATGCTCAATTCTAATACGTTTGCATATTAAATAATTATTATTAAATTATCTTTCTTGATAATCGATTACTTGCATAAAGAAAGAAAAATTGGAGTCATAAATCATGCTCTTTATATAGAAATAATTATACAGAAACTCTCAGCAAGCTTTTCCTTTCCTTATTAAGGAACAAAAATGGCCATTAATATCCAACTAGTAAATATTATCAACTTTTTCTTAAAGCTCGTTAATAACACCATAGTGTATTTCCAGGTTCTAGAGTCAAATGAAATTATATTACATTCAATTGTTAGATTAAGTTTAACATGTTGACTGCCAGTAACGATATAACTACGTACATTGCGATATTTTCTAAGAAGCCAAATACGAGTTATTTTGTAGAAATAATATATTAATTTATTGATTGTGGTCAAGATTTGAACACACCTTTAAGATCAACCTTAGTTCTTTTGGGTTAGGGGTTAATAATGTTTGTGCATATAAATACCTGTGTAATAGTGTAATAGTTTATATATATATGATATGATATTATATATATATATATATAAGTTTTGAGAGTCTAGCAATATGAATGGAAGAAAGAGCTTGTGGTTCCAAGATCCAAAAGTTCCAAAATCGCAAGAAAATATTCTAAATTGTTTTTATTCATTTCTTAATGATGATGGGATAATTCTTACTTACAGTCCATAGATAATCTATAAATAATACACAGTCCATAAATAATCTAAATAACAAAGTGATCTTCACTAGATTTTTTTAAAGAAATTTTGTTCTTGTGCTATGCACTAGAAATAGAGTTTTTATTGATATACGAGTAAATAATCTAATCTTAGATAGATTAGATTCGAATTGTTATTTTTAATTTTGTGTAATTATATTTAAGTTTTGTGAAATATTATTATAAGTAAATGTTTAATATTTGATATAAAGAGAGTATAAATTGAAACAGTTTTAGAACAGAGAAGTTCATCGTCTAAGAGGATGTAAAAGTTAGGTGGAAAATGTTCATACACATTTTATACAAATAATTAAGCCAAAAATTCATAAAAAAATCACTCAATGAGTCCAAAATCGGAACTTATGGTATACTATTCAACCAAATTTTTACTGTTATATTGACATCGCTTACTTAGAGCTTTTAACAAGAGCTTTTTTCACTTTTTTTAGTCTGCATCCTATTATTTTTTAAGTTAATAGGAATAGGTGAGATAAGTTAGTAAATTACTATTATAATATTTCATTTTTTTTTAAATATTTTTTATGAATTTATTTTTATTCAGATTGGGGTGCAGATATTATAGAGAGAAAGAATTCAAATACGGGATATTGTTTCGATCTTTTTGGCTGTACATTCTATCAATTTTACATATTTTTATTATTTAAATTTTTACTCCATATTACGAATTTACTTCTATTTAATATAATCATTCAATTTTCATTATTACAATTCAGTTATGATATTTTCTTTGCACAGTGTTCGAAAAAATCATAAGTGCCTTTGGCTTGCTAGTCATGCCCGCCCCAAGTTATAATAAGTAGAGTTAAAATTAAGGTATTTATATCAAAGAATTGTAGTAAACATTATGGAATATATAGAAATTAGTTTATTTACATAATACTTCTTGAACAAGATAATGTTTACTGTTTTTTGATTATCAATAAAAATTATGTGCTACATTCAAGAAACTTTGAAATCAGTTCAACGGGGTACAGCTCTACTATTTTAAGAAACAATGATCTATATTGTAGAAAATTAATTAAACGAGTGTCACGCACAAAACACTATTTAATAATAATAACGTCAAATCAGTTTATGGCAGAACATAACAAAATATAACAGAATTACTATTAGACTATTACGTACATCAAACAACAACTAACTACTAAATAATTTACCATTAACTTTAATTAGTATTAAATTAATTAATGTGCCTCGTTAAACAAAGCGTATATACCTACTATCAGCATTTTCGAACCAATAAATCCCGTATAATTATTTGTCAATAGATGAAATCACGATTCGAAAGATTAAAAGATTAAAATTCATTATACGTGAATAACGCATGTCATGTTCAATAATATAACCCACAGTTGTCATTAAATCTATTTTATGAAAACACAAAGCTTTATGAGCCAAACATCAAAAAAGCACAAATACCGACAGAATCATTCGTTTTACGTAATTTATAAATGTAATTGAATGCCTAATACAATTAAAACAAGGAATGTAATAATTGATTTAATTACCAGTAGGGGAGACTGGGTACGGTGGTGCCAGGCTACGGTAGTGGCAGCCAAACTATACTGATTTTGAGATAGGGTCCAAAGGGAAAAAGATGAAGTACGTATGTTTGTTCGAACAAGTTTCCGTTATTGAATTGAATTAACATTAACATGATCTGCAGACCCAACTGCTTTTAAAGAGGCAAAATTAAGTTCTCTTGTCCGATTTTTTAAAATAATAACTATTTCTTGTATACGTGTTTGTCCTTTTTGGGAGAAATTTAAACAGATAAAGAAAAAAAAATGTAAGACAAAATACAAAAGAGAAAAGAAAATAAAAATTCAATACTAGTGGGGCGCATGGCATCGTGCCTTAAGGCATATTGCTGGAACTTCCCGTACTAAAAATTATTTTTTTTTAAAAAGATTAACATTTTTGAAAAAAAATTACTCTGAAAAATTAGATTTTTGAGAAACTATAAATTTTTGACAAAAATTAACTTTTTTTTGGAAAAAAGACTTTTTGAAGAAAAGTGTATTTTGAAATATTTTAGAAATTCTGAACTTTTTTTCAAAGCAATCGTACTGCTTTAACTGAACAGACACAAAATATCGAAGCGCGTAAGCGCCGCGCCGCCGTCTAATGGATAAGCATTGGTACGGAACCCATAGGAATGCAAACAAAATTTATACTTATTGTTAAAATCTCTATAAAATATCTGATAATTTGATGTGCATATGTCTAATGATCATTTTTGACCGCCAGATGGCATTTTTTTTACTTTTTTTTACTAGATCTCCGAAACCGCTAGACCTGCCTTCATGAAAATTTGATCAGTTCTTCATCTTGTTAATACAAGTAAAATGTTTTTTGAATTATTCAAATCGGACGCTCCGTTCTCTTAAAAACTGAGTTACTGTTTTTGGCACTTTTTGCCCCATATCTTCGGAACGGTTAGACCTGCCTTCGCCAAAAACTAATCAGCACGTCTCCTTATCAATACGAATCGAATGTTTTTTGAATTATTCAAATCGCTTCATCCGTGTTCCCGAAATTGTCGACGAAAATTTGTATCCGAACACACATACACACACACACATATACATCATTTTTTTCTAAGGTATGCCAAAATATTCAGAAACCTCTGAAACGTAAAGATATATGAAAATTTTCATTTTCAATTTTTTTGCGATTACTATAATTTACCGGAAGTTAACAAGAAAACAAAAGATTGCAAAGATTTCTTGTTTACAAAATTTTGTTTTTATAGCTATTGTTTTCAACTTTCTCTTAAAATATTGTAATTGCCCAAAAATCGAATTTGAATATTTTTGCATATTTGAAGGTTTCTGAACATTTCAGCATACCTTAGAAAAAAAAAGATGTGTGTATGTGTGTATCCGCAATTTTTTGTCCACATTAGTGGAAGATGTACTAATTAGTTTCGGGTAAAGGCACGTCCAGCCATTTCGGAGACACGGAGCTAAATGTGCAAAATTTGCAGTTTTTGAGAGAAATAAGCATCCGATTTGAATGATTCAGATGATTGTGTTGACGAAACAATTGCTTTTGGATTTTTTTTATTTCTAAATTTAATTTTTTTTTCATTTTTTTTAATATCAAAAATAATTCGCATTTTAATTTTAATTCTGGCTAAAACCAACTTATATGCTTTAAATAATTTTAACTTTGCAATTCAGATTATATAATTCTTATAAATATTAAACAAAGTTCTTCATTTTAAATTCGAATGATTAAATTTTGTTTATTTACATTTCTGTAATACATATATAAACGTCGTCGTCCAATTCATAAGCTCTTATATTCTGTCTATAAAATAAGAATAATGAAACACTATTCATAATAACCTATTTGAAAATATATAATATTCCTCGAATATTTCGCAACAGTACGGGAAGTTCCAGCAATTTGCCTTAAGCAACGATGCCATACACCACTAGTTTAACCTATTTTTATGCCTGTCACAACCCTCCCTTGGATGTGGACGGTTGTGACTCGCCCTTTTCTTGTATGATTTGATTTAATGACTAATCCATCGTATTTAAAGACAATTATATCAGTATTTCCTCATAAACAAATGCTTAAATTACTTTAAATTAATTTACTTTTCCCCAAGCCAAGTGGTAAATTAACAAAATCATTGCTGATAAAAAAAGTGGCACAACCGTACCCAGTCTCCCCTACGTAATGATTAACCAGCACTATAAAATGACAGCTTCAGAAATTTTATTCATCGATAATCAATTGCCGTTATGTATTCGATATGCTTAGTATAATAATAATAGCCATATGTTATGAAAACATAATAGAGCCGCGTATAAATATTTATTATACAGTAACGTAATAAATCAAGAGTCGTAAATACATTGAAATAGTACGATTGATTTTTGACGATGTGTAGTGGTTTTCGCAAATTTATGACCGGGAATAAAATCTCGCACATTTACTAACAATATCGGCACGGTGTATTATATACATAATTGTTTGTATAAACGAGAAACGCGATCCGTGGCGCACAATCGCTAAACACACAGTAAATTGTAAAGCAGTCCGCGACAGAAAGGGTTTAAATGAAAATTTATGATGCAAACAATAATACTATTTTGCTGTACAAGGAACACGCTATCAAACTAGCTTCATTATAACAAAGAATGAATTTACGAGCTATGTATTGGGCAATTAAACTTCTATCAGTAGCTATTATCTAATGCAAACCTAACAACTACAGCAAGATTTCTCAATCTGTAATAACCTTTGTTTTTGAACATATATCAGGCGTGCTCGCCATACCAAACTATTTCGCGAGTACATTGGCCAAGGGTCTAAATGTTGTTATTTGTATGATCCTTACATTTTTGGTAAAAGTTTTCAGTGAGCTTCTTAATTTGTTCAAGTATCGTCAGTACGTCGGCCTGTTCATGTACGAGTATATATTTTGTAGAGTAATACTGTCCCGTCAGTGGGTCCCTTGATTTGTTGAGTGCTAGACGTAAAGCTTTGTTTTGTGCTGTCTGTAGTCTCCGTCGGTTGTGTATGAAGTTCTACATAAACCACGCGTGACACACGATTTGGTAGAAGGAAAAAAAAATTAAATGGCAATAATAATTAAAATAGCCATAGCAGTCATATATGTATGACGTAACAAATAGTGTTGTTCCAGAAATTTTGACAATTTTTTAAATATTTTACGTTACGGTGATATATTTCAGACTAAATTATCCATAGTCAATAAAGTTACCATATAGTCGATGTGATTTTTTTCTGGTATTATCGTGACTAATAACGTGACATTAAAGTCTTGATTAACAAAAATAAATTGTAACAAAAAAAAAAAAAAATAACGTGTTAATAAAAGCAATAAAATAAAAGTGCAAAGATTAATTATAAAATGTATGATGACTAATGTACGTGTATACAAAGTCAACAAATAAACAATAAAAAAAGAAAGCTCTATAAGCTGTTATATGTCTTTTACATGGATTTAAGAGATATAACTATATTTGATATATTTTTATCATTAGGTTTTCTTTAATAGTGATGATATATATACTTTTAATCTTATTTAGGACGTTTTTTGAAATTTGCAAACAGATTTAATTTAATTTGTATCAGTTTCATTTTTAATTAGGTCTCTATATTTGTAAAATCTCATTGGTGAGATTTTGTCATTACAATTTTAAGCAATGTAATATAAGCCCCCCCCAATCGAATAAAAATAAAATAGTTGCGCAGCCCTTAATTTTTTTTAACAATTTAATTTCCAAAATTCGAATTGATATGATAATATTCATATATTATGTAAAAATTTATTCATTATTTTTTATTTTATTTTTAGTTTATTTTCAAAAATAGTATTTTGCAAACAGCTGTGCCCCCCCCCCTTTGCCCCAAGATTGGAAACCACGGGGTTCATTTGAAAGTTATAATATATATGTGTAAGTGTTCTTTTTTCTATTCTATGTATTATAGTTGATTGTTGCTAAATATTTAAAAAAAATATGGCTGCAAGGTTTAATTAATAACAAGTATAATGAAAGCAATAATGATGGAATAATAAAAAATATAAATAACGACATGTTTCATGATAAATATAGTTAATTTATATTACAGTAATTGCATTTTACAATTGCAATTATTAAAACTCCGTAATTATATGAAAATTGGCCTATTAATTCAATAAATTCTAGTTTCACCATGATTAAGGGATTCTATTCATGTGTTAGAGTTGCTAATTTTTAATAAATTATTGTTTAATATTTCTAATAAATGCAAGTTAGTTTTCCACAACTCAAGTATAAAAGTATATGAATTTTTTGTAACAAAGTTTTATTTTTTTACTTATGACGCACTTAAATTCACATGCTTTAAAGCTTTTTTCTTCCATGAGCAAAAATGAACATATTAATAAATATTCGATTGTTTAGCTCATATTATTACAACTGAATTTTAAAGTTCAATAAAAGATTAATAGAGTAGTGAATTGTATAATTAATACTGAAAAATATTCTAGTTCGTGACGAAAATACAACTGAAATGATTATCTTGTTTGAATTATATAAACGCCATGCCGTATAAATATGCTATCATAATTATCATCATTTAGCGACTCAATGAAACTGTTCGAAGAAATCTATTTATATTCGTAATGTAGAGCAATGAATATGTGAAATATATACAAATGCTAATTATTCTTTATGAATACCACAATGATTTAAATTATGGTAGTAATTTATACTGAAGGCTGCACGGAAATTAATATTGAAATTTGATATTGTAATTAAGAAACCTTTAATCCTATTAAACCGATTTGTATGTTTTTTACGTCTCTACATGTGCATTATACAATACGTAATTGATTACATTTTGTGTTCATATTCAACAACATAATTATAAAGCAATATATCTATCAACGAAATCAATTTATCAATTTATTCCTGAGTTATATATTATCCGTTACGTAACAAATAGTGAGCAGAATGTATAAAACGTACATTGCAATTTGTTCGAAACATCGCGTTTAGTGCTGCCATTAATAGCCTCAACGAAAGATAAAATATTTTACTTGGTGAAAGTAAAAGCTGACTGCATGCGAAAGCATGGTAGTTTGTTGGCTTGGCTAATAAGCATAGCTCATGTTCAATGTAATATTGCAGCAAACATTACACCGCGAAATACAACCAGAACCAGTGTATTGAAGGTGTTCTAGGTAATGGAAAAATTCTTCACACGCTAATGACTATATTAAACCAGAAATTCAGATGCTTCATTCAATACCACTCGAAGCTTTTTATAATACTAAGAGAGTATTTTCTGCAAGAGTGTCGCTGCTATACGGAACAGCATGTCCCTTAGGAGACCTACTAAACAAACCAGGCACAGCGATATCTATCGTTACCAATCAGATTGTGTTGAAAAATTAAAATTACGCTTCTAATAAACTAAAAATTATAATAAATATTAGAATTAACAATAGTGATAAATCTTGATGCAAAAACCGTCCATGGATGACATCCGTACATGAAGCACGTCAGTTACGCTGATGTCGTCCATGGACGACACTTGTTTACACAAGTAGCCGAGTAGATGTCTTCTTCTGTCTAGATGTCTGTCGGTTAAGGTACGGATAAGAAAGATATGTAAATTATAATTTGGCCCAACCTTTGAAAATCAAAAATCCTGTTATAATTTTACAATCATATGTAAAGAACGCCAGAACAGAAGTTATTGCAAATATCTTGTTATTTTTATGTTTTTATTTTTTACTAGAATTTTTTAACTTCCCATAGGGCAAGTTATAGTACTGGGCCAAAAATCGTAAAAGACTTTTTTTGCATATTTTCACGTTTCAGCGGTTTCTGAAAATTTTGGCATACCTCATTATCAGAAAAAATGGATGTGTGTATGTGTGTAGACAATTTTTCATCGACGATTTCGGGCGTACGGATGAACAGATTTGAATGGTTCAAAAAACATTCGATTTCTATTAATGAGGAGACGTGCTGATTAGTTTTTGACGAAGAACAGGTTCAGCGACTTCGGAGATATAGAGCAAAAAGTCCTAAAATGTCATTTTCTAAGAGAACGAATCAACAATTTGATTAATCCAAAAAACATTTAACCCGTAATATTGGGGAGAAGTGTTGATTAGATTTTGGCAAAGGCAGGTCCACTCGTTTCGGAGATATAGAGCTAAAGATGCAAAAAATTGCAGTTTTTGAGTGAAGCATCCGATTTAAAAAAGTTTCTGCTTTTCTTAACGAAACGGTTGCTTTTGGGGATTTTCATGTTTTTTAGTTTTCAAAAGCATTTTTTTAAATATCAATATATTAATTCTAATTCTAGCTGAAGTTCTAAACATCACTTACATACTTCAAATAAATAATTTTAACTTTGCAATTCAGGTTATATGATACTTAGAAATATTAGACAATGTTCTTCATTTTAAATCCGATTGATTAAGCTTTGTTTATTTAATTTTTATAAAATAAGAATAATAAAATTTACTTTATTCATAATAATCTGTTTGAAAACTTTTAATATTCCTCGAATAATTCATTAAGGTACGGGAAGTTCTAGCAATTTGCCTTAAGGCATGATGTCATACACCACTAGTTTTATTATGAAACTATCAAGTATTTTACCATTATACAATTCCCATTAAATGCGCAATTTTTTATGGAAATTGCTTAACAAAGTCTCAATTCTTGTAAATTGGGGGCAAATGTATCATTATTTTTAACTGTCGTCCCGCAAATGTTTTTTACGATTACGGTTCCAAAGTTTAAAGGAACAAAAATGTATCAAATATAAAATATTTATAAATGTATGAAGTTTGAAAATAACATAAAAATGTTGTATTCAATGTGCTATCTCTATTTCATTGATTTTCATACAATTATATATCTTGTATATAATGAATGATAATTGAACACAATAATGAATAAATAAGCAGCCAATACATGAGACTACTTCTACATTCCTCATAAACCCTTTGAATGTTTGTAAATAATTGATTAGATTTATGATTGGATTACAGAAAGTGTAAGAAATCAACCAGCTGATTTTGTTCTCTAATTTTATATTTGCTATTAAAATGTAATTGAATCCTGCATGTTCATTAATTTAAATTACATACGCAACATGGCTGTAATTAGTTGTCGATAAAGTCGACAATTTTATCCGCGTTGGCTTCAAAGCTTTTTATTCAATAAAAGGTGCAATGAAATGCATTCAGAGGAAAATAAATAATCATTCATTTAAAAAAGTAATATCATAATTTTTCAGAATATTATATCTAGAATGTAATTCCAGAGTTATGAATTTGTCGATATCAGTTTTCGAGTATAAGACGTCAAATCTAAGTTCTTTTGTTTTTAGATATGGTAAACCCTTGGAAAATCATAATCTTGGAACTAAAAATTGTGGTTGAATATATGCTGTTTACAAAAGAAATTTCTCTGTTCACCAGATACGCAAACTTATCGAGCAAACAAAATTGTAATGCATTTTAAACAAAATTTCATTAATTTTGCGGAAGGAGAAAGCTCTATTCTGTTTATCAAGCTTTTAGAATATTATAAGTATTTCGAAGTATATAATTGCACTATAATACTGCAACAATATTGCGATACGCTTTAATTAATATATTGTAACAAAAAGAGTAAAATTTTAACATTATCAATTATATAAGAAAAACAGTTAAAAAATGATTAAGTACTGGAAATCAAAACTTGACTTACAAAAAATTTACATGCTCAAAGCTATTAATAATCAAATATAAGTATACGACATAAAACTTTGGGAATTTAAAATTCAAATTTAAGTATACGACATAAAACTTTGGGAATCAGCTTTCAAGTCAAACATGTTTAAAATCTAAAGATGGTAAAATAATTTATTAAAATAAATGCCCCAAAGTATATTCCAAATTGGTTAATACAAAGACGTCGACATGAAAAAAGTAAGAGATGAAATACGAACACATTCAGAAAATTACAAAAGCTGCCTCGAGGATCACCCAAACTCACTTGCCAGAAAACTTGGCAACAATACTATAAGGGCAACATTGTATAATAAATTGATATAGCATTAATATCAGTCAATGGTCAGAAGATTTTGTATTTTTGAAGTCACTTTTTTAATACTACAGTTTTACTTGTCCATTTTGGGAAAAATACTGGAAACAAAAAAAATCTTGAAACACTAATTTCTTGAGGAAAATTTTACATTATTAAGATAAGTTTTATTTACAGCAAATTAGACTGGCAGTTTTATGCATTGTGAATACATTTCCAACATATGATAAAATTTTACTAATTTAAATACCCTAAAGTGATAAAAATTAGTAACTTCGCGAAAATGAAATTTATGCAATTTAATAATAAAATTAGCGGTAGATGGCATTTTGCCTTAAGGCAAATTACTAGACTTAATCAATTAGAAATCAATATATTAACTTATGAGTGATTTATAAATATACCGAGTCGCTGCAGAGCACCATAATGTAAGAAACCATTGCAGGTTATTCAATTTTGTGCAATTTTTTTTTATTACACTATATTGAAAAACAAACACGTGTCTAATACATATACGAAAGCGTTGAATAATCCACGTTCCATAGAACCACTTTTCGTAGTACTATAATATTTTAGTATGTTCATTAAGACTAGATACTCTATCGCCATACAAAGACTTATTAAAATTTATGTAAAAGTTTTTTTTTAACACATATACATGCACACACACCTTTTCTAAATTTGGTCTCATTCAATTCAGATGACCAAATGTCGAGAAAACATATAATTAGCAAATCGAATTATATGGCGAAAATATAGTAATCGCAAAAAAATCGTAAAGAAATTTTTTATATATCTTAACGTTTTAAAGGTTTCTGAATATTTTGGGATGCCTTAGAAAAAATCGATGTATGTATGTATGTGTGTGCGGATACAAGTTTTCGTCGACGATTTCGGGAACACCGATCAACCGATTTGAATAAATGAAAAAAAAAAAACATTTATATTGATAAGGAGACGTGCTGATTAGTTTTTGGCGAAGGCAGGTCTAGCCGTTCCGAAGATACGGGGCAAAAAGTGCCAAAAACGGTAACTCAGTTTTTAAGAGAACGGAGCGTCCGATTTGAATAATTCTAAAAACATTTTACTTGTATTAACGAGATGAAGAACTGATAAAATTTTCATGAAGGCAGGTCTAGCGGTTTCGGTGATCTAGTAAAAAAAGTAAAAAAAATGCTATCTAGCGGTCAATTTTATAGAGTTATTTTATAGAGATTTTAATAATAATATAAATTTTGTTTACTTTCCTATGGGTTCCGTACCGATGTTCATCCGTTAGACGGCGGCGCTTACCCGCTTCGATTTTTCGTCTCTATGCAGTTCACCATGATTGCTTTGAAAAAAAAAGTTCTGAATTTCCAAAATATTTCAAAATACATTTTTCTTTAAAAAGTCTTTTTTCAAAAAAAAGTAAATTTTTCTCAAAAATTTATAGTTTCTCAAAAATCTAATTTTTCAGAGTAAATTTTTTTCAAAAATGTTAATCTTTTAAAAAAACAATGATTTTTGGTACGGGAAGTTCCAGCAAGTTGCCTTAAAGCACGATGGCATGCACCCCACTAGTTTTTAATTAATTTAACTTTATAATATTTCAAATGATAAATAATGAAAATCTTAAACAAGTTTCTAAAGTATTAATTTCACAATATCTAGAGATTATATTTAGATTTTCTATAAAATATGGAATATTTAATGCTCGATACGCAGCGAAAACACTGAACTGATTATCTTCCTAATTGCATTCGGATCGTAAAGTTCAAACTCCATTTGAAGTGATTTTGTTATCTTAATTACCTACATAATATTTTAATAGATACGTTATCTCGTTGAACAAGAATATTAAATATATAATAAGCGCATTCAACTATACCTCTAATCACAATATGCTATCAATAGAATTGATTTATTAATTCATATGTATATATACACATATCAAATGTACATATGTACATGGATATATTTGAAATATCTCTATTATTTATCAGGCACTGACCTGCGACAAACGCGTTGAAGCTTTGTGTAATATATGTGAATGACAAGATAATTAACACCCACTCGATTCCAAACTAAACACCCGAGCAAAAGTTTTACGTGCTTGCCAAGATGTATTTAGATGTTTATAAATCTTTAGAAGAATGGAAACCGTTTTTCTTTATAGAATTATTTCACTCAACACACGAGCATATATCATTAATCAAACGATGTTCACAAAATGATTCATTCAAAAACGTAAATAATTCGCTTAAACATTTCTGCGAGATATATTAATTATTGCGGATTCAAGAAGTTCAAGCTTTATTTAATTACTTAAGTGTTATTAATAGCAGAAATCTAGAATCAAGGTTATAATTAAATTTCTTGATAGTCAAGTTTTGTAAAAAAGACAATTTTATATTACACAATTAGAAATATGAATGGAGTATCGTACAACAAAGAAAGTTTGCCTCTTCCTTTCACTTTGGCGACGGTGATAAAAACAACAATAGCATCACAAAAGGCAAAGAAATAAATGAATTTAAACATAAGAGCAAAGTTTAATATACATATAATACATATATGCCAGAGTACGTTAGTGACAGTCGTCATAACAGCTAAATTATATTGATTTTGAGATAGGGTAGATTAAGTATGAATGTTCGAACAAGTTTCCCCATTATTGCTCTGATCTATCAATTTTTATCTAATACAGTGTATATAGTAGGCTTGCACCGAATATTCAGCTTATTCGGCATCATTTTTAATATTCGGCCGAATACCAAATATGTTGTTGTGCCCGCTGCACAACACTATATTTCTATATCAACTACTCTATCAGTATAAACACCACTAGCTAGTAATGGCGAAGAATATCGGAGATACCCGAAGAAACCCGAAGGAGGGGGACCTCAGAGGCACATCTAGGATTCACTCTCTCTTGGAACTAGCAGCGATACCTAACTACTAAATTCAATTAACTACAAACTACATCAAATATTCACTCAAAGTTGTTCAGTTAGTATTAATAAATTATTTTATAAGTCAAAAGGACTTTCTTGAGTTTCAATTTAGTATTATATATCCTCGATATAATCTCCGCTGAAGGCAACTACAGGCTGAAATAAATCATTGTTAAGGCAATGAAATATACGAAGCACAACAATGTAGTTAAAACCAAAGGAGTCGCCGCCGCTCAGCAAAAATATAGTGTGTGATTTACCTTTTATGCGATAAAGCTTGCAATGAATCTGTATATTAGGAAGATAATCTATAGTTTACAATAATATTATTATATTTTGTATGTATAATATAAACTTTAAAATTTAAACTTTATAGATTTCTCATTATTCAAAGAACACGTTATTGTTATATGTTTATGTTAGGAATTAATTACTATTAATTTAGTTATTTAATTTAAAGTCATTCATTATATTCAATCTAAGCATTTATAATTAAAGACATGTCATAGGCTCTTTGTCGCAAAAAATACGAACAATATTTTTGATTAGTTTTTATTTAATACAGTGTATATAGTAGGCTTGCAACGAATACTCGGCTTATTCGTCATCATTTTTAATATTCGGTCGAATACCAAATAGTTAAAACCAAAGGAGCCGCCGCCGCTCAGCAAAAATATAGTGTGCGTTTTATCTTTTATGCGACAAAGTTTGCGATGGATCTGTATATTTGAAAGTCTATAGTTTACATAATATTATAATATTTTGTATGTATAATAATTTAAACTTTATCGATTTTTGGAAATCAAAGGATACGTTATTGTTATATGTTTATGTTACGAATCAATTATTATTTATAATATATTCAATAAAGCCATTCATTATATTCAATCTAAGCATTTATAAATAAAGACATATCATAGGCTTTTTATCGCAAAAATACGAATAATATTTTTGATTGGTTTTGTAAAGAATGTAATGTAAAGAATTGCCTTTGGATTTATTTTTCTACCATATTATATAGGTTTATTCGGTATTCGGCCTAAATATCTTTCGAACAGTCAATTTTCATAATCGAATCAAGATTGTGGCCAGAAACGTGAACGAAACATTTTACACTTTTCTGCAAATTTCAAAGAAACGACTTGGCCAATCGTCGCCAAAACTGACTCAACGATAGTTTTGATCAAGTTACATCAAATGGCTTTTAATTTTTTTTTAAAATCGTCCAGGCGTTTTTTTGAGAAATCGTTGACACAAGGTCAAAAATCGTCTCAAAGCCCCCCCCCCCCACACACTAACTTTTTCCTAATTTAGTCTCATTCGATTCAGAATAGCTTGAAACATCAAGAAAACATGAAATTAGCAAATCGATTTTTTCGTGAATACATACTTCTACGAAAGTTTAAATGTGACCGATAATTTAATCTACATTATTCTTATCTAAATAAGTTAGAGAATTTAATTAATCTGATTTGTATAAGTTAAAATAAAATAGTAAGTTCTGACAACTCAATGGAATTTTAATATATGCATTCAGATGAATAAAATTTAAATTAGAGTGCACTTAAATTGATTTGTGTTCCATAGGACTCTATACTTTATCAAAACACTACTAGCATAGAGATGCATATGATAAATATACAGATATAGTACAGAACTCAATAACAATATTTTTTTCTAATAATATTATTGATATCTGGAAATTTGTCAAAATCATATCACATTTCAATTCGACTACATAAAATTTGTTATTAGTTCGGTTTCTACGGCAAAGCACGATTTGAATTTACAATTTATGGAAATGAGTAGCATGCCTCGAGGCATGTGTCAAGTTTGTTCGAATTCATAAAAAATGATCTTTAAAAAAACTGGTTCCGGTGGCAAGATACTTTACAGGTAACATATTCAGTTTATTGTCACTATTTTGACACTTAATGATTCAATAAATTTATTCTAGTGTAAATTAATATTAATTTTTATGTAATAATTCTAGTTTTTTAGTTAAAAACCTAATTTAAAACAACATAATTAACATAATGATTTCCAATTAACACATCTATCTAGATAAAAAGAAGTTTATAATCAATAACAGATTTTTGAAGCAAAGTAATAATTTTCGATTAATCTATTCTACTCAACAATCAGAACTTAAGAGCTCTAGGTGGTGTATTGATTTTAGTTACTTGGCTTTTCAGAAGGCAACCCAATGGTCGGCTCATTTGACGATATTTATTATTAGCCATATCTAATTGCAATGATTTTTAATTTAAAGCAGCAAGGGCAAGAAAAAGTTATTTTTATTAGAAAACTTTAACTGAAAATTGTTAATTATAATTACAATTTTTCTACAGAGATCAGAACTGTGCGTTCTTGAGCTATAATTGCTAACTTACTTACTAACTTAAGTGGTAAACCAATTCTTTATTTTCTATTTATTAAATATGTGTTATCGTGTATGTAGGGCCGCAATGCCAGCAAAAGGCAATTTTTACTAGAGATTATATTTAAGATATTTAAAATCAAGAGGAAATTTGATATCATACTGCTTGATATAGAGCTAGGCCGAGATTGAGATCGAACGCGCCATATGAGTTAAAAATCCTGCTGCTGATAATAATGTGATACTCCAGAAAGGAATAAATAATATTAAAACTTTAGAAGAATTAGCTCAATTTTAGAGCCGTTGCGCAACCTTTATATTTATTATTTTAATTGTTGTGCGCACAGAAACTACATCTGAATATGATTTTAATGATACAAAATTGTTCTTAGATAGTTTCTAGAAAACTTCAACTAGTTAATTGTGATTAATTAATATATTCGTCAGAAGAATTCGTATATTTCTATATATTGACGAGTACAGTGACATTTCACCTTAAGGTAAGTTGCATCGACTTCCCAAAATTTAAAAATAACATACTTAATCGATAAGAATTAAAATTTATTTTAAAATTTACTTTCCTACATTTGTATGTATGATATTTTCATTGAATTTAATTAGTTTTTAGTTTAATACGTATATGCTTATGTTAACAAAGGAGTAAAACGTAGTAATATTTTACAATTTCGTAAAGTAAACCCATATTTTTTCATCCGATATCTTACCATCGCAACTTACTCTGTGATTGACGATTATACTCGTCATGAGCTTAATTCGGAAATCGGTTACATATTAAAATATAGGAAAGGAATGAACAAAACTAATTTATTTTAACACACATCATATAATTGTAACTTTGGAAGACGATTGTTAGTAGAAGACGAATGACATTTTAGCATGCCTTAGAAAAAATGAATGTGTGTCGACGTTTTCGGGAGCACCGCTCAATCATTTATAATTATTAAAAAAACGCTCCTATTGATTAGTTTTTGGTGGCAGGCGACAAAAACAATTTATTTTATAATTTGAATCAACCGATATGAATGTGTATGAAAAACTTTCAAGAAATTTCAAGAAAAAAAAAAGTATTTAAAAAATATCAGTATTTTCTAATAGCTTTTTTCAATATTCAAATTTTTCACATGTATCAAAATTTTCAAATATGATCAAAAATCTCAAGATTCTCAAAAAAAATCTGAGTTCTAAAAATTTTAATTTCAGTACAAAAAGTTGCAGCAATTTGCCTTAAGCCATGCCATGCATCACTAGTCTGTTCATTCGGTGAATACTGCGAAATCTAAATACACATACGCGCAAGAAGGCAAAAACTTTACAACTAGAGTTATTAACATCCTTTCCGCGTTTTCGTACTATAAACTTTGTATATTTATTTTATTCGCCTAGAAACCCGTAACGAGATTTGCTTAAAAAAACAAAAAGATCAAAGGATCACTATTTCCCATTTGTCTAGTTTACCCAATGCATAGTGGAATATTGCATATTATTACTGTAGTAATATTTTATTACTGTAATAATATTAAAGCTTGCTCATAAACAATATTGTGAATAACATTTGCTTCGCAATAGAGCTATTTCAGTAACGCTAATGACGCGTAACAGATAACGTACACAAAACAATATGTGTGCAAGCAGCGATATTACTACTAAGAACAACTACACCTAAGTCTGTTTTTACACGGTAGATTGGTTCCAAAAGAAGTCGTGTAAAAAAACCGTGTAAAAAAGACATTGATATTATACAAAAATGGGTAACTAAATAACATAAAATATTTAACAAAATTAAAAAACATAAATAAGTGAATAAATACAAAATATTTTTTGGCTTACCTTTTATCTTAATGCGTTAAAATTAAATTTAATGGAAAATCAAATTTGCCTGCAAAAAATTTCTTTACCAAACACGTCTTATTGCATTGACAGTTCACAAAATATTAACACGTTTCAATTGCTCTGCCCAGAAAATTTTATTGTATGCACATAAAGGGATTTCCCCTAAATTAGTGCTATTCACATTTGCTTTGACCAGTAAAAATTGTTTGTACGCGCTAAAGGGGAATTCACTTAAATCTTTAAGCTAGTGTTCGCAAACTATCGATACTATCGATGGTTTCAGACTTTTTTCTTTCATAAATACCTTTTTGTGATATGAACATACTTCGCAAAAATTAAATTTGACAAAAAAAATTTAAGTACATAAAATTTCAAATCGTGCTACATGGAATAAAATCGTGTAAAAAAATTAAAAATATTCAATTTTCAAACCGTGTTATATCAAAACCGTGTAAAAACAGACTTAGGTGTACACGATAAGTGGCATCGGACCAGCAGTTCGGTTAGTAAGTATTAAGCTCGTAATAATATGCTTCGATTGCAATTTGTGCAACACATCGAATTATTCTGCACGATCCATAAATAATAGCCGGGGAGCTATCGGTGATAAACTGTTCGAGAGGTGAAAGCGTATTGCAACAGATTAAAACAATCGATTAGATCTAACAACTGGTGTCTTAATGAGATTATTAAGAGGTACCCATTACGCGATCGATTCGGTATGAAGGGTGTCCATATACAATATCCGACAAAAAAATGAACGGCATATCATGTTATTATGTGTGTAAGTTACTAATAAAATGACATTTGTACAAGTAATTATTGTTGCATCCAGCGACGGAGCCAACAAAATGTAGGTTTTCCTGCTGCTAACCAAGCTGTACCAGACTGTGAAGGCGAATCAGTAAAACAGATGAAGACTTTAGATGTTTATGTTTATTTCATGATTCTTGTACACTTTTCATATAACTTGAACAACTGAACTTAAATATAACTCCATTGATTGAACATTATGATAACTTATTGACGACTGAACTACATATGAACTATATTGACTGAAATATGAACTAAGAATGTTCGTTCCTGCGAGTTACTGCAATCTTACATTGTAGCTATGAGTAACACTAGCTGCGTTGTTCATATTCTGACCGTTATATAGTAGTTTATAAATAATATTATTTATAATTATTATAAATGGTGGATTTTTAGATTAGGCGTTCATTTATTTTTAAATTTAATTTTTTTGCAAGGCACGTCTAGCGGTTTTCGAAAAACTGAAATGAAAAAATGCTCTTCAAAGAAATGTGTTCATATAGGCAATCCAGAATTTGTTTTTTTAGGAATGTAAGAGTCTCATTTTTATTTGGAAGAAACAAATAATGTATTTATAACTATTCTGCCTAATAGAATCATATAATTATTATTACGATTGCGATATTATTGCGACTACTCTTTCAATCCATTTACTTTAGTTGAACATTCCTTATTAAAACTTCTTTAAAGTAAAACTTTTTCACAAAAAAGTGAATCCAAAAGTTTATAATATTAACTTTTTTCGAGTTAACCAGCCATGGAGAAACCTATAAGGCTAGCACAAATTAGTGTCGGATTCGATTTCTCACTGGGCTAAGCTCGATATCAACCAGTATGATATGAAATTTCCACTTGGTCTTATACATCTCAAATATAATCTCAAGTGAAAATCGAGTACTTTCACAAGTATTGCTGCATCATACACAAGTTAGCACTATTACTTAAATAATTCTAATGCATGGTACTAGGCAAGTAGCAAAGAAGAGTGGTTAACCATTTGGTTGCCCTTTCAAAGAAAATAACAGATCAGGAATGCAAGCTAGCAAATATAGCTCAAAGAACACGTAGTTAAATCACAGTTAAACTTTGTGTTAGTAAACTTTTGTTTAAAAAACTTTGTTTTAGTAAATAATGTAAGTCTAAAAACAAGATATAAATTACGTTGTACTAAAAAGAGCATGTTAGCAATGAGCACGAGCATAATATGATGTTATTTGATGAAAATCTACTTCAACCAAATTTTGTTTCCGATGCTAATGATTACTGCAATTACGATAGGTAATAAAATCTTTATGTTTTATTCATGTGTCAAGCATAAATCATGAGAATATAGAAGTCAATGTAGCAATTTATTTGTGTAAGATCAAACGCAACGTTAGTTGATGATACATTTTAATGAGTAAATTGATATTATACGAATCTACTAGTTGCTGAAGAAATTTTCACTTTTCACAAAACAAATTAAACTGAAGAAAATCCAACATTCAAAATGCAATCCCATTTAATTCTAATCTCACATAATATGCTACGACTGAAATACTGAATAAAATCGAATTTCACGCTTAAACCACTAATAATTAATTATATGCGTTGATAGCAATTAACAAACTCTAATAGAATTATAATATCAGCAATAATTACAATTTAATGACCACAAAAAGAAATAAGATCGTGTAGAAAAGTAAATTGATATGTTGTATAAAAAAAACGAAATCTGACACCGATATATAATGTAACTCAATCACAGCATATGATTAAGCATAACACGTTCATTTAAATATTTAAATGCTTCTTATTTAACTCAGTATTATTAATTTCATATAAGCACATTCATGAAAAAACATGAGAATTATTATAATATATTTTCCAATGCATTATAAAATTTTACTATGTGTTCGATTTGATATATTAACAAATTATTTATATTGAATAATGAATAATAAATAATTTTAAATTTATACTTTAAATGAATAATAATATTATAATTAATTGTAGTGAATAATAATGTATTTGCCCGTCCCATATTTAATGTAAAAAAATTACCATTTACCATAAAGCACTGAATGGCAATAATTTTACATCAATCATTAATTAGTACATTAATTTTAAATTAAATATTACGATAAGCAAGCAATATAAAGTAAAAAAACATTTAAAGCAAAACAACATATTTAATTAATGGATTCCTTCAGTTATTTTATTATCAAATTGAACTTCTGTAAATTATTAATTAAGTATTTATTAGGTTGGAAAACAAAACGATTGATAAATTACTAGTTCGCCATAAAAGCGCTATAAAAAAATTTGTTTCCCAGAACTATTTTGAAAATATATTAAGAATAATGTTAGATAAATAATGTTAATATATTTGTCAAGTTTATTATTGTATAATATATATGTTAATGTTTTTGATATTGAGATATATAAGGCAAAATCTTCAGGGCAATACATCAAACAAAAATTTTAAAAGTTTATTATAATCTTTATTTTAAAGCCAAACTATTAAATTGAATATGGTATTTTGTATAAATAAAAACAATACACCTTTTGGGTATCGGAATTTCTCATCTCTAATAAAAAATTTAGTTAACCATTTTATAGAAGAGCTTATGAGATAAAATTGTATCATGCTATTTTTTAAAAAATAATACAGATTTATATATTCAAAGTGTATCAAACTTAATTTTTAAAATAAGACTTATGAGATGAACTTTCATCATGATATCTAACAAAAAAAAAAAAATAAGTAAATAAAAAAATAGAGGTCAATGCACTTCAATTCGTGATTTCCAATTGTGTGGGCCAGGCTATTTCAAAGGGAAAGCCCATCTGTTTTCAAAATATTATTTCCGAAAATTAACCAAAAATGAATGAATAAATAACATTTTTTACATATTTTTTATATTGTATATTAATTTAAAAACTGTAAATAAATATCAAATATTATCAAATTAGTTTGTTTAATTATCGAGGCGCAACATTTTTTTTAAAAACGTGGTAACGCCTAACCTAAAGGTTTACAAATTTGTATCCGAATTTTACCAACACCGATCAACCATTTGAATAATTTAAAAAACATTCGATTTGTATTGATTAGGAGACATGCTGATTAGTTTTTGGCGAAGGTAGGCCTAGCCGTTGCGAAGATACGGGACAAAAAGTGCCAAAAATGGTAACTCAGTTTTTAAGAGAACGGAGCGTCCGATTTTAATAATTCAAAAAACATTTTACTTGTATTGACAAGATGAAAATTGATTGATCTATTGATTTTATAAAGGCAGGTCTAGCGGTTTCGGAGATCTAATATAAAAAAAGTAAAAAAAATGCCAATGACATCAAATTATCAGATATTTTATAGAGATTTTAACAATAAGTATAAATTTTGTTTACATTCCTATGGGTTCCGTACCAATGTTCATCTGTTAGACGGCGACGCGGCGCTTACGCGCTTTGACATTTCGTCTCTATGCAGTTAAAGCAGTACGATTGCTTTTAAAAAACGTCCAGAATTTCCAAATATGTCAAAATAAAGAAAACATTTTTTTTTCAATAATTTTTTTTTTAATAAAAAAGTAATTTTTTGTGAAATTTATAGTTTCTCAAAAATCTAATTTTTTCAAAGTAAAATTTTTTCAAAACATTTAATCGTTTTTTTTAAAAAATAATAATTTTTGGTACGGAAAGTTCCACCAATTTGCCTTAAGGCACGATGCCATACACCCCACTAGTTTTCATTTATAAAAAGGGATACTTTCAGAATCCCTTTTGTTGCATTGGACAATACAAAACTCTCGTTTTCTTCTGAAAAAGGTTATAAAAGCTTGTAAAAGAAGATAATAAAATTGCATTCAATGCTCTTTAAATTTAAGATCTGGAAAATCTGCACATCATTTAACAAGAGCATGCAATAAACCAAGGTTTTATAGCAGCAATAATTGTAATTTCAATTGTATCAATAATTCCATTTTCTGAATGGATTGAAATAATTCTTTGGATATATAATTTTCAGCTCAAAAAATAAAAGTTTGTTGTATAAATTTTACTAACGGTGTATGCTTTCAAATGCGCAAAAGCAAGAAATAATTAAATCTGCAGCAAGAAATAGAACAGATTTATGTAAAATGTGCAACTGCTTGTAAGTGAAGATTATTCTATGTTGAAACAAGGTCATTCAACCGATCGGCGTTGCGATTCTGTCTTATTGTTACATGTAACCAGAGATGCATCGAGGCTTCTTTTAAAGGTAATTTAAACTAAAAACATTTCGGAACACAATTCAACAATAATCAAATGAAGATAAGAGATATTTAAATCGAGTTAAAAAATAATCAGTCGAGATTTAGAATTAAATTTATTTGTTTTGCGAAGACAGCTTAACAAATTACATTGCTTTTAATGCTTGACTACTTAGATGGCAAAAATTAATATATGTATATTAGGGTGGTCCTTAATATGGACATTTTTCGAATTTCCTTGCTCCCAAGGGCTCGAATGATTCCAAATTGATAAAAAATAATTCTCTGAAAGTTTTAGCTCTTAATATTAACTTGCGCAATTAAATCTTCGTATAGAAATAGCATGAAATTTTTTTTAAAAATTGAACAAAAATTTGTTAGGTATAACTTAGCGACAAATTTTAAATAAAACTCATTCATTTGTTTGCTCCATTATATCTAAAAAACATTTTTAAAGTTTTTGAAAAATTTTCCATGCTATTTCCATACAAAACTTAGATTGCATTGCGCTCTATCTAAAAGACAATATTAAGAGCTTTCAGAGAATTGTTTTTTATCAATTGGAACCATTTGAGCCCTTGGGAGCAAAGAAATTCGAAAATGTCCATATTAAGGACCACCCTAATATATATATCATATATGTATGAGCATGTGTGTAAAATATTTTAATAATTTTGATATAGAAATATAATTTATTTATTGATTATTCTTGCATCGGAGATAAAAGTTACAATGTTTTACCTAAAGCTTAAATAATTAAATCGGATAATACAATAAGCTTGCTGCTATTTGAGTACAATGATCTTCATTACTTTTTTAAATTTCTTATTGAATAGCAATAAATATACAAATACAAAAATTCCATTAAATACTAGTCATTTCTATTAAACACTAGTAGCACTCTTTTTTCTGGAGGAATAATTCTGGATATTATTGTGTTTGCCTTATTTTTTTAATTTCTGGTTATGTAGTACATAAAAATTTTATCTCAGAAGCTGTTCTATAAAATAGTTATTTAAAAAATATATTAAAAACAAGTAATTTCAATAACCAGAAAGTGTAGTACGTAAAGTTCTATTCTGAGGTCTACAGACATTTTTTAAAAACAATTTTGGAGTCCAGGTACACCCTACTATATGTAGGTTTTGAGACAACTTTTTAGTGTCAATATACAAGTATTTACAGACTTACAGCTGGGTATCTCGAATTTCGAGATGAACTTACTACAATGACTGGATAATAAATAATATGCCGAGAAAGATGTATAGTATATTGTTGCGTTTGCCCAATTTTATGTGAAAATGAAAGCATTCTTCGTTATTTACTTTCAAAAATATGTACAAAAATTAACCAGAAACATCAAGTAATTGTAGTATCGATTGAACACAAAAAAAAGTGTATAATTAAATTAATATTACTATAACAATTAAATGCTTGCTCTTGACAGGCCGCAATGAAATTTTACGTTTACAAACACAGCAGTGTGTATAATTATTAGCAAAACATCATAAAAGCAAGAAGTCTGTATTATAAATACTTGAGGGAACAATGAAAACCTATAAAATATCGTTGTTAGATTTATGATTTGATTTACATTGACTGTCTCATAAACATTTGGCAGTAAAACGATAAGTAGTATATTGTATACACTACTTTTCATCTTGGCGACACATCAACGCGTGGGGCATTTGATCATTCAGAAAATAGATTTAGGATGAAGGTAGCCTCTGCCAGAAAGGAACGAGATTTTAACATTTGTCTGCGATTAATGGTAATAAATTAAACGGAAAAGTAATGGATTTATTAAGCAGATGTAATTTGAAGTAAAATACTAAATAAATGACAGAAATGCCATAGCTATTCAACGTAAACTATGAAGTTTTATCAATACAAGATGAATTGCATTTTATCAAGAGCACATATGCCTTGAATTTAAGGGGGTGCTCCAGTGTAGAGCATGAAATTTAGATCATTTTTATAGGGCATTCAATTTTTTTTACTGTCACTTTTTCTATAATTTATGTATCAATGCTACAAGAGTACAGCAAAAAAGTAAAACAAACTTTATAACAAAAGTTAATAATTTCAAAAATTATAGTTGTTGAAGTGGGAAGGGTGGTCCCAAAAAATTGGCACGTAACATGTCCCCGATTGCAGCCCCCTAGTAATCCGAATGAACAATAAAAAAAGATTATTAATCTAGAATGGCACATACTAGAATTAATTATTGTTTTGTGGTTTTTGTGATATTTTAGCCACATAAATTATTTAGATTTGAAGTAATAGTTATGTGAATTTATTATAGTTTAAGTAATTGTTTTGTTATCTTCAAATAAAGATTGATATTCATGTTGTAAATTTATAGAATGTATTTTTTCATATTAAATGTAATAAAAATCTTATAAAAACAAAACAAAATTAGAATTAAGTTGAAATTTTTTTTGACAAAATGGTGACTGGAATAAAAAAGATCATTTTGTACCACCTTTTGAGTTTCACGATTTTTTAAAAATAGTAAAATGTAATTTGGGGATGGGCTAGTATATGCCACAGAGAAGTCCATAAAGGAAATTTTCAAGAAAATCGGTCTAGTAGATCTGGAGAAATCGAGGACTTCGTATTGAAAAAGACAGTTTGAGAAAAACGCGTTTGAAGTTTCGCAAAGGAAAGAAAGAGGATTATAATGGCCAAACAGCTGTATCTCCGAAAATAATTTAAATGTTGAAAAATCCTCTCATACACACAATAGTTAAACTTCGAAAATTGAAACAAAAGTAAAAACGATTTTTTGGAATTCTATACACCTAGTACCCGTTAAAGTACACAATCAATTTAATTAAAGTCCACCGCGCACAATGATAAAGAATGCTTAATTATGATGCATT
>NW_020536999.1:56742970-56769316 GCF_003426905.1 Ctenocephalides felis
AAATTAGTTTGTTAAAGTTGTGTCTTAAGGCAAATTCCGGAAACTTCTTGTACCGAATTGAACAGTCGATGATTAAAAATAAGCAACAATTAACAAAAATTGATCAGTGATTAATAAAAATTGTTTTAAATGCTTTCCAATAGATTATTATAAATACTGTATGTATCATTGTTCGTATTTTATAGGCAGAATATAAGCTCTTTTAGACTAAATGTTTATTCATGCTTAAATTTAAATTGTGGGAAGGCAGGTCTAGCGGTTTCGGATATCCAATAAAAAAACGCTCTTCAAAGAAATACGTTCATATGGTCAATCCAAAAATTGATGTTTTAGGAATGTAAAAGTCTCATTTTTATTTAAAAAATACATAAAAAAATATTGTATTTATACATATTCTGACTCATAGAATCATACAATTATTGTTGAAATCAAACAGCTAAGGACAGGCGACTACAATCCATTTTCATTAACTATTTGAACCGTCCTTATTAAAAATTCTTTAAAGTAAAACTAGTAAACAAAAAAGTGAATACAAAAGTGTACAACATAATTTTTCTTGGGTTAGCCAGCCGTGGGAAAACCTGTAAGGCTAGCACAAACTAATGTCGTGTTTCACTCCACCCTGTGCCAAGCTCGATACCAAGCAGTATGATATGAAATTTCCACTTGATCTGATAGATCTCAAATATAATCTCAAGTGTAAATCGACTTTCACAAGTATTGCTGCATCATACACAAGTTAGCACTATTAGTTAAATAATTCTAATACATGGTACTAGGCAAGTAGCAAAGAAGAGTGGTTAACCATTTGGTTGCCCTTTCAAAGAAAATAACAGATTAGGAATGCATTTAAAATATAGCTCAAAGAACACGTAGTTAATTCGCAATAGTAAATTTTTAGTAAATTATTTAAATCTAAAAACAGGATATAAATCACGCTGTACTAAAAAGAGCATGTTAGCAATGAGCACGAGCATAATATGATGTTATTTGATGAAAATCTACTTCAACCAAATTTTGTTTCCGATGCTAATGATTACTGCAATTACGATAGGTAATAAAATCTTTATGTTTTATTCATGTGTCAAGCATAAATCATGAGAATATAGAAGTCAATGTAGCAATTTTATTTGTGTAAGATCAAACGCAACGTTAGTTGATGATACATTTTAATGAGTAAATTGATATTATACGAAATCTACTAGTTGCTGAAGAAAATTTTCACTTTTCACAAAAACAAATTAAAACTGAAGAAAATCCAACATTCAAAATGCAATCCCATTTAATTCTAATCTCACGTAATATGCTACGACTGAAATACTGAATAAAATCGAATTTCACGCTTAAAACACTAATAATTAATTAACATGCGTTGATAGCAATTAACAAACTCTAATAGAATTATAATATCAGCAATAATTACAATTTAATGACCACAAAAAGAAATAAGATCGTGTAGAAAAGTAAATTGATATGTTGTATAAAAAAAACGAAATCTGACACCGATATATAATGTAACTCAATCACAGCATATGATTAAGCATAACACGTTCATTTAAATATTTAAATGCTTCTTATTTAACTCAGTATTATTAATTTCATATAAGCACATTCATGAAAAAACATGAGAATTATTATAATATATTTTCCAATGCATTATAAAATTTTACTATGTGTTCGATTTGATATATTAACAAAATTATTTATATTGAATAATGAATAATAAATAATTTTAAATTATTACTTTAAATGAATAATAAATTATAAATAATTGTAGTGAATAATAATGTATTTGCCCATCTCATATTTAAATGTAAAAAAATTACCATTAAACATAAAGTACTGAATGGCAATAATTTTACATCAATTCTTAATTAGTTACATTAATTTTTAATTTTAAATTAAATATTATGATAAGCAAGCAATATAAGGTAAAGAAACATTTGAACAAAAACAACATATTTAATTAATGGATTCCTTCTTAATTTAACTCATGCATTCTCAGTTATTTTGTTATCAAATTAAACTTCTGTAAATTATTAATTAATTATTTATTAGGTTGGAAAACAAAAAACGATTGATAGATTGCTAGTTCACCATAAAAGCGCTATAAAAAATGTGTTTCCCAAAAACTATTTTGAAAATATATTAAGAATAATGTTAGATAAATAATGTTAATATATTTGTCAAGTTTATTAATGTTTTTGATATTGAGATATGTAAGGCAAAATCTTCGTGGCAATACATCAAACAAAAATTTTAAAAGTTTATTATAATCTTTATTTTATAGCCAAACTATTAAATTGAATATGGTAATTTGTATAAATAAAAACAATACACCTTTTGGGTATCGGAATTTCTCATCTCTAATAAAAAATTTAGTTAACCATTTTATAGAAGAGCTTATGAGATAAAATTGTATCAAGCTATTTTTTAAAAAATAATACAGATTTATATATTCAAAGTGTATCAAACTTAATTTTTAAAATAAGACCCATAAGTATTAAATTGAATATAATAAATCTGTGTGAATGAAAAACTAAACAAAATAATAATGTTATTTTAATTTATAAAAGGGTCACATTCAGAGTACAATGTGAATGTGAGTAAAAGAAGATAATAAATTTTTATTCAATACTGTTACATCTTCTTCGGCATACATCATCCCCAACAAAAATTTGAAACAATAGTGGGCTGTAGACCTCAAAATACAATTTTGTATTCATTTTCCTGGCAGAGTTTTGTCTAAATCATTCGTTTTCAATAAAATGTTTAACTAATTATTTAATAGAACAGCTTATGAGATGAACTTTCATCATGATATCTAACAAAAAAAAAAAAGTAAATAAAAAATAGAGGTCAATGCACTTCAATTCGTGATTTCCAATGTGTGGGGCGCAAGGCTATTTCAAAGGGGAAAGCCCATCTGTTTTCAAAATATTATTTCCGAAAATTAACCAAAAATGAATGAATAAATAACATTTTTTACATATATTTTTATATTGTATATTAATTTAAAAACTGGTAAATAAATATCAATATTTATCAAATTAGTTTGTTTAATTATCGAGGCGCAACATTTTTTTTTAAAAACGTGGTAACGCCTACCCTAAAGGTTTACAAATTTGTATCTGAATTTTACCAACACCGATCAACCGATTTGAATAATTTAAAAAACATTCGATTTGTATTGATAAGGAGACATGCTGATTAGTTTTTGGCGAAGGTAGGCCTAGCCGTTCCAAAGAAACGGGGCAAAAAGTGCCAAAAATGGTAACTCAGTTTTTAAGAGAACGGAGCGTCCGATTTTAATAATTTAAAAAACATTTTACTTGTATTGACAAGATGAAGATTGATTGATCTATTGATTTTATTAAGGCAGGTCTAGCGGTTTCGGAGATCTAATAAAAAAAAGTAATAAAAATGCCAATGACATCAAATTATCAGATATTTTATAGAGATTTTAACAATAAGTATAAATTTTGTTGACATTCCTATGGGTTCCGTACCAATGTTCATCTGCTAGACGGCGACGCGGCGCTTACGCGCTTTGACATTTCGTCTCTATGCAGTTAAAGCAGTACGATTGCTTTGAAAAAAAGTCCAGAATTTCCAAAATATGTCAAAATAAAGAAAACATTTTTTTTTCAATATTTTTTTTTTAATAAAAAAGTAATTTTTTGTGAAATTTATAGTTCCTCAAAAATCTAATTTTTTCAAAAAATTTAATCGTTTTTTTTTAAAAAATAATAATTATTGGTACGGGAAGTTTCACCAATTTGCCTTAAGGCACGATGCCATACACCCCACAAATTTTCATTTATAAAAAGGGATACTTTCAGAATCTCTTTTGTTGCATTGGACAATACAAAACTCTCGTTTTCTTCTATTTTTTGTAAAAGGTTATAAAAGCTTGTAAAAGAGGATAATAAAATTGCATTCAATGCTCTTTAAATTTAAGATCTGGAAAATCTGCACATCATTTAACAAGAGCATGCAATAAACCAAGGTTTTATAGCAGCTATAATTGTAATTTCAATTGTATCAATAATTCCATTTTCAGTTTCTGAATGGATTGGAACAATTCTTTGTATATATAGTTTTCAGCTCAAAAAATAAAAGTTTGGTGTATAGTTTTTACTAACGGTGTATGCTTTCAAATGCGCAAAAGCAAGAAATAATTAAATCTGCTGCAAGAAATAGAACAGATTTATGTAAAATGTGCAACTGCTTGTAAGTGAAGATTATTCTATGTTGAAACAAGGTCATTCAACCGATCGGCGTTGCGATTCTGTCTTATTGTTACATGTAACCAGAGATGCATCGAGGCTTCTTTTTAAAGGGAATTTAAAACTACAAACATTTCGGAACAACAGTCAACAATAACTAAATTAAGATAATAGCTTTTTAAATCGAGTTAAAAAACAATCAGTCGAGATTTAGAATTAAATTCATTTGTTTTGCAAAGACAGCTTAACAAATTACATTGTTTTTGATGCTTGGCTACTTAGGTGATGAAAATTAATATAAGTATATATCATATATGTGTGTGCATGTGTGTAAATATATTTTAATAATTTTGATATAGAAATATAATTTATTTATTGATTATTTGGCATCGGAGATAAAAGTTGCAATGCTTTACCTAAAACTTTACAAAAAACATTCAATTCGTAATGGCGGGGAGAAGTGGTGATTAGTTTTTGGCTATGGCAGGTCCAACGGTTTCGGAGATACAGAGCTAAATGTACAAAAAATGACAGTTTGTGAATTTGAAGAACTTTCTGCTTGTATTGACAAAACAATTGCTTTCTTGGGGATGAAAAAATATTACTTTTTTCTATTTTTCATAAAATATTTTTGTAATTTTGGATTAAAAATTCAAAAAATTACCCAGGCTAAGCACAGTCTAAACACCACTATGGTACAAATGTTTACCCAAGTGCGTTTAGACTGTTTATGTACTGGTGCACTTTTCCGATTTTGTAAAAACTATTGAAAAATGTGAAAATGCCGCAAAGCTAAGCACAGTATAAGTGAAAATGTAGCACAGAATTATTTGCAAATGCGTTTAGACTGTGACTATACGGGAGCACTTTTTCAATTTTGTGTAAATTAGATTAGAGGCAACTATTTTTTTTTTGAAATTGAATTCGAAATGAAATGGCGATTGTTAATGTTCTGGAGATAAATTGATTTATGATTTACTTACTTTATTTATTTGATTTGCTCAGATATAACAAGATAGCAAAAATAATGAAAGTTACAGTATTTGAAATAATATATTTGAAAACGTTTAAAATTTCTCGAAAATTTCATTACGGTACGGAAAATTCCAGCAATTTGCCTTAAGGCACGATGCCATACACCGCTAGTTAAATTTCTTATTGAATAGCAATAAATATACAATTTCAACTCGTCAGCTGCTCTGTAAAATGGTATTAGCCTAAAAATTCTATTAAACTCTAATAATTTCTATTAAACACTAGTAGCACTTTTCTTTCTGGAGGCTGACTATGTCGAAGAAGATGCGATAGTATATTATTGTGTTTGCCATTTTTTTTTAAACATAGTACATTAAATTTTTATCTCAAAAGCTTTTCTATAAAATAGTTATTTAAAAAATATATTAAAAACAAGTATTTTCAACAACCAGAAAGTGTAATACGTAAAGTTTTATTCTGAGGTCTACAGACATTTTTTAATTTTTTTTTGAAGATATAGTCCAGGTACACCCTACCATATGTAGGTTTTGAGACAACTTTTTAGTGTCAATATACAAGTATTTACAGACTTACATCTGGGTTGAACTTACTATAATGAGTGGATTAATAAAGTATGCCAAAGAAGATGTGATAGAATATTATTGCCTTTGCCCATTTTTATGTGAAAATGAAAGCATTCTTCGATATTTACTTTCAAAAATATGTACAAAAATTAACCAGAAACATCAAGTAATTGAAGTATCGATTGAACACATTAAAAAGAAGTGTATAATTAAATTAACATTACTATAAAACAATCAAATGATTGCACTTAACAGCCGCAAAGAAATTTTACAAACGTTTACAAACACAGCAGTGTGTATAAATTATTAGCAAAACATCATAAAAGCAAAGAAGTCTGTATTATAAATACTTGAGGGAACAATGAAAACCTATAAAATATCGTTGTTAGATTTATGATTTGATTTACATTGACTGTCTCATAAACACTTTGGCATTAAAACGATAAGTAGTATATTGTATACACTACTTTTTCATCTTGGCGACACATCAACGCGTGGGGCATTTGATCATTCAGAAAATAGATTTAGGATGAAGGTAGCCTCTGCCAGAAAGGAACGAGATTTTAACATTTGTCTGCGATTAAATGGTAATAAATTAAACGGAAAATGTAATGGATTTATTAAGCAGATGTAAATTTGAAGTAAAATACTAAATAAAAATGACAGAAATGCCATAGCTATTCAAAGTTTAAACTATGAAGTTTTATCAATACAAGATGAAATTGCATTTTATCAAGAGCACATATGCCTTGAATTTAAGGGGGTGCTCCAGTGTAGAGGCATGAAATTTAGATCATTTTTATAGGGGCATTCAATTTTTTTACTGTCACTTTTTCTATAATTTATGTATCAATGCTACAAGAGTACAGCAAAAAAAAGTAAAAACAAACTTTATAACAAAAGTTAATAATTTCAAAAATTAATAGTTGTTGAAGTGGGAAGGGGGTGGTCCCAAAAAATTGGCACGTAAACATGTCCCCGATTGCAGCCCCCCTAGTAATCCGAAATGAACAATAAAAAAAAGATTATTAATCTAGAATGGCACATACTAGAATTAATTATTGTTTGTGGTTTTTGTGATATTTTAGCCACATAAATTATTTAGATTTGAAGTAATAGTATAGTGAATTTATTATAGTTTAAATAATTGTATTGTTATTTTCAAATAAAAATAGATATTCATGTTGTAAATTTATAGAATGTATTTTTTTCATATTAAATGTAATAAAAATGTTATAAAAACAAAACAAAATTAGAATTAAGTTCAAAACTTTTTTTTGAAAAAATGGTGACTGTTTGGAATAAAAAGGATCATTTTTTACCACCTTTTGAGATTCACGAATTTTTTAAAAATAGTAAAAATTGAAATTTGGGGATGGGGCTAGTATATGCCACAGAGAAGTCCATAAAGAAAATTTTCAAGAAAATTGGTCTAGTAGATCTGGAGAAACCGAGGACTTCGTATTGAAAAAGACAGTTTGAGAAAAACGCGTTTGAAGTTTCGCAAAAGGAAGGAAAGAGGATTATAATGGCCAAACAGCTGTATCTCCGAAAATGATTTAAATTTTGCAAAATCCTCTCATACACACATTTTTAAATAGTTAAACTTCGAAAATTTGAAACAAAATAAAAGCGAAATTCTTTGAATTTCTTCAATACAGTACCCCGTTAAAGTACACGATCAATTTAATTAAAGCCCACCGCACAATGATAAAGAATGTTTAATTATGATGCATTTAATAAACATAATATAGAATGGAATGAGTGAAAACACAACAAATAACACAGGGAATTTGATAAGCAAAATAAAACATGATATGACAATCAATATCAACCATATCGAGTGACATAAACAATAATAAAAAAACGTCATAAAATTGACATAGGACTTTTGCAATGACATAAACTATATGTGAAAAACGATTTGGAATGTGTCAAACCTCAAGATCTTCGTAGGTGCGAAATGACATTATCGCAAATCCGTCGATAATGTCCTCCTCGAGAATGGGCTCCTTAGACTTTTTCCTTCTGTTGGGGGGCCTCGGGGGCTTCTCCCACGTGAGGGGCTCGTCGTCTCCGCTGTCCCCATCCCGGACCTTGGTCTCCCGTTGCGCTTGCATGCGCTGCGCCCGTTCCCTTCTGCGGTTTCTCTGATTCCTATGTTTCACTTCGTTTTCCATCGTTCGCACATTATCTATGGCACACTAAACACTATACCATTCACTATATAAAAGTCCGTAAAATCGACACCAAAAACCACATAGTCCCTAGCTTGTGTACAATTTAAGCAAAATTAAGAAATTCGAAAACTTGCACCTGGAGAAAGATACTGATTGTTTCCAATGGCGGAATGTACACGGCTGCCGCATTGCTAGTAAAATGGCCGCGTAGCTTATCCGCCAGTATTTGTTTGTATTCTACATTATTCTTAGATTAATATACACCACTCACAACAATTGACACACATTAAAAATATCACACATCACTGAATATGTCAATAAAACATTTAGTCATTGCACCCTCAAGAAGGCGACATACGACCAGTCAATACAATGAAAGACGGCCGCGATACCAGCGCCGCGTCGCGGACACTCTGACAACCGCTTAATTTATTCGAGCGTTGCCAACATCGTGGCGCTCGAGCTGCGCATTCGGCGCGAAATTTAAACACATATTTCAACTTTATAGCAATATACTGTAATATCAAGTTACAAAATAACAGACATATCAATGATACTAAATCTTTGTATCTGAGTGATAAAAGAAATATAAGTACTAACAAATTAGGATAAGTATTTAATTTTTTGAATAATAAATAGCCATTTGTAAACATCAATATTATTATTATTATTATTATTATTATTATTATTATTATTATATTATTATCTTATTATTTCTAATATTGTTATTTTGTTATATTAATTTTTATCTGTCACTTATTGTTTTTATTCCACTTTATTGTTTTTCTAGTACTATTTTATTCTTAAGAAATTTTATTATTATTATTATTATTTGCTTTTATACTATATTAAATCATCATACTACGGATATCATTTTAATGTAAATTCTATCCTTTGTACTCTTTTTTATTTAAATTTATGTTATTATTCTTTATTATTACTAGATGTTAAATTATTTAGCAGTTGTAATAAATATCGTAATTTAAAAAAAGAAAGTTACAATTATAATACATTTTTTATATTTCATTCAGGCAAAAGTATCTGGTATAAAAAATCATATAAAATATCAAAATAACATAATATATATTTATTTACATGTCATTATTACAATTACACAATCATACGTATATTTATTTCTACAGCCCTAAGTTGTTCTAATATAGTTCAAAATGTATTAAAGTGATTTCCTATAAACTCAATTCATTATTTAATTAATTTTATGAAATGTTATAATATTATTCCTAGAACTCTTTAGCAAAGTGCTGTTCCTATTTAAACAAAAAAAAAAATAGTTTGAGGAAACAATTTTAATTATTTACATATGGTTTTTAATTTGTAATTTATAGGTTTTATTAAAATTATTATAAAATGGCTCTAAGACTTCATTATGCAATTTTGTGCTTTACTGCATCACTTGTGAAAAAAAAACAAGAACATTGCATATAATAAGTGATTATAAATATAATTAATTTATTTGAAATCAAAATGTTTTGACCTGGGTTATAAATGTGATGCTAGAAACATATAAAGTGTTAGAATATAGGCAATCATGCAGCTAAATAATTCGGCTATTTCTTGTAATTGCTTTTTTTATTTTTATCTACCATTTTAATATTTTGTTATATAATCAATTTATTTATTTTCATAATTTTATTAATCTTTTATAATTTTATTAATGTTGTTAAAATCCGCTACTTTTTTAAAAAAATTCTATTTTTTTTAGGCAATAATGTAGGTAAATAACTCGAGTATTTCTTGTAATTGCCATTTTTTTAAATTTTTATCTACCATATTAATATTTTGCTATTATATAATTTATTTATTTATTATTATTTTAATTTTTATTTTCTTTTATATAATTTTCTCTCTTCATAATTTTATTAATATTGTTAAAATCCACTAATTTTTAAAAAAAATCTAATTTTTTTTTAGACAATCATGCAGGTAAATAACTCGAGTATTTCTTAATTGATTTTTTTTTTAATTTTTAGCTAGCATTTTAATATTTTGTTATTATATAATTCATTTATTTATTATTATTTTAATTTTTATTGTATTTTATATAATTTACTCTCTTTTATAATTTTATAAATTTTGTTTTTTTTTTCAGAAAAGCTTCTAAACTTTTAAATAATTTCTGCAAATTAATGGATATACAGGACCTCAACTTTTGAAGATGCTCTAAACGAAGACGTAATATCAAGTTTCATAAATCAAGACTCAAAATTAAATTAGTTTAGCATTCCTTTATTTTTATTTTATATTTGGTTGTTTTGTTATTTAATTGTAAAATTGCGAATTGTATATCTAATACATCTAAAACATCTAATACCATTGTATTCTTTGTTCGAAGCTCTACACAATATATATTTATATAGATATTTGTATGTATTTCAATATTTTTAAAATAATCAAAACAATACAAACTTATCTTCATACATACCTTGTTTAAAATGTAAAACTACAGGACGTTATTCAAGTTATTTTTCATTTGATTTTTTATTTGATTTTAGCGCCACATATCGAGCTTAGTCTGTACCAAAACCACCAACATATAAATTCTTATAGATTGTGCAGAGGGAAATTCAAATTACATGTTTTTATTTCTAAAATAATTCTGATAATACTGGTATTAAGTAATTAATCTCATTGCGATTATTAAATTTATAATACCTAAACATATTTTTGAATATTTATCATTTAAATAAAAACAGATAAAAAATCGTATAAATCCGGCAATTCCAGTTTGACGCGCATGGGTATGATGTGGAACGACTCACCAATACAAGATTTAGTATAGGCGTAAATACTATATATACCTCACACAATATCACCTTGTCTTGTTTAAAGGTAGTTTATTAAATGTGAGTGGTGTTTAAATTTAATAAAAAATACCGTAAGTGATATTTAATTATATGTGCTAAATTTTATAATCAGTATTTTTTGAATATTTTGAATAATAGAGTTTTAAACAACTATAAAATGACCGCTTGTTATAATAATTATGTTATGTTGAATTCTTCTAAGCATATCATAATTTATATAAATAGATCAATTGTATTATTTTATATGTAATATTAATTCAAATATTTGTTTTTACTATAAAAACATGTGTAAACAACGACAATTATTACTATGACGTAGGCACGTGTTATTGATCTGTTTCCGCAAACAGGTGTCCGGAAAATTACTTTCGATTTTAACATTTTTATAATTATTATAACAAAATACGTTTATTTAATAGTTTTTTAAATTATTTAAAACTCTATATTCAAAATTTCGCTCCGTACATTTGTGAAATTATGTGTAATATTTTTTTCTGGTAGTCTGTAAAAATAGAGAACAATTAATAATTGGTTAATTGGGTTTAAATATTATATTTTAAATTTTAAAAACTTAAAATATGTGATTTGATCATATATGAAATGGAAACCTACGCATATTTTATAACTAGAGAAACCAGTTACATGTTATATGACCTCATAGTAGAGCCGCAGCATGAAAGAATTTTTGAAATTGATACTCTTGATGTGATAATATAAGAACTGCAGTTGTTGATTCAATATTTTTTAAAATTATTACTTACTTTTATTATGAGATGTTTAAATATAATAGTATTTAATATACACTTTTTTTTAAATTAAACTTTTAGATTTTAAAACTATTACTTTATTTTTACATTAGTAAGGTAATCTTTTCACTAATATTGCAGTTCAGACTATTACTTTCTTCTACATTTTGAATTTAGTTTATTTTTTATAAGCTTAGAAAAAATATAGCATTCAGTTATACCTCAACTTGTAAATTTTCCCAAATTTTATCATAATTTAATGTACCCATTTCTTCAATTTGGTATTTGATTTACCTTATATGATTACTTTTATTATGAGATGTATAAAAATAATAGTATTTAATATACACTTCTTTTAAAATTAAACTTTTAAATTTTAAAACTATTACTTTATTTTTACATTAGTAAGGTAATCTTTTCACTAATATTGCAGTTCAGACTATTACTTTCTTCTACATTTTGAATTTAGTTTATTTTCTATAAGCTTAGAAAAAATATAGCATTCAGTTATACCTCAACTTGTAAATTTTCCCAAATTTTATCATAATTTAATGTACCCATTTCTTCAATTTGGTATTTGATTTACCTTATATGAATTTTATGAAAATAATCTTTCATAAAGTTTTAATAAGTTGACCTTTTTATTTAACCTCTGATACTAAAAACGGATTAGATTTAGATCTTCTTTCGAACATAAACTTTTTTTATATACCGAAGTTTAAATTTGAATATTAAACATAAAATATATATTTACTTTTTCCGATATTAATTTTTTAAAGTTTGTTACTTGTAATGCATTTATTATAAATTTGGCAAACCCTTACTCCTATTTATATAAAAACTGAAAATCATTTAATAAATTATTGTAGACTATAAAAATGCATAATCCCTAAAATGTAAACTATATTTGCTCATTTTTTAATTTTAAATTAACTATCATATTTAAATTTAAAAAAAATCTATCGTTTACTGCAATAAAAACAATAATGGTTTAAAACAATATGTTATTTATACGAATAAAGGAAAATTAAATACAGTGTATCAGATGGTAAAATTGTATTTTAGTAAACAAACAAGCTATTATACGTCAAATATCAAATAAATTCTTAACAGAAAAATTAAGTTCATTCTTTGTCAGTAAGAGAAAAGTCAAATGAAGACTCAAAACGTAACAACATATACAGTAACAATAAAATAATAAATAAATTGAATAAAAATAATTTAGGTATAACAGAGTGAAAATATTCAAAACATAAAAAATAATTAACACAATCATAATAAATTCATAGCACTTTTTTGTTTGAATAAAAAAAACATGATAACAAATCGAGGTCTATCAGGTCTTAAATCAAGTAACTTAATGAAATTAATAATAAATGCATACAGCGTCAAAATATAAAAAAATAAAAACCGTTGAATATAAAATAAAAGTGAAAACGTTACATTAAATTATAGATGCTAAATCAGAATTATAAACTTTAATTAAATTTTGCTACAAATAAATGTATCAAAAGTAAAGAAAAGCTACTGTTTTTACTATAGAAGAATTTGAAAAAATAAAATAAGATTCAGCAAAATTTTCTAAGTTCCACAACTTTTTATAAAGTAAGATAAGATGATTAAAGTTAAAGGTGCGTTCTAAATTACTCATATGTTCAGGAAAACATGGCTTTAAATTGATTCGGATTTTAAGAATTATAAATCTGTTGATTAATTCTTTTATAAATGTTTTGAAACTTCTTTGATGCCTAATTCAAGTGAGTTTTCATATACACCCGTACATTGAGTTTTAATTTTTTTACTGGAAATTTCTCAATATTAAAATTATCAAGTGGTAAAATACCAGTTTACAATCCTGATTAAATGCGATTAATTATTGAAACTTGCCACCATACAATACTAATGTAACATTAGTATATTTTTTTGAAACGAGGGCCTCTCAAAATCGACCGATTTTAAAATTTGAAAATCATAGTTCAATAAAAAGTCTTAATTCTCGAAAACTTGGGGCAAATGTGTTATTTTTTACTGTGGTCCCAGAAATGTTATTCACGGTTACAATTTCAAAGTAAAAATGAACAAAATTATTAAAAATTAACCACAACAACCAAAAAATATTCATAATTTCACTAAAGCTCTAGGTTGCACTTAAAAGCTCATAATTTGCAAACAATTTGAGATGATTTTTAAGATCAATATACACCCCGTTTCGGCTACAGTTTAATAATACTAAACCTTTTGAAATTTGGTCTCAAAAATAGACCTTAGTGTAAAAATGCTGTCAAAAATCAAACAATTAAATCATTTATATTCAAACATTATTATTCATTTATTCATTAATATAATCATGTTTGTGAGTGTATCTCGACGTTATATAATATATTAACGATCCCTAAATTTACGACACATGATCTCTTCGTGTGCATAATATAATGCCAAGACGATTAAGCAAATTAATTCACTTTCTGCATAATGAGCGATGTGTTAAAGCATGTCAATATAATTAAAAAGCAGTTTGTCTTATCAACGCCGAAGGCAAATTAGGACACCAGAGTGTTGAAAAAAGTTATTCGCAACGCTGTTTGCCAGCTAATTACGCAAATTATTATACACACATTTCGGAACAGAATACATTTTTTATATTAATATGCACCGAAAATGATAAATAATCGTGATGTAATTAATTTGAGCTTTGGATGATTGTCTGGTTCGAGTTTTTGCATACACGTCTCGTGGGTATCAGACCTTGACATTGATTTGAATACTGTACTTTTTTACTGTTTAATATTCTGTTTTGTTTTCAAATTTTATTTCAATACTTAATAATTAATATTTTGTAAGATAAATCAATATTTATACTCAAAAACAGAAAATTTAATAAGGTGACCATATGTCCTGGTCGATGGGGACAGTCCCGAATTTCCACCTTGAGTCCTAGTTTTTCTAAAAGCAACATTTGTCTCGGAATTAGATCTTTTGTCCCAAGTTTTTGAAAACTATAGAAATGGAATCTTTGCAACTACTTTATATTATAAATTACAAATATCTGAATTCATTTTCAATTTTACAAAAATTATGGAAACGAACTTCATGACTGCTGAGCACAAAAGCTAATTTTTCCTAAAATTAAGTTAATTTATAAAGAAAAATGAACAGAGTTTTATACAAGGCTAAAAAACATATAATTGATTAAAAAATATAAGATATAATATAATATATAATTGTATAATAAAGTCATAACTAATAAAGTAATCCTAATAAAAAAAATCAATTTATTCAAAAAAATCAGATTTTGGGCGTTTCCTTGAATAGTATTTAACATTTTAAGTTGTGTTCAAGTTATATTTGTTAAATTAAGTTATATAGTGATAGTAATGATAAAAAAAATCATTCCATGTAGTTTGGAAATTACGAGTTTTTAAGTGCAACCTAAACCTTTGGTGAAACTGTGACACAATTTTTTGGTTATTGCGGCTAATTTTTATTAGTTTTGTTCATTTAAACTTTGGATCCGTAATCGTAAATTACATTGATAGGATCACAGACAATGATATTTGTTAAACAATGAATTTAAAACTTTCAAAATCATTCTACTAAAATATGTTGGCAAGTCCATCAAAAGTTGGCACATTTAATCAGGATTGTAAAATGGTAAAGAACATGATAGGGTTAAGTACTTGAATATAATAAGGGTAAAACACTTGAGAGCTTTTGCCGGACCTGATGTCGAAGCTCGCAATCCAATGGGATTTAATTTTTTGGACATAATTTTAACTGAAATTAACGATTTATAAATAATGCAGTGAAAAAATTTTAGATGCACGGAACTACTTTGTATAGTCGTAAACTTTTCGAAACTACTTATGAAGTTATTTAATTTTGCACTATAAGAGCCATTACTAGGATTTGCTATTTCTTTGTTAAGTACCGAGATTTAAATAATCACGTAGACCAATTAATTGACTAATTGATACCGTAATCACTGTCGTGAAAACAAAATAATGTCGATATACACGTAACAATTCAATACAAGTAACAGGACTTTGAATTAGCTGAGCTTTTTAAAAACATCAACTTTTAGACTACCCTCTACACTCTTTATGTGTTTCGTTTTATTATTAGAATGCCCCTAATACTTCTAATATTTTTATTTTAATGCAGAAATTATCTAAAAATCTACTTCAAAACAAATTTCAAGTCTATATTTTCAAGTGAAAACTGATATAACGACTGCTGAAAACCAGGCTGACCAATGCAATTTTATAATAGATAGTATTTATTCATTTTTAGGATCAAATCTAAGTTTTACAACTATGGCTGCTGATGCAAGAACTTATTCAATATGTTTGGGAGTAACTTGTATGTTTGCTTCGATTTTGTCGGCGTACGCACTTCTTGTGGAACTTTCGGCTGAACTTCATCCTGATCAACCAGCCATGTGCGATATTGGTGAACATATGAGTTGCAGTAGAGTATTGACATCCAGGTAAAATTATATTTATGTAATAGTGAATTAGTGCTCAAATATTATCTTTTCGTTTTCGTTTCTCAGTTGTCAGTAGATATTAGCTATCGATTCTTAACATTTTTCTTAATTGCTTTATGTTTATGTATCATACGATCAAAATAACTACAATCAATTAAAAACTTTTAAAAATGATATGTAAAAACACCGTTAAAAGTGGATAAGAGAGACAACAAAGATGGAAAAGTTAGACGACATATATTTTTTTCCTTCAATTGTCTTCCATCATATTTAATTTATATATGAACTCTCAAGTCAAGAAAGTTTTTAAAGATTGATAGATTAATGGGCCCACTCTGCTGCACAACACTATGGCAAGACTATGTTATAAAGAACTTGCCATACTAAATTTTGACAAAAGCCATGTGGTTGCTGTGCAGTCAGGCGTTCTTTCAGGTTGTCAGATACAAAACCTAACCTAGAAACCGCACAAATGTCAAAAAACGATCTTAGATAACAGGGTCTTTCTGACACAGCTTTATAACATACGAGCGACGTTGCAGTTTATGTGTAAAACGCCTGAATGCACAGCAAATACATGACATTTTGACAGTATTCAGTATGAGTCAGTAGCATAATGCATGGAAGTTGGAGCGAAACATGGCCTTGCCATAACATTGGTCTGTTGTGTGGCAGAATCGGCCCATAAAATTCAATTAATCGATTACAATGTAATAGTTACTTACATTGTAGTGTTGTGTAAGGCTAAACCAGATAAGTAAAAAATGCTGTACAAAAATTTTAAATTGGAGAGATTATACGGCTCATATATTGATATCGATAAATCGAACGATATCCAGTATTTGGATAGTTTTCTATTTGAAAACGAACATTTGGGTTTATTAAAATAGTTCTACTTCTCGACCTGGAAAACAATTTTTAAAAGTGTAAATTCAGAATATCGAGTTTTAGTATATCGAAAAGCTATATGTAATTCAGAAAAAGTATATTAAAGATAAAAGAGATCCTGTTAAAAGATATAAGAGATTTTTTTAATATCTAGACCTATTCTATATGGAACATCAGCAAATTTTTGGTAGTATGTACTTAAAATGTCTAAATCGAATGCCAATTCAATAATTGAACGTTTGGGTAATAAAAACAAAAGAATTTTAATCACAAAAATGTGCTACACGATCATGAAACTGACAAATCTGTATCAGATCTGCAAATATATTCAAAATATATTTTAAATTGATGACAAATATAAAAAATCCGTCTAATGAAAAATGTATATGATTCATTGCCTGGATGCCAAAAAAATTTAGGTTATTTACATGAGGGAAAGTAAAATGTTATTAAATTAGCAAACATAAAGAAACAAATAAAAACATTATGAAAACTATTCGTGCATCTAGATTAATAATTTTAAAAAATCAACAACTCTAATGCAACTCTCAATGAACATATTTTGATCTAACAAATAGTATATCAAACATTAGGATATTCGTTTACTAATTTACATTATGTACAATGTTATTTTCTACTAATTTTCGAATATTTTTGTAGCTTATCAACACGGTTATACATCTGTTAAATTACTGAGTATATTTTGATTTAAACAAACAAAACTATGTAGAATAAGAAACTAGATATTAATTATATCAGATAACTAATTTCATATAAATGTATATATGAGCCGCTCAGTGCACACATCGACTAACTCCACTTTTTGAAAAAACTGAGATATTAGTGGGAAAGAACTTGATATAATCATTTAATATCAATAATATAATATATATTAATACTATAGATTTTTTCATGATATCTATAATTACTTCTTTACGATGAATTGCTTAAATGCCATATATTTCGTAATTAAAGATAATTACAATGTAGTTGTTCAATAGATAATTTTAAACATCATTAAAATGCAATAAATTACTTTCGTAATAACAATCTCTATTATTTACAGGTATGGCAAAGGCTTCGGAATTGTTGGTCTAATATTAGGAGAAAATTCAAAATTTAATCAACCCAACGGATTTACTGGCATTATCTTCTACTCTTTCATTTCTACTTTAGGTTGGTATATTATAATTGAAAATTTATTACCAGAATATGCATATGTTAATTATTACTAATGAAATTAATTTGTTTCAGCTCTCACAGAGAAACGTTGGACTGCAAAAATTCAATTAGCTTTAAGTTTCATATCGATTCTTCTCTCAATTTATTTGGCCTGTATTCTGTATTTTGTTCTGCACGATTTGTGTGTAGTTTGCGTTACCATTTACTTTTTAAATTTAATTAATTTCATACTTTCCTATAAAAGACACAGTTTGTTAGCTCCTGCTACTCACGAAATCAAGAAGAAACGAAAGTAGATATACATAATTATTTATTTTATGCAGATTTTGTAAAAATATAACAAAAATTTAATTTTATAATTCAAATGACTGACAACAAATATTCTATTAAGAACATATTTTTGTTGTTTATAACAAACAAATTTGCTTTTAATTAATATATATGTATATATATGAAAATAAAATATATTGATTATATATGAATTGTACTATTTTAAATTGTGGTTTTGAATCTGTGGGGCTGTTTGAAGAGGGCCATACAGCAGTTTCCAAAAAAACTATTTTTCAAAATAAACCAATAATGTGGAAATGATATAAAAAATGAATGAATAAATAATTTTTTATGTATATTTTTACATAATTTGTTTCCTAATAAATTTAGAATAAAAAGTTGAGAATAAAAAATGAATAAATAAATAATTTTTTATGGATATTTTTACATAATTTGTCGCCTAATAAATTATAATATCAGTTGAATATATATTTTATTAAGTAACAAAATTAAGCAAAAGCTTAACATTTTTTTTAATAAAAATTAGAGTGAGTGCGCGGTACGAAAAGTTTGAAAACCACTGGTATAAACTTTTATTTAATTTAAATTAAGTATTATTTTTATCAACTTCTCGAAGGAAGAATTTATATAGAAACGAGTAGTTATTCGGTTATAGGTTTTTGCCAGAAAATCCGATTAACAAATTCCACAAATCATTCTGAATCTTTAATAAATAAAAACTTTAATAAATGAATTGGATTAGCAACATGCATGAGTGTAATAATAGATTTATAAAATAGACTTCTTAATTATTGGATTAACTTCCCGTACGATAACTTATAGTAATGGGCCAAAAATCGAAAATAAACTTTTTTGCATTTCTTCACGTTTTGAAAGTTTCTGAACATTTTGGCATACCTCAGAAAAAATGGATGTGTGTGTGTGTGTTTTGTATGTGCGCATTTTTCTTCCACGTTTTCGGGCGCACGGATCAACCGACTTGAATGGTTAAAAAAACATTCCATTTCTATTGTTAGGGGCGAGATGTGCTTATCAGGTTTTGGCAAAGGCAAGTCCAGTCGTTACGGAGATACGAAGCAAAGAGTGCAGAAAATAGAAATCGAGTTTTAGACGGAACATCCGATTTGTATGATCGAAAAAACATTCAGGTTGTAATGATGATGAGAAGTGGTGGTTAGATTTTGGCAAAGGCAGGTCCAGTCGTTTCGGAGATATCGAGCAAAATGTGCAAAAAATGGCAGTTTTTGAGAGAACTAACCATCCCATTTGAATAATTCAGAATTTTTTCTGGTTGTGTTGACTTTTGATGTGAAATTTTTTTTCAACTTTTTTAATATACAAAAAATATTTTGTTTAATAAATAAGATATTATGTTTCTTAATATAAATAATGGAAGTTACAGTATTTATAATAATTTATATGATTTACATTTAATATTTCTCGAATACTTCGTTACGGTACGGGAAGTTCCAGCAATTTGCCTTAAAGCACGATGCGATACACCACTTGCATTTTAAATTTAATATTTGTATTTAAGAATTTCAAATGTTAAACTTCCCGCGTTTTTATTGTAGAATTTTCTCAATAGATGGTACCACCAAAAAAACTTAAAAGTATCTAAGCAAATGTCAAATAAACATAACCTAAAATTTTATATATAACTTACTTTAAATAAAAATAATTATAAATAAATATTATTTATAATTATGAATTCAAATGATATATACCAATTTGTACAGAAATCAATACCTGTATTACAGGATCAGACGATTCTCGAAGAATTAGCAGAAAATTCAAAATGCGCAATGTTCTTATTAGTTAAGTGCACAACAGACTTGTCAGAGTATAAAACATTAACTGAAATTGAAATTGAAAATAATTTGACTTTAATTGATTCGGTTATCGATAAGACACATGAATACTTACACACTGGCCATTGGAGCGAAATTCGAATTCATTTACGAAAACTGTATTTCTATAGCTGTTTTATCAAAATGCAGTATATGTTGCTGCTTACTGTAAAATTAGATAAAAAATCTGATGATTTGTCCACTAGTTTGCAAGACAAAATTAGATTAGGAGATATGGCTATAATGTTAGGAGTTCCTTTGGATAATTACCCAAACATCATGAATGAAGCAATCACTTTTGTTGTAAATATATATAATAAATGTTTTCCATCAACAAATAAGTCATTTGTAATCAGCAGAGAAGATGAAAATAGTATACCGGATACCACTAAGAAAATAAAAATACTATCTTGCCCAAGCATAGAATTATTTAAGAATTCATTCTTTGATAAAGGTGTACCGTTACTTCTTAAAGGCTGCATAAATCACTGGCCAGCGCTTGAGAAATGGCGAGATTTGAACTATATACAACAAATTGCAAATAACAGAACAGTGCCAATAGAATTAGGATCAAAATACACAGATGAATCGTGGAGTCAACAATTAATGACCTTACGTGAATTTATCACTGAACATATATTCAAAGATGCCCCAAACACAACCAAAGGATATCTAGCTCAGTATAGACTGTTTGACCAAATTCCAGAACTTCTTAACGATATACATGTACCGGATTATTGTTGTGTTTCTGATATAGACTCACCACCTGAAATTAATGCCTGGTTTGGCCCTCAAGGCACTATATCACCTTTACACACTGACCCAAAGCATAACTTTTTGGCACAAGTAGTTGGCGTTAAACAAGTTGTATTATTTTCACCTGACGATAATGAATATCTGTACCCACATGAAGCTAAAATGCTAAATAATACATCACAAATTGATCTTGATAATTTAGATCTAAACAGATTTCCATTATTTATGAAAGCTAAACGAATGACATGCACATTGCGCTCTGGTGATATGTTATATATTCCGCCTAAATGGTGGCACCATGTTACTTCAAGAACAATTAGTTTTTCAGTATCATTTTGGTTTGAATGAAATATTTAATTGTTATTAATATAAAATTTTTGTAACAACACATTTATAAAGACATCATTATACAAGCCAATATGCTGTTATTATGTTACGATATTTAAAATATATATTAATAAATATATTTATTTTAATAGAATCGTTTTTTTCTCAAAACATATAATTAAAATATTATCAGTCTTATTATACTCAATTATAATAAGCTTAATTTTTGTATATCCATTAGCACAATCAATTTAGCTGATTAACGTTTTGTAAAAAAAGGTTTTAAGAAATTTTAGAATAGTATTTAGATTTTGAAAGACTGAAGTCTGTGAAAGCAAACACGTTACTGCGTTACTCAATATAAACTAAATAATTTAATCTTGATTTTCCGAATTCAAAATTGATTATTTGCTAGAATGGAATTAGGTTTTGCTTGAAAAAAATTTGCAAATTTAAAAACTGATGACACAAACACTACATAATAAAATGCATATTACATTTTCCAATAGGTGGTTTATTTTAATATTTTTTATTTTTTATATTATAGTAGTTATCGTAACAAGAATTGATTTATCTGAAATGATTTTAGCAATTCACGATAGTAGTTAGACTCGATCGTCATGATTTTGTCATCGATCTCGAACACTGTGAAATTATAGTGTTATCAATATATTCCGTTGGCGGAACCGCCGCTAATCGCCACTGTTCCGTTAATTTTTCATTTTGTGATAAAACTCGCAACAAATTACCTCCGGCTATCAAAGCAACATCTTCCTCCGTCCAGGTAGGATCCTCTAGCAACTCAGCAAGCAGATGTGGGTATCGAGAAACGTCTTCAAGACCTCTTGGGGTCACATCAATGCCATCATATCCTGCACCTAAACCAATATGATTTATTCCTGCTATTTTTCGTATATGCTTTATATGTTCTACAACATCAGCGATGCTTGCTGTACGACCGCAAGCAATGTGAAAAGAATAAAAGCTAATCATTACCAATCCTCCATTATCTTTAAGTAAAGTCAAAATATCATCAGGAACATTACGTGTTGCATTACACAAAGCTTTGGCAGAAGAATGTGAGAAAATTACTGGAGCCCTGGTTACATTTAATACATCTCTAACTGTAGTCAACGAGGCGTGGGATAAATCTACCATAATTCCTAGACGATTCATTTCGCGTATCACTTCTCTGCCAAAATCACTTAGGCCTCTTTCCGAATCTTCTGCACCAGCCCAGCTGGTGTCACAAGAATGGGTTACTGTCAAATATCGTGCTCCCAGCATATGCAAGGCTCTTAGAACCGAGAGAGATCCGTCGATAGCATGTCCACCTTCCACTCCTATTAACGAAGCTATTTTACCGGCTTTGTAAGCTTCCAAAATGCCTTTGGTTGAGGTGACTAGTGACAAGTGCCTCGGATGCAGCTCAGATAGTCTGAAAAATAGTATAGTAAAATTATAAAGAGTGTTAAAAAATAATATTAACAAATTAACCAGTAGTGCATGGCATCGTGCATTGAGGCAAATTTCTGGATCATCCTCTATCGAGAACTATTTTTTAAAAAAAAAACTTTGGAAAATTTTTAAAATTTTCGAAAAAACTTGATTTTTTTATATGTTGAACTTTTTTTCAAAGCAATCGCGCTGGGTAGTTATTTTAGAGACGAAATATCGATGCGCGTAAGCGCTGCCTCGCTGTCCAACGGTTAAACATTGGTGCGGAACTCGTAGAAATATAAATAAAAATTGTTCTTATTATTAAAATCTATATGTGCATATGTCCATATCTTTGTTGATCGCCAAATGGCATATTTTTTACTTTTTTAAATGGATCTCCAAAACCGCTGGACCTGCTTTCCCAACAAATTAATCAGTTTTTCGTTTCGTCAATACAAATAAAATGTTTTTCAACTTCCCGTAATCTATTTTATATAAAAATCTATTTTTTTTTCAAAGTTTTTTAAAAAAAAATTAAAGCTTTTTAAAAATTTAATTTTTGATACGGGAAGCAATTTGCCTCTGAACACACACACATACATTCATCGATCGTATGCCAAAATGTTTACAGACCATTAAAACGTAAAGAAATATAAAAATTTTCATTTTCGATTTTTTTGCGATTACTATAACTTACCCTACGGAAAGTTAATAAATTTATATGTTGTGACAAATCCAGTGCAGATTTTGCAAAAAATATTTATTCAATAACTTATGAATATATATATTTATTAAAAACACTTTTTCAAATGTGGAAAAGATAAATGTAAACTACTTATTTGTGCTTTTTTACTAATAGCTAGTCAGCTTACGAGATGGAAAAAATATGTAGTGTAGCATAAAATTCATTAATTAGTTGAATATTATATTAAAACGATAAATCATCATATGTTTAATGCATAAATAGTTGGTGATATCTCATAATAAGCAGGAAAATGTTTTCTTGTACATTTATACACTATGCATATTTTGAAAAATATAATATTTGTACAATAATGTTAACATTATTATATATTACAATTGTAATATATAATTACCGATTCGCGAAATAATATACTCATAGAATAGAAGGACATTATTTTAAATAAAACAAAATTAATGGAACTAAACTTGATCCATATATTTGTTTATAATGATATATATTGAAGAAAAGGAGTATTTTCTGACAAATGGCCAGTAAAACAATGTTATCAAGTCAAGGTAAAAAGCCCAACGAAATTTTATATGAAGATGTAAGAGAATTTTTTTCTCTTTGTCTAATGGTTTCGTGCAAACGTTTATTTATTTAACATACAAAATATTGTTTTATTTATATTTGATTTTTTGAAATTACATCTCAACGAAAGATATATAGCTACTTCTATTGAATATATATTTACTTTATTATTAATTTTATCATAAGTATTATGAAAACAATTTTTTGAATTATGGCTGCGCATGTTTCAGTATGAAAAATATTGGTATGTTTACTTATTTGTGGTAATATTTAAGAAATGGCATATAAACTTGAAATTACTAGCTTACTTATGTGATTAGAATCTATTAGTAAATAAAGGTAAATTAGCAAGTTAAAAAATGTTTTTAGGAAATTTTCTAAAATTATGATAGGTTCGTTATAATATATAATCAAATTTTCCATAAACAGTTATTCAGAATCAGCAATAAAGGCTACATGTGGAATTAATGTTCTGATAAATTTTATATCGATCATATAAGAAATTCAAGTTAGAAATCGATCATTTTATGAAATAATTTTGGTAAAAATTATTAAACGTTTTATAACGCTGATTATCATTTAAATTCATAAATATATTTTAGCTGATAATTTCTAAATTTTAGCAAAGTATAAGTTTGAAAAACATTAATGAATACATTCAAGTTTTTTTTTCTTTGAATATTTTTAATTTGAAATGTTTATTAATATTGTAATAAAAAATAATAATTTAATTTACATTAGAGGTACTCAAAAAATTGCAGAAACCTGAAAGTTAATAATTAAAAAATAGAATTGCAGTGTCGCTGCATTATCAAATCTTAATAAATTAAAAATGTTTAGAAATGATTTTCATGTTAAAAAAATACAACTATTTAAGTATTCTTCAAGTAAAAATCTAATAAAATAACTATATACAACCTTGTTTGTGAAAATTTGAAATATGTAATAATGATTCAAAAGCTTGTCGAATACTCATTTTTTTCCTATGCAATTCCATTAACTAATATGCATAAACAAATTTTGTGGGTTTGATATATTTTTGTTTTTTCAGATTTATGAATTATTTTATAGAATATTTTGTTAAAACTGCTGAATTTTATGCAATCTTAGTGTAAGTCACGCGCTCATCTCATATAAAAATTTAGCTAATATCTCCCCCATAATTCAAATTGATTATTATAATTTATTTTATGAAATATAAATTTATATAGTTTCTATTCAATTGAATTGTTTTTTGTTATATATACAAATTAGTTTTATCCGTTTTTGGTACACAAAAACATAAATTCCCACATAAAAAAACTAAATTTTAAACATCAAAAATCAGTTCAATTTTTTTGCGAAAATCATGACGAATATTATCTTTATTGTTAATCACAAAAATAATTTTGAAATTGCTTGATGCTGAGAAATTGTTAGTTATAAATTAGATGTTTAATCACTAACCATCTTGTTAGGTTATTAATTAAAAAAAGCATGGAAATGAAAAACTACATTTTATGAAAAATCTTCAATTCGCGATTCGTATTTTATGTTCTAATAGTGAAATTAAATTTTATCGTATGATATTACCTGCGAATCAAATCTATTTGTTCTAGAACAATCTGCACTGCATCCAGACCTTGCGCCCCACAAGGAACATACGCTGACCAAAACTGGGCACCCAGCTGCCCCTTCCTCAGTCGCGGGATATCGGTCTGGGACCAGGGTGACGTGGCCCAAGGGTCAATTGTAGCTACCGATGAGCTTAAATTGACCCCTGCAATACTACCGTGTCCGAATCGACGTAGATTCCAGGGAAGATCGTTGTGACCATCTGTTAAAAGAAATTTTATTTGCACTTTTTCATAAACAAAGATATTTTATGAAAAAAATACTTGGAAAAGTGATATCATATACAGTATGCTCATTCAAATAGAGTTGAGATTAGGCATAAATATTTGCCTAATTTTATGGTTTTAGATTTATTTATTTATTTCAACACATTATAGTATAAACGTAAGATACAAATATAAATACAAATATAGAAAATATGCAATACAAGTGTAAGAGAATGCAAAAATACATATACAAATCAGGTATATAAGTGACTTAAATACTACTAATATAGGTTCTACAAATTAATCTATGAAATATAGTACAAAATTAATCCTAGTACTAATTCTAACAACAACTATTAAGTATAAAAAGGAGATAAAAACATAACATCATAGACATATACTAGACTAAAGATGCAGGATGTCAGCTTTCAGCGTTGTCAGCGCTAACAGCTATCAGAGCTTACAGTGTTAAAAGGCTTCCGACTGGCTTT
>NW_020536999.1:56770316-56795125 GCF_003426905.1 Ctenocephalides felis
TATTATAAAAACTTGTTTGTTTACTATAATACAATTCCACCATCTAAAACACTATATGTATCTTTTTTTTTATAAATAGCAGATTGTTTTGAATCAGTTAACGATAGAATTTTTCTTTTTTTTAATTCAGATATAATAGTTAATACAAACTAAAAAAAATCTTAGAGAAAATACATGTGTATGTTTGTATGTGTTATGTATATTTATAGTCTACAAAATGATTTTCAATTTTCATATGAACAGGGGCAAAGGTTTGCCAAGTGTATAATAAATGGATTACAAGTAACAAACTTCGAAAATTAATGAACTAAAAAATGAACTAAAAAGTAGATATATCTTTGATATTTGATATTGTATAGAAAAATTTAATTTGGTGGACAAAAAGTTTACGTCCGAAATAAGACCTAATCTAAACCGTTTTCTATATCAAAGGTTAAAGAAAAAGGTCAACTTTTTAAAGCTCAAAGAAAGATTATGCTCATAAAAATCATATAAGGTAAATCAAATACCATATTGAAGAAATAAATACATTATATTAAGATAAAATTTGGGTAAAGTATCAATGCCTTATTTTTTCTAAGTTTATAAAAAATAAACTAAATTTAAAAAATAGAACAAAGTAATAGTAAGACTAATAATAAATTAAAGCAATAGTTTAAAAATCTAAAAGTTTAATTTTAAAAATAATTTAATTTTTCCGCAAATTTTAAAAATAGTTTAATTTTCCCGCAAAAAAAAACAAAAATGAAAATTTTATGTATCTTTACGTTTTAAAAAAGGTTTCTGAACATTTTGGCATACCTTAGAAAATGGATGTATGTGTGTGTGTGTGTGCGGATACAAATTTCCGTCGACGATTTCGGGAGCACCGATCAACCGATTTAAATAATTCAAAAACATTCGATTCGTATTGATAAGGAGACGTGCTGATAAGTTTTTGATAGAGGCAGGTCTAGCCGTTCTAAAGAATTTTAAAGCAAAATGTGCCAAAAACGGTACTCATTTTTTAGGAGAACGGAGCGTCCGATTTTAATAATTCAAAAATTTTACTTTTATTGACAAGATGAACAACTGATTAAATTTTTGGGAAGGCAGGTCTAGCGGTTTCGAAGATCTAGTAAAAAAATTAAAAACATGTCATTTGGCGCTCAAAAATAATCATTAGACATATGCACATCAAATTATCAGATATTTTATGGCAACGCGGCGCTTACGCGCTTTGATATTTTGTCTTTTAGGCAGCTAAAGCAGTGCGATTGCTTTGAAAAAAGTAAAATTTCCAAAATATTTAAAAAAAAAAACATTCAAAAAATTAAATTTTTTTCAAAAGTTTAAAATTTCTCAAAAATCTATTTTTTTCAAAATCAATCTTTTTTAAAAATTAAATTTTTGGTACAGAAAGTTTCAGCAATTTGCCTTAAGGCACGATGCCATAAACCACTAGTTTCTATTTATATTTCTCATAATAAAGGTAAGTAATAATTTAAAAAAAATATTGAATCAACAACTGCAGTTCTTATATTATAACATCAAGAGTATCAATTTCAAAAATTCTTTCATGCTGCGGCTCTACTATGAGGTCATATAACACGTAACTGGTTTCTCTAGTTTTAAAATATGCGTAGGTTTCCATTTCATATATGATCAAATCACATATTTTAAGTTTTTAACACTTAAAATATAATATTAAAACCAAATTAACCAGTTATTAATTATACTCTATTTTTACATATTTTATCAAAAAAAATATTGCACATTATTTCACAAATGTATGGAGCGAAATTTTGAATTTAAAGTTTTAAATAATTTAAAAAACTATTAAAGAAACGTATTTTGTTATAATAATTATAAAAATGTTAAAATCGAAAGTAATTTTCCGGACACCTGTTTGCGGAAACAGATCAATAACACGTGCCTACGTCATAGTAATAATTGTCGTTGTTTACACATGTTTTATAGTAAAAACAAATATTTGAATTAATATTACATATAAAATATACAATTGATGTATTTATATAAATTATAAGCTGCTTAGAATAATTCAACATAACATAATTATTATAACAAGCGGTCAGTTTATAGTTGTTTAAAACTCTATTATTCCAATATTCAAAAAATATTGATTATAAAATTTAGCACATATAATTAATATCACTTACGTTATTTTTATAAATTAAACCACCACTCACATTTAATAAACTACCTTTAAACAGACGAGATGATATTGTGTGAGGTATATATAGTATTTACGCCTATACTAAATCTTGTATTGGTGAGTCGTTCCACATCATACCCATGCGCGTCAAACTGGAATTGCCGGATTTATACGATTTTTTATCTGTTTTTATTTAAGTGATAAATATACAAAAATATATTTAGGTATTATGAATTTAATAATCGCAATGAGATTAATTACTTATTATCAATATTATCAGTATTATTCTAGAAATAAAAACATGCAATTTGAATTTCCCTCTGTTCAATCTATAACATTTTAAATGTTGGTGGTTTTGGTACAGGCTAAGCTCAATATGTGGCGCTAAAATCAAATAAAAAATCAAATAAAAAATGACTTGAATAACGTCCTGTAGTATTACGCTTTAAACAAGGTATGAAAATAAGTTTGTATTGTATTGTAGAATATTAATACCTAATAATTGCATATCGAAATACCTACAAATATCTCTATAAATATATATTGTGTAGAGCTTCAAACAAAGAATACAATTATAATAAAAAAAATATTTTTTAAAAAAAAAATAATGGATTTTAACGAAATTAATAAAATTATAAAAGGGAGCAAATTATATAAAATATAATAAAAATTAAAATAATAATAAATAAATGGATTATATAATAACAAAAAAATATAATATAGTAATATTAAAATAAGTTTGTATTGTATTTAGAATATTAATACCTAATAATTGCATATCGAAATTCCTACAAATATCTGTATAAATATATATTGTGTAGAGCTTCAAACAAAGAATACAATGATAATAAAAAAATTAGATTTTTTTAAAAAAATAATGGATTTTAACAAAATTAATAAAATTATAAAAGGGAGTAAATTATATAGAATATAATAAAAATTAAAATAATAATAAATAAATAAACCTGCATGATTGACTAAAAAAAAATAGATTTTTTTAAAAAAAATTAGTGGATTTTAGAATTTATAAAATTATGAAAGAGAGGAATTATTTAAAATATAATAATAAAAGTAAAAATTATAATAAATAAATCGATTATATAATAACAAAATATTGAAATTATAGCTAAAAATTAGAAAAAAGACAATTAATAAATACTCGAGTTATTACTTGCATGGTTGACCTTATTCTAACACTTTATATGTTACCTAAACCTTTTTTTCTGTGTGTTAATTTATTTATTTTTTAACTTTTTTAGAAAAAAAAACAATTTTTGTAATGAGTTTTTGTTCCAGCTACAAACATCTTTTTTTTATTTATATTTGTATGTGTTTGTAATCCGTTACATCTATAACCGACGTCAAAACATTTTGATTTCAGAAATAAATTGATTATATTTATAATCATTCATTATATGCTAATGTTATTGTTTTTTTACAAGTGATGCATTAAAGTACAAAAATTTCATAAAGAAGTCTTAAAGCCTTTTTAAAATAATTTATAAATAAAATTGTTTCCTCAAACTATTGTTTTTGTTTAAATAAGCACAGCACTTTGCTAAAGATTTCTAGAAATAATATTATGACTTTTCAAAAAATTACTTAAAAAATGAATTGAATTTATAGGAAATCACTTTAATACATTTAGAACTAGATTAGAACAACTTAGGGGTGTAGAAATAAATATACGTATGATTGTGTAATTGTAATAATGCCATGTAAATAAATATATACCATGTTATTTTGATATTTTATTTGATTTTTTATACCAGATACTTTTGCCTGAATGAAATATACAAAATGTATTATAATTGATTTTTTTTTAATTACATCATTTATTACAACTGTTAAATAATTTAACATCTGATAATAATAATGAGCAAAAACACTAATTTAAATAAAAAAGAGTACAAAGAATATAATTTACATTAAAATGATATCTATAGTATGATGATTTAATATAAAATAAAAGCAAATAGTAATAATAATAAAATTAATAATAAAATAAATAAAATTTCTTAAGAATAAAATATACTAGAAAAACAATAAAGTGGAATAAAACAATAAGTGACAGATAATAATAAATATAACAGAATAACTATATTAGAAAATAAGATAATATAATAATAAATAATAATAATAATAATAATAATAATAATAATAATAAAATAATAATAATAATAATAATAATAATAATAATAATAATAATAATAATAATGTTATCTTTACAAATGGCTATTTATTATGCAAAAATTAAATACTTATCTTAATTTGTTAATACTTATATTTATTTTATCACTCAGATACAAAGTTTTAGTATCATTATATGTCTGTTATTTTGTAACTTGATATTACAGTATATTGTTATAAAGTTGAAATATGTATTTGAATTTCGCGCCGAATGCGCAACATCGAGCGCCACGATGTTGGCAACGCTCGAATAAATTAAGCGGTTGTCAGAGTGTCCGCGACGCGGCGCTGGATCGCGGCCGTCTTTCATTGTATTGACTGGTCGTATGTCGCCTTCTTGAGGGTGCAATGACTAAATGTTTTATTGACATATTCAGTGATGTGATATTTTTAATGTGTGTCAATTGTTGTGAGTGGTGTATATTAATCTAAGAATAATGTAGAATACAAACAAATACTGGCGGATAAGCTACGCGGCCATTTTACTAGCAATGCGGCAGCCGTGTACATTCCGCCATGGAAACAATCAGTATCTTTCTCCAGGTGCAAGTTTTCGAATTTCTTAATTTTGCTTAAATTGTACACAAGCTAGGGACTATGTGGTTTTTGGGTGTCGATATTACGGACTTTTATATAGTGAATGGTATAGTGTTTAGTGTGCCATAGATAATGTGCGAACGATGAAACGAAGTGAAACATAGGAATCAGAGAAACCGCAGAAGGGAACGGGCGCAGCGCATGCAAGCGCAACGGGAGACCAAGGTCCGGGATGGGGACAGCGGAGACGACGAGCCCCTCACGTGGAGAAGCCCCCGAGGCCCCCAACAGAAGGAAAAAGTCTAAGGAGCCCATTCTCGAGGAGGACATTATCGACGGATTTGCGATAATGTCATTTCGCACCTACGAAGATCTTGAGGTTTGACACATTCCAAATCGTATTTCACACATAGTTTATGTCATTGCAAAAGTCCTATGTGAATTTTATGACGTTTTTTTTTATTGTTTATGTCACTCGATATGGTTGATATTGATTGTCATATCATGTTTTATTTTGCTTATCAAATTCCCTGTGTTATTTGTTATGTTTTCACTCATTCCATTCTATATTATGTTTATTTAATGCATCATAATTAAGCATTCTTTATCATTGTGCGCGGTGGGCTTTAATTAAATTGATTGTGTACTTTAACGGGGTACTGGAGTATAGAATTTAAAAAATCGTTTTTCCTTTGTTTCATCATATTTCGAAGTTTAACTAATTAGGAATATGTGTACGAGAGAATTTATCAAAATTTAAATTAGTTTCGGAGATACAGCTGTTTGGCCATTATAATCCTCTTTCTTCCTTTTGCGAAAACTTCAAACGCGTTTTTCTCAAACTGTCTTTTTCAATACGAAGTCCTCGGTTTCTCCAGATCTACTAGACCAATTTCTTGAAAATTTTCTTTATGGACTTCTCTGTGGCATATACTAGCCCCATCCCCAAATTTCAATTTTTACTATTTTTAAAAAATTCGTGAATCTCAAAAGGTGGAAAAAAATGATCCTTTTTATTCCAAACAGTCACCATTTGTCAAAAAAAAATTTCAACCTAATTCTAATTTTGTTTTGTTTTTATAAGATTTTCATTACATTTAATATGAAAAAAATACATTATGTAATTTTACAACATGAATATCTATCTTTATTTGAAAATAACAATACATTATTTAAACTATAATAAATTCACTATAACTATTATATTTAAATCTAAATATTAAATAATATTAGTGGCAAAAATATCACAAAAAAACCACAAACATTAATTAATTCTAGTATGTGCCATTTTAGATTAATAATCTTTTTTTATTTTTCATTAGAAAGACTGCAATCGTGGGCCTAATCACGTGCCAATTTTTTGGGACCCCCCCACATCAACTACTAATTTTTGAAATTATCAACTTTTTTGTTTTTACTTATAATTGTAAATTATAGAAAAAAGTTATAGTAAAAAAAAAATAGAATATCTCTTAAAAATTACATAAATTTCATGCCTCTACACTAGAATATACTCCCTTAAATTCAACGAAATCAGGCTTATGTGCTCCTGATGAAATGCAATTTTATCTTATATTGATAAAACTTCATAGTTTAAACTTTGAATAGCTCTGGCATTTCTATCATTTTTATTTAGTATTTTACTTTAAATTTACATCTACTTAATAAATCCATTACATTTTCCGTTTAATTTATTACCATTTAATAGCAGACAAATGTTAAAATCTCCTTCCTTCTGGCAGAGGCTACCTTCATCCTAAATCTATTTTCCGAATGATCTGTCAAATGCCCCACGCGTTGATGTGTCGCCAAGATGAAAAAGTAGTGTATACAATATACTACTATCGTTTTACTTTTACTGCCAAAGTGTTTATGAGACAGTCAATGTAAATCAAATCATAAATCTAACAACGGTATTTTATAGGTTTTCATTGTTCCCCCAAGTATTTATAATACAAACTTCTTTGCTTTTATGATGTTTTGCTAATAATTTATACACACTGCTGTGTTTGTAAACGTAAAATTTCATTGCGGCCTGTCAAGAGCAAGCATTTAATTGTTATAGTAATGTTAATTTAATTATGTTCTTCTTTTTTATGTGTTCAACCGATGCTTCAATTACTTGATGTTTCTGGTTGATTTTTGTACATATTTTTGAAAGTAAATATCGAAGAATGCTTTCATTTTCACATAAAAATGGGCAAACGCAATAATATACTATCACATCTTCTTTGGCATACTTTATTAATCCGAGTAAGTTCACCTCGGAATTCGAGATACCCAGCTGTAAGTCTGTAAATACTTGTATATTGACACTAAGAAGTTGTCTCAAAACCTACATATGGTAGGGAGTACCTGGACTATATCTCCAAAAAAATTAAAAAAAATGACTGTAGACTTCAGAATAGAACTTTACGTACTACACTTTCTGGTTATTGAAACTACTTATTTTTAATATATTTTTAAATAACTATTTTATAGAACAGCTTCTGAGATAAAAATTTAATGTACTACATAACCAGAAATTTAAAAAAAAAATGCAAACACAATAATATACTATCGCATCTTCTTCGATATAGTCAGCCTCCAGAAAAAAAGAGTGCTACTAGTGTTTAATAGAAATTACTAGTGTTTAATAGAATTTTTAAGTTAATACCATTTTACAGAGCAGCTCACGAGTTGAAATTGTATATTTATTGCTATTCAATAAGAAATTAACTAGTGGTGTATGGCATCGTGCTTAAGGCAATTGCTGGAACTTTCCGTACCGTAATGAAATATTCGAGAAATTTTAAACGTTTCAAATATATTATTACAAATACTGTAACATTCATTATTTTTGCTATCTTGTTATATCTGAGCAATCAAATATAAAGTAAGTAAATCATAAATCGAATTATCTCCAGAACATTAACAATTGCCATTTCATTTCGAATTCAATTTAAAAAAAAAATAGTTGCCTAATTTACACAAAATTGAAAAGGTGCTCCTTGTATACTCACAGTCTAAACGCATTTGCAAATAATTCTGTGCGACATTTTCACTTATACTGTGCTTAGCTTGGCGGCATTTTCACATTTTTCAATAGTTTTCACAAAATTGGAAAAGTGCTCCAGTAAATAAACAGTCTAAGTGCCACTCTGGTACAAATGTTTGCCCAAGTGCGTGCTTAGCCTGGGTAATTTTTTGAATTTTTTTTGAATTTTCAATCCAAAATTACAAAAATATTTTATGAAAAATAAAAAAAAAGTAATTTTTTATCCTCAAGAAAGCAATTGTTTTGTCAATACAAGCAGAAAGTTTTTTAGATCATTCAAATCGACGCTTAGTTCTCTCAAAATCTGTCATTTTTTTTACATTTAGCTTTGTATCTCCGAAACCGCTGGACCTGCTATTGCCAAAAACTAATCATGCCTTCTCCCCGTCATTACGAATTGAATGTTTTTTGGATCATTCAAATCGGATGCTCCGATCTTTCAAATACTCTATTTCTATTTTCTGCACTCTTTGCTCCGTATCTCCGAAACGGCTGGACCTGCCTTTGCCAAAAACTAATCAGCACATCTCCCTATCAATAGGAATCGAATGTTTTTTCAACCATTCAAATCGGTTGGTTCGTGCGCCCGAAAACGTGGACGAAAAATTGTATCTATACATACATACACACGCACATCCATTTTTTCTGAGGGTTAGAAACCTTCCAAACGTCGAGAAATGTAAAAATTTTTAATTTAAATTTTTGGACGATTACAATAACTTACCCTACGGGAAGTTAATAAATTATATTTCTATATCAAAATTATTAAAATATTTTTACACGCATGCACACACATATATGATATATACATATATTAATTTTTGTCATCTAAGTAGCCAAACATCAAAAGCAATGTAATTTGTTAAGCTGTCTTCGCAAAACAAATAAATTTAATTCTAAATCTCGACTGATTGTTTTTTAACTCGATTTAAAAAGCTGTTATCTTAATTTAGTTATTGTTGACTGTTGTTCCGAAATGTTTGTAGTTTTAAATTCCCTTTAAAAGAAGCCTCGATGCATCTCTGGTTACATGTAACAATAAGACAGAATCGCAACGCCGATCGGTTGAATGACCTTGTTTCAACATAGAATAATCTTCACTTACAAGCAGTTGCACATTTTACATAAATCTGTTCTATTTCTTGCTGCAGATTTAATTATTTCTTGCTTTTGCGCATTTGAAAGCATACACCGTTGGTAAAATTTATACAACAAACTTTTATTTTTTGAGCTGAAAATTATATATCCAAAGAATTATTCCAATCCATTCACGAATATATGCAGAAACTGAAAATTGTATTATTGATACAATTGAAATTACAATTATTGCTGCTATAAAACCTTGGTTTATTGCATGCTCTTGTTAAATGATGTGCAGATTTTCCAGATCTTAAATTTAAAGAGCATTGAATGCAATTTTATTATCTTCTTTTACAAGCTTTTATAACCTTTTTCAAAAAATAGAAGAAAACGAGAGTTTTGTATTGTCCAATGCAACAAAAGGGATTCTGAAAGTATCCCTTTTTATAAATGAAAACTAGTGGGGTGTATGGCATCGTGCCTTAAGGCAAATTGGTGGAACTTCCGTACCAAAAATTATTATTTTTTTAAAAAACGATTAAATTTTTGAAAAAATTAGATTTTTGAGAAACTATAAATTTCACAAAAAATTACTTTCTTATTAAAAAAAATTATTGAAAAAAAAATGTTTTCTTTATTTTGACATATTTTGGAAATTCTGAACTTTTTTTCAAAGCAATCGTACTGCTTAATTGCATATAGACCAAATTCCAAAGCGCTTAAGCGCCGCGTCGCCGTTTAACGGATAAACATTGGTATGGAACCCATAGGAATGAAAACAAAATTTATACTTATTGTTAAAATCTCTATAAAATATCCGATAATATGATGTGCATATGTCTAATGATCATTTTTGACCGCCAAATGGCATTTTTTTTACTTTTTTCACTAGATCTCCGAAACCGCTAGACCTGCCTTCATGAAAATTTGATCAATTCTTCATCTTGTTAAATACAAGTGAAATGTTTTTTGAATTATTAAAATCGGACGCTCCGTTCTCTTAGTTACCATTTTTGGCACTTTTTGCCCCGTATCTTGGAAATGGCTAGACCTGCCTTCGCCAAAAACTAATCAGCACGTCTCCTTATTAATACGAATCGAATGTTTTTTTTTTGAATTATTCAAATTATTTAATTATTTCCCGAATTCGTCGACGAAAATTTGTATCCGCACACACACACGCACACACACATACATTCATTTTTTCTAAGGTATGCCAAAATGTTCAGAAGGTTTGAAACGTAATGATATATAAAATGTTTTGCGATAATTATAACTACGGGAAGTTAATAACATGAAATACAATTATTATTGTTTTGCATTTACATAAATTTTATTATTAATTTTTGCATATAATATAATAGTATTATTACAATTTAAGTCTATGGTTTCAAAGCTTTAGATAATGCGTTCCCACGTTTTTTTTTTTTTAAATGTTGACTGATAATTAAACAATCTAATTCTATAAATATTGATATTTATTTACCAGACTTTAAATTAATATACAATATAAAAATATATGTAAAAATAATTATCTATTCATTCATTTTTGGTTAATTTTCGGAAATAACATTTTGAAAACAGCAGGCACCCCCTTTGAAATAGCGTTGCGCCCCAGAGCTTGGAAATCACGGATTGAAGTACATTGACCTCTATTTTTTTTGTTAAATATCATGATGAAAGTTCATCTCATAAGCTGTTCTATTAAATAATTAGTTAAACATTTTATTGAAAACGAATGATTTAGACAAAACTCTGCCAGGAAAATGGATACAAAATTGGAAAATATGTTATAGTAATTCTTATGTTTTTTCATAAATTTGCTTATATAAAATTGATAATAATGAGTTAAATAAGAAGCATTTAAATAATTAAATGAACGTGTTTGGCTTAATCATATGCTGTGATTGAGTTACATTATATATCGGTGTCAGATTTCGTTTTTTTATACAACATATCAATTTGCTTTTGTACACGATCTTATTTTTTTTTGTGGTCATTAAATAGCAATTATTGCTGATATTATAATTCTATTACAGTTTGTTAATTGCTATTAGTGCATGTTAATTAATTATTAGTGTTTTAAGCGTGAAATTCGATTTTTCAGTATTCCAGTCGTAGCCTATTTCGTGAGATTAGAATTAAATACTATACTACTCCTAAATTTTGAATGTCGGATTTTCTTTCGTTTTAATTTGTTTTTGTGAAAAGTGAAAATTTTCTTCAGGAGCTCCTCGTAGACTTCGTATAATATCAATTTACTCTGAGAACGAATTGATTATGTTGTGCAAAAATGCAATTTGAATGCATTCTTTTCTGTCATTAAAATGTATCATCAACTGACGTTGCGTTTGATCTTGCACAAATAAAATTGCTACATGGACCACGTTTCTATATTTATATGATTCATGATTGACATATGAATAAAACATAAAGATTTTATTACCCATCGTAATTACAGTAATCATTAACACCGGAAATAAAATTTGGTTGAAGTAGAATTTTATCAAATAACATCATATTTTTTCAATCTTGACTTTATATTTTCCATATTTTTTTCTATTATGCTCATAATGCTCATTGCTATCATGCTCTTTTTAGTACCACGTACTTTATATTCTGTTTTTAGACTTACATCATTTACTAAAACAAAGTTTTTTTCAATAGCAATTTAACTACGTGTTCTTTAAGCTATATTTGCTAGCTTTTTTTTTATTATTCAACAATATATTTACAACTGTCGTCCTACATAGACATTAAGTAAATCTTTTGGCAATTATATGTAAAAATGACATCGATATATAAATAGTGAAAAATACACAGTTGAATTTTTCCTTTATAAGAAGTAATATAATGTGACACGTATGAGTAATTACAAGCTAATTATATTTGCTAGCTTGGATTCCTTATCTGTGCAACCCAATGGTTAACCACTCTTCTTTGCAACTTGGCTTGTACCATGTATTGGACCAGTTCATCCAATAGTGCTAACTTGTATATGATGCAGCAATACTTGAGAAAGTCTTGCTTTCTTGCGATTTTCACTTGATATTATATTTGAGATCTATAATCTCAAGTGGAAATTTGATATCGAGCTTGGCCCAGGGTGGAATCGAATCCGGGACGAGTTTGTGTTAGCCTTACAGGTTTCTCCACTACTGGTTAACTCAAAAAAAAGTTATATTATAAACTTTTGGATTCACTTTTTTGTTCACTAGTTTTGCTTTAAAGAATTTTTAATAAGAAATTTTCAACTAAAGTAAATGGATTGAAAGAGTAGTCGCCTATCCTTAGCTGCTTGATTTCATCAATAATCATATGATACTATGAGTCAGAATAGGTATAAATACAATATTTTTTTATGTTTTTTTTTTAAATAAAAATGAGACTTTTACATTCCTAAAACATCAATTTTTGGATTGACCATATGAAAACATTTTTTTGATGGCCGTTTTCTCATTGGATCTCCGAAACCGCTAGACCTGCCTTCCCAAAATTTAAATTTAAACATGAATAAACATTTAGTCTAAAAGAGCTTATATTCTGCCTATAAAATACGAACAATGATACTTACAGTATTTATAATAATCTATTGGAAAGCATTTAAAACAATTTTTATTAATCATTGATCAATTTTTGTTGATTATTGCTTATTTTTAATCATCGACTGTTCAATTTCGGTACGAGAAATTCCAGGAATTTGCCTCAAGACACAACTTTAACTAACTAATTTTGTTTAAAAGAGTAATATACTTTGTAAATATACATAGTGTAGTGGTATAAACTACTATATAACGGTCAGAATATGAACAACGCAGTTAGTGTTACCTATAGCTACAATGTAAGCTTGCAGTAACTCGCAGGAACGGACATTCTTAGTTCAATTTTCAGTCAATATAGTTCATTTGTAGTTCAGTCGTCAATAAGTTGTCATAATGTTCAATCAATGGTGTTATATTTGAATTCAGTTGTTCAAGTTATATGAAAAGTGTACAAGAATCAAAAGTCTTCATCTGTTTTACTGATTCGCCTTCACAGTCTGGTACAGCTTGGTTAGCAGCAGGAAGAACCTACACTTTGTTAGCTCCGTCGCTGGATGTGGCACAACAATAGTTACTTGTACAAATGTCATTTTATTAGTAACTTACACACATAATAAAATGATAAGCCGTTCATTATTTTGTCGGATATTGTATTTGGGCACCCTTCATACCGCATCGATCGCGTAATGGGTACCTCTTAATAATCTCATTAAGACACCAGTTGTTGGATCTAATCGATTGTTTTAATCTGTTGCAATACGCTTTTACCTCTCGAACAGTTTATCACCGATAGCTCCCCGGCTATTATTTATGGATCGTGCAGAATAATTCGATGTGTTGCACAAATTGCAATCGAAGCATATTATTACGAGCTTAATACTTACTAACCGAACTGCTGGTCCGATGCCACTTATCGTGTAGTTGTTCTTAGTAGTAAAGTAATATCGCTGCTTGCACACATATTGTTTTGTGTACGTTATCTGTTACGCGTCATTAGCGTTACTGAAATAGCTCTATTGCGAAGCAAATGTTATTCACAATATTGTTTATGAGCAAGCTTTAATATTATTACAGTAATAAAATATTACTACAGTAATAATATGCAATATTCCACTATGCATTGGGTAAACTAGACAAATGGGAAATAGTGATCCTTTGATCTTTTTGTTTTTTTAAGCAAATCTCGTTACGGGTTTCTAGGCGAATAAAATAAATATACAAAGTTTATAGTACGAAAACGCGGAAAGGATGTTAATAACTCTAGTTGTAAAGTTTTTGCCTTCTTGCGCATGTGGGTATTTAGATTTCTCAGTATCCACCGAATGAATAGAGCAAACTAGTGATGCATGGCATCGTGGCTTAAGGAAAATTACGGCAACTTTCCGTACTAAAATTTAAATTTTTTAAAAGCTTAAAAAAAGAGTGCGCGTAAGGTTCACACGCGATTAAAGCAAAACTTATTTGCTACTGTACAAGATGGCATTTAAGTAATTTAAATTTCCTTGTTGATATCGACACGCATACAACGCTTACGCCAGTACGCATACAACGTTGATTCCGGTACGCATACGACTAATGACAATCGACTCGTATAGAAATATCATCGAGAGCGAATGACGAATCATTGGCACTCGACTCTTATCTAATCTGCCGTAACGCACTTCCGTTGCATTTGTACGGATTTACACTCTAGTCGCGCCTAAAGAAGTTTTACTTAAAAAAAAATAGATTTTTTTGATAGTTTTGAATTTTTTGATCATCATTTTTGTATATTGAACGAGAGCTTTCAAAAAGAGCTTTTTTTGAAAATACTGATATTTTTCGAAAACTTTCTTTGAAACCTAAAATTGTTTGAATTTTTTTTTTAATTTTCAAATTTCTTGAGTTTTTAATACACATTCATATGGCTTGATACAAATTACAAAATACCTGACTATGGACCACGAATAGCATTTTTTTAAACTTGTTTTTTTTCTGGATCTCTGAAACTCCTAGACCTGTCTTTGCAAAAACTAATCAGCCCACCTCCTTCATTAGGAGCGCTTTTACAGTCATATACAACTATACAACTTGAGATTTCAAAATAAATTATGTCATTTGTTTTTCATTTATAAATTTCCCTCTAAATAGAAAATGGACACTGTTTTATACGCATGACGAATATAGTCGTGTCCGAGTATATTCGTCAATCACAGTTAAATGGCTAATGTTTTCTGGAAACTTTCTAAGAATTTAGTTTTTCCCCTTCTGGACCATCGCGATATTACTAACAAGATTATTAACTCATATATGGCGAGTTAGATTCCAATCTCGGCCAAGCTCGATATCAAGCAGTATGATATCAATTTTCCTCTTGATTTTATAGATCTTAAGTATAATCTCTAGTAAAAATATATAGTATACAAATAAATCTAAGAATATGATACATTAAGTATATAAGTTAGCAATCATTACTCAAGAACACAGAGTTCTTATCGCTGTAGAAAAATTAAAATTATAATTAGCAATATGTTACCAAGTAACTTTACTTTGCTATTGCTACTTTAAATTAAAAATCATTACAATTACAGTAATTCTAATAATAAAATTCGTCAAATAGGGATAAGCCGACCATTGGGTTGCCTTCTGAAAAATCCACGTAGTTAACAAAAATCATAACAGCTTATAGTAGAGCTCTTAAATTATCATCGTTGCTCAAAATAAATTAATCGAAAATTATTACTTCACTTCAAAAATCTGTTATTGCTTATAAACTTCTTTAATCTAGATAGATGTGTTAATTGGAAATCATTATGTTAATTATGATGTTTTAAATTAGGTTTTTAACTAAAACACTAGAATTATTACATAAAAATTAATATTAATTTACACTAGAATAAATTTATTAAATCATTAAGTGTCAAAATAGTGACAATAAACTGAATATGTTACCTGTAAAGTATCTTGCCACCGGAACCAGTTTTTTTAAAGATCATTTTTTATGAATTCGAACAAACTTGACACATGCCTCGAGGCATGCTACTCATTTCCATAAATTGTAAATTCAAATCGTGCTTTGCCGTAGAAACCGAACTAATAACAAATTTTATGTATTCGAATTGAAATGTGATATGATTTTGACAAATTTCCAGGTATCAATAATATGTATGTATTATAAAAAAAAATTGTTATTGGGTTCTATACCCTGTCCATTTATCATATGCATTCACATTTTAGTAGTGTTGTGAGAAAATATAGAGTACTATTAAACACAAATCAATTTAAGCGCACTCTAATTTAAATTTTATTTATTTGAATATATTACAATTGAATCGAGTTGGAAGAACTTATACTTTTTATACAAATTAGTTTAATTAAATTCCCTAAAAAGTTATTTAGATAGAAAAGGTAGTTCTTTATCAGACATATTTAACTTCCCGATGAACTTTGTTTCCATGAAAAAAAATCGATTCGCTAATTTCATGTTTTTTTTAGCAAATGTTGGAGAAATTATTTGCTGATTTTTGACCTTTTGTCGACGATTTCTCAAAAACGCCTGGACCGACTTAAAAAAATTTAAAAGCCATTCGTTACAACTTAATCAGAACTATCGTTGAGTCAGTTTTGACGACGATCGACCAAGTCGTTTTTCTGCAATTTGCGGAATAGTGTAAAATTTTTCGTTCACGTTTTGGGCCACAATCTTGAATCGATTATGAAAATTGACTGTTCGAAAGATATTTAGGCCGAATACCGAATAAACCTATATAATATGGTAGAAAAATAAATCCAAAGGCAATTCTTTACATTACATTCTTTACAAAACCAATCAAAAATATTATTCGTATTTTTGCGATAAAAAGCCTATGATATGTCTTTATTTATAAATGCTTAGATTGAATATAATGAATGGCTTTATTGAATATATTATAAATAATAATTGATTCGTAACATAAACATATACCAATAACGTATCCTTTGATTTCCAAAAATCGATAAAGTTTAAATTATTATACATACAAAATATTATAATATTATGTAAACTATAGACTTTCAAATATACAGATCCATCGCAAACCTTGTCGCATAAAAGATAAAACGCACACTATATTTTTGCTGAGCGGCGGCGGCTCCTTTGGTTTTAACTATTTGGTATTCGACCGAATATTAAAAATGATGACGAATAAGCCGAGTATTCGTTGCAAGCCTACTATATACACTGTATTAAATAAAAACTAATCAAAAATATTGTTCGTATTTTTTGCGACAAAGAGCCTATGACATGTCTTTAATTATAAATGCTTAGATTGAATATAATGAATGACTTTAAATTAAATAACTAAATTAATAGTAATTAATTCCTAACATAAACATATAACAATAACGTGTTCTTTGAATAATGAGAAATCTATAAAGTTTAAATTTTAAAGTTTATATTATACATACAAAATATAATAATATTATTGTAAACTATAGATTATCTTCCTAATATACAGATTCATTGCAAGCTTTATCGCATAAAAGGTAAATCACACACTATATTTTTGCTGAGCGGCGGCGACTCCTTTGGTTTTAACTACATTGTTGTGCTTCGTATATTTCATTGCCTTAACAATGATTTATTTCAGCCTGTAGTTGCCTTCAGCGGAGATTATATCGAGGATATATAATACTAAATTGAAACTCAAGAAAGTCCTTTTGACTTATAAAATAATTTATTAATACTAACTGAACAACTTTGAGTGAATATTTGATGTAGTTTGTAGTTAATTGAATTTAGTAGTTAGGTATCGCTGCTAGTTCCAAGAGAGAGTGAATCCTAGATGTGCCTCTGAGGTCCCCCTCCTTCGGGTTTCTTCGGGTATCTCCGATATTCTTCGCCATTACTAGCTAGTGGTGTTTATACTGATAGAGTATTCGATATAGAAATATAGTGTTGTGCAGCGGGCACAACAACATATTTGGTATTCGGCCGAATATTAAAAATGATGCCGAATAAGCTGAATATTCGGTGCAAGCCTACTATATACACTGTATTAGATAAAATTGATAGATCAGAGCAATAATGGGGAAACTTGTTCGAACATTCATACTTAATCTACCCTATCTCAAAATCAATATAATTTAGCTGTTATGACGACTGTCACTAACGTACTCTGGCATATATGTATTATATGTATATAAACTTTGCTCTTATGTTTAAATTCATTTATTTCTTTGCCTTTTGTGATGCTATTGTTGTTTTTATCACCGTCGCCAAAGTGAAAGGAAGAGGCAAACTTTCTTTGTTGTACGATACTCCATTCATATTTCTAATTGTGTAATATAAAATTGTCTTTTTTACAAAACTTGACTATCAAGAAATTTAATTATAACCTTGATTCTAGATTTCTGCTATTAATAACACTTAAGTAATTAAATAAAGCTTGAACTTCTTGAATCCGCAATAATTAATATATCTCGCAGAAATGTTTAAGCGAATTATTTACGTTTTTGAATGAATCATTTTGTGAACATCGTTTGATTAATGATATATGCTCGTGTGTTGAGTGAAATAATTCTATAAAGAAAAACGGTTTCCATTCTTCTAAAGATTTATAAACATCTAAATACATCTTGGCAAGCACGTAAAACTTTTGAGTGGGAGTGTGTTAATTATCTTGTCATTCACATATATTACACAAAGCTTCAACGCGTTTGTCGCAGGTCAGTGCCTGATAAATAATAGAGATATTTCAAATATATCCATGTACATATATACATTTGATATGTGTATATACATATGAATTAATAAATCAATTCCATTGATAGCATATTGTGATTAGAGGTATAGTTGAATGCGCTTATTATATATTTAATATTCTTGTTCAACGAGATAACGTATCTATTAAAATATTATGTAGGTAATTAAGATAACAAAATCACTTCAAATGGAGTTTGAACTTTACGATCCGAATGCAATTAGGAAGATAATCAGTTCAGTGTTTTCGCTGCGTATCGAGCATTAAATATTCCATATTTTATAGAAAATCTAAATATAATCTCTAGATATTGCGAAATTAATACTTTAGAAACTTGTTTGTTCAAGATTTTCATTATTTATCATTTGAAATATTATAAAGTTAAATTAATTAAAAACTAGTGGGGTGCATGGCATTGTGCCTCAAGGCAAATTCATGGAACTTCCCGTACCGTAATTAAAAATCTTGTACGGAACCCAAAAAAATTACACAAAATGTGTACACATTATTAAAATCTCTATAAATATCTGATAATTTGATGTATCTGATAAATGACATTTTTTAACTTATTTTTTTGAGAGTCCATAACCGCTGGACCTGCCTTCCCAAAAATTTAATCAGTTTTTCATCTTATCAATACAAGTAAATGTTTTTGAATTATTAAAATCGGACGCTCCGTTCTCTTAAAAACTGTGTTACCGTTTTTGGCACTTTTTGCCTCGTATCTTCGGAACAACTAGATCTGTCTTCGTCAAAAACTAATCAGCACGTCTCCTTATCAATACAAATCGAATTGTTTCTTTAATTATTCAAATCGGTTGATCGGTGTTCCCGAAATCGTCGACGAAAATTTGTGTCCGCACACACCCACATACACACTGTGTGTATGTGTGTGTGCGGATACACACACATACATCCATTTTTTGTAAGGTATGCCAAAATGTTCAGAAACCTTTGAAACGTAAAGATATATAAAAATGTCGATTTTTTTTGAGATTACTATAATATATTACATATATTTTCGCCAAAAAATTTGATTTGCTAATTATATGTTTTCTCGACATTTAAAGTAATTCTGAATTGAATGAGACCAAATTTAGAAAAGGTGTGTTTGCATGATTATGTATTAAAAAAAACTTCTGCAACGATTTTAATAAGTCTTTGTATGGCGATAGAGTATCTAGTCTTAATGAACATACTAAAATATTATAGTCCTACGAAAAGTGGTTCTATGGGACGTGGATTATCCAGCGCATTTAAAAAATAGTACTTTGTGTTTGTATTAGGCACGTGTTTATTTTTCAATAAAATGTAATAAAATAAATTGCACAAAATTGAATAATTTGCAATGGTTTCTCACATTATGTTCCTCTACAGCCACTCGGTATATTTATAAATCACTCATAAATTTACTTGCTTTAAGGCAAAATGCCACTCATAAATAGTTGCATAAATTGCATAAATTTTATTTTTGCGAAATTACTAATTTTTATTGCTTAGTTTGAAAGTTTAAAATGTATTCACAATGCATAAAACTGCGAGTCTCTAATTTGCCTTTATGCCGTAAGTAAAATTAACACATTTAAATTTTTTTTTTATAAACTTAGTGTTTCAGCCATTTTTTGTGTCCAGTATTTTTCTTAATATGGGCAACAAGTAAAACTATACAGAATCAGAAAAGTGACTTCAGAAATACTAGATCGCTGACAATGGTCAGGGATTTTGAAAATTGTTAATGCAATATCAATTTCTTTTTCAATCTTGCCCTTATAGTGTTGTTGTGAAGTTTTCTGGCAGGTGATTTTGGGTGATCCTAGAGGCGGCTTTTGTAATTGTCTGAATGTGCTCCTATTTTATAGCTCACTGTTTGTAATTGTCTGAATGTGTTTGGTACATACTTTTGGACATTCTAAATTTCTTTCAATAACAAATATTTTGGCATCTTTGAATTTTTAACACGTTTCATTTTGGAAGCTGATCCCTCAAAGTTGTATGAAGTATGTTCAAATTTAGTAAATTTGAGTTTTGGTAAATGTTGTGGTGTGTCAGTATTTAATAGTTTTAAACCATTTTTCTTATATAATTAATAATGTTAAAATTTTAATCTCTTTGTTACAATATATAAATTGAAGCGTATCGCAATATTGTTGCAGTATTATAGTGCAATTATGTACTTTGAAATACTTCTAATATTCTAAAAGCTTTATAAACAGAACAGAGCCTTCTCCTTCCGCAAAATTAATGAAATTTTGTTTAAAATGCATTACAATTTTGTTTGCTCGATAAGTTTGCGTATCTGGTGAACAGCATATATTCAACCACAATTTTTAGTTCAAAGCTTACGATTTTTTAAGGATTTACCTTATCTAAAAATAGAAGAATATAGATAAAAGATAAATATAGATTTGACGTCTTATACGCGAAAACTGATATCGACAAATTCATAACTCTGGAATTACATTCTAGATATAATATTCTGAAAAATTATGATATTACTTTTTTAAATGAATGATTATTTATTTTCCTCTGAATGCATTTCATTGCACCTTTTATTGAATAAAAAGCTTTGAAGCCAACGCGGATAAAATTGTCGACTTTATCGACAACTAATTACAGCCATGTTGCGTATGTAATTTAAATTAATGAACATGCAGGATTCATTACATTTTAATAGCAATATAAAATTAGAGAACAAAATCAGCTGTTGATTTCTTTCACTTTCTGTAATCCAATCATAAATCTAATCAATTATTTACAAACATTCAAAGGGTTTATGAGGAATGTAGAAGTAGTCTCATGTATTGGCTGCTTATTTATTCATTATTGTGTTCAATTATCATTCATTATATACAAGATATATAATTGTATGAAAATCAATGAAATAGAGATAGCACATTGAATACAACATTTTTATGTTATTTTCAAACTTCATACATTTATAAATATTTTATATTTGATACATTTTTGTTCCTTTAAACTTTGGAACCGTAATCGTAAAAAACATTTGCGGGACGACAGTTAAAAATAATGATACATTTGCCCCCAATTTACAAGAATTGAGACTTTGTTAAGCAATTTCCATAAAAAATTGCGCATTTAATGGGAATTGTATAATGGTAAAATACTTGATAGTTTCATAATAAAACTAGTGGTGTATGACATCATGCCTTAAGGCAAATTGCTAGAACTTCCCGTACCTTAATGAATTATTCGAGGAATATTAAAAGTTTTCAAACAGATTATTATGAATAAAGTAAATTTTATTATTCTTATTTTATAAAAATTAAATAAACAAAGCTTAATCAATCGGATTTAAAATGAAGAACATTGTCTAATATTTCTAAGTATCATATAACCTGATTGCAAAGTTAAAATTATTTATTTGAGTATGTAAGTGATGTTTAGAACTTCAGCTAGAATTAGAATTATATATTGATATTTAAAAAAATGCTTTTGAAAACTAAAAAACATGAAATCCCCAAAAGCAACCGTTTTCGTGTTAAGAAAAGCAGAAACTTTTTTAAATCGGATGCTTCACTCAAAAACTGCAATTTTTTGCATCTTTAGCTCTATATCTCCGAAACGAGTGGACCTGCCTTTGCCAAAATCTATCAATCAACACTTCTCCCCATATTACGGGTTAAATGTTTTTGGATTAATCAAATTGTTGATTCGTTCTCTTAGAAAATGACATTTTAGGACTTTTGCTCTATATCTCCGAAGTCGCTGAACCTGTTCTTCGTCAAAACTAATCAGCACGTCTCCTCATTAATAGAAATCGAATGTTTTTTGAACCATTCAAATCTGTTCATCCGTACGCCCGAAATCGTCGATGAAAAATTGTCTACCACATACACACATCCATTTTTTCTGATAATGAGGTATGCCAAAATTTTTCAGAACCGCTTGAAACGTGAAAATATGCACAAAAAGTCTTTACGATTTTTGGCCCAGTACTATAACTTGCCCTATGGAAGTTAAAAATTCTAGAATAGTAAAAAATAAAAACATAAAATAACAATATATTTGCAATAACTTCTGTTCTGGCGTTCTTTACATATGATTGTAAAATTATAACAGGATTTTTGATTTTCAAAGGTTGGGCCAAATTATAATTTACATATCTTTTCTTATCCGTCCTTAACCGACAGACATCTAGACAGAAGAAGACATCTACTCGGCTACTTGTGTAAACAAGTGTCGTCCATGGACGACATCACGTAACTGACGTGCTTCATGTACGGATGTCATCCATGGACGGTTTTTGCATCAAGATTTATCACTATTGTTAATTCTAATATTTATTATAATTTTAGTTTATTAGAAGCGTAATTTTAATTTTTCAACACAATCTGATTGGTAACGATAGATATCGCTGTGCCCTGGTTTGTTTAGTAGGTCTCCTAAGGGACATGCTGTTCCGTATAGCAGCGACACTCTTGCAGAAAATACTCTCTTAGTATTATAAAAAGCTTCGAGTGGTATTGAATGAAGCATCTGAATTTCTGGTTTAATATAGTCATTAGCGTGTGAAAGAATTTTTCCATTACCTAGAACACCTTCAATACACTGGTTCTGGTTGTATTTCGCGGTGTAATGTTTGCTGCAATATTACATTGAACATGAGCTATGCTTATTAGCCAAGCCAACAAACTACCATGCTTTCGCATGCAGTCAGCTTTTACTTTCACCAAGTAAATATTTTATCTTTCGTTGAGGCTATTAATGGCAGCACTAAACGCGATGTTTCGAACAAATTGCAATGTACGTTTTATACATTCTGCTCACTATTTGTTACGTAACGGATAATATATACTCAGAATAAATTGATAAATTGATTTCGTTGATAGATATATTGCTTTATAATTATGTTGTTGAATATGAACACAAAATGTAATCAATTACGTATTGTATAATGCACATGTAGAGACGTAAAAAACATACAAATCGGTTAATAGGATTAAAGGTTTCTTAATTACAATATCAAATTTCAATATTAATTTCCGTGCAGCCTTCAGTATAAATTACTACCATAATTTAAATCATTGTGGTATTCATAAAGAATAATTAGCATTTGTATATATTTCACATATTCATTGCTCTACATTACGAATATAAATAGATTTCTTCGAACAGTTTCATTGAGTCGCTAAATGATGATAATTATGATAGCATATTTATACGGCATGGCGTTTATATAATTCAAACAAGATAATCATTTCAGTTGTATTTTCGTCACGAACTAGAATATTTTTCAGTATTAATTATACAATTCACTACTCTATTAATCTTTTATTGAACTTTAAAATTCAGTTGTAATAATATGAGCTAAACAATCGAATATTTATTAATATGTTCATTTTTTGCTCATGGAAGAAAAAAGCTTTAAAGCATGTGAATTTAAGTGCGTCATAAGTAAAAAAATAAAACTTTGTTACAAAAAATTCATATACTTGATTTCTTATACTTGAGTTGTGGAAAACTAACTTGCATTTATTAGAAATATTAAACAATAATTTATTAAAAATTAGCAACCTAACACATGAATAGAATCCCTTAATCATGGTGAAACTAGAATTTATTGAATTAATAGGCCAATTTTCATATAATTACGGAGTTTTAATAATTGCAATTGTAAAATGCAATTACTGTAATATAAATTAACTATTTTATCATGAAACATGTCGTTATTTATATTTTTTTTATTATTCCATCATTATTGCTTTCATTATACTTGTTATTAATTAAACCTTGCAGCCATATTTTTTTTAATATTTAGCAACAATCAACTATAATACATAGAATAGAAAAAAGAACACTTACACATATATATTATAACTTTCAAATGACCCCGTGGTTTCCAATCTTGGGGCAAAGGGGGGGGGGCACAGCTGTTTGCAAAATACTATTTTTGAAAATAAACTAAATATGTTGAAATAATAAAAAAAAATTAATGTATAAATATATTTTTACATAATATATGAATATTATTATATCAATTCGAATTTTGGAAATTAAATTGTTAAAAAAAATTAAGGGCTGCGCAACTATTTTATTTTTATTCGATTGGGGGGGGCTTATATTACATTGCTTAAAATTGTAATGACAAAATCTCTCCAATGAGATTTTACAAATATAGAGACCTAATTAAAAATGAAACTGATACAAATTAAATTAAATCTGTTTGCAAATTTCAAAAAACGTCCTAAATAAGATTAAAAGTATATATCATCACTATTAAAGAAAACCTAATGATAAAATATATCAAATATAGTTATTCTCTTAAATCCATGTAAAAGACATATAACAGCTTATAGAGCTTTCTTTTTTATATTGTTTATTTGTTGACTTTGTATACACGTACATTAGTCATCATACATTTTATAATTAATCTTTGCACTTTTATTTTATTGCTTTTATTAACACGTTATTTTTTTTTTTTTTTTGTTACAATTTTTTTTGTTAATCAAGACTTTAATGTCACGTTATTAGTCACGATAATACCAGAAAAAATCACATCGACTATATGGTAACTTTATTGACTATGG
>NW_020536999.1:56796125-56840346 GCF_003426905.1 Ctenocephalides felis
AAAAGCAGAACAAAATGTTTGAATAAATAATCATCTAATTCAACTTTAAAAGTTAGTCGTTTAAACATTAATTAGTAATTAAATCACAACAAACTGACTGTATACTTTTGATAGTTCATTAACTTTTCTGGTTAGCTACTATTATTTATAATTTTATTATGCTGAACTAAAAGCTTTATTTTCTCTTCTTTAAATAGTTTTTACATTTGGAGATATAGTATGTCTCCTTCTTCAGGGAAATAAATTTTAAAATTAATTTTTTAATTGAACACTCACTAAAAATCAATCATACATCCACAATAAACAATAATTGAAAATATCACGAGTTATAGATGTTTTCTTTACTATTATGAGTATTTGTAATTTTGTAATGAAAAAATGATGTATAAAAACAAATTTATAAAGAAAACATTTGAATAATTTTCTGAGAAAAAAGAGGATTTTAGTTCAGAAAAATCATATAAAGATATGTACCTATGAGGTGAGACGGGGCACAAAGACCCAATTTGACTTTGAGCAATTACATTGTGAAAACCAAATTAATTATATCACAACAAATATTTATCTGACTGTGTTCAGTAAAACTCCCATCGCTGTATAGAGATGTGATTTTCTACTGTTTTTCAAAAATTAGTCACCTGGTCCTTTTTAACCCATAGGTGAAGTAAATTTGAGTCTGGAGGCAAACAGATCTAATGCCTTATTTTGAGTTTTAAAGGGATTTTACGAAATAATAGCTCCATTATTCAACAAATCTTGAATAAAGTTTTGATTTACAAAAAAAAAAATTCAACAAATGCAAAATATAATTTTAATAGATACATTTTTTTACAGAGATAACACTGTAAATAATCTTAATCTAATATTTTTTCAAAAATATATTTATGAGCATAGTTGGTATAACTATTTGTTTAATTTGTCTCTTGTGAAATTGATTTTTTAAATTTTATTCACTATTTAATTCATTATTTTTTACTGTTTACACCTTTGCCAAGGTAAAGATTCAGTTGGCCCTTTTTACCCCACCCACGTGTAAGCTTTCATAGAAGTTATATAAAAAACTGTTGAAACTAACTTAAAATTAACAATACATCTTATAAAATAATAAATAACGTATACTTAAAATTCATTTTTAGGGCTCGTAAAAACTAACAAAAAAAATACTTTTCAAGCATTGAGTACTGCCCTTTATCTCTAGATAGCAAAGTAGCAAGAATCAAGGTGATGGGTGGTTATATATCTTTTTCCTCTACTTTCTAATATTGTTGTTAAAAAAATTGTAACTTTACTTGTTTTAGAGATATCATTGGAGAACCTTTTTACCCGTGGACCTTTGTGAGAAAGATCTGTGATATAATGCAATTATTTGAAAATCTTGAAACATTTTTTTCATTGTTCACAGCTTGTTTCAACAATCACATTACAATTTTAATCTATAAGTTGAAAATGGTGGTATTGAAAATCAAATCAAAGAAAATTTGTTACAAAATTTCTGAAGAACATGCTTTAAATTTTAAGTATTCTGAAATTTATTTGATTACTATACTTCTATTACATAACTTATAATCATTAATTCTCACCTTAATTTTAATAAAACAAGATAAATAACTGTGCAAAGCACCAAATTCTACTTTGATACCTACTTTACATCGAATACAACAGGATACAATGACTTACAGTGAGCACAAATACTTTATAATTCATTTTATAGCTGAATAATTGCAAGAGAAGTCTTTCATTTCTCTCCAAATTATAAGGATTCATTTCTATATATAAAACTTTTGTTGTTGTTCCTGTACGTGTATTAAAATATAATTTATTATGCTGACGATCTACATTCTGCATTTAAAAACACCGCCCTTCTAAAAAATATATTGAGGCGTGTTTAATATTATTTTCCGCATACTTTGACACGATTATTACGGTATTATAAATTCTATTTATTATGAACATTTTATATTTGAATAATTCCAAGCATATAACTTTTATTACATTTATAACGAGTAGAAGAAATGAACATCAGAGCTTCAAGCTTAAACACTTAAAAACAACGTTAAAAATTAAAAGCATGACTAAAGCTTAAAATTAATGGATGTTTCTTAGAAAAATATTTTTTCATTTGAATCAGAAATTTATTTATTTTATAGAAAATAGACCAGATGTTTATTGATATTACAATATAAAATAAATTGCAAAAAAAACAAATAGTACAATCAATAAAAGTTTTCAAGAAAATGCTCATAGAATAAATCAACAATAGTTAATTTATTATAAAATTACAACCATTGGTGTGCCATTTACCATTATCAAAACCAATAAAGCTATTGAAAATTGTTTGATAAAATATTTCTTAACACAAGTAAAAACTACAATGTGTAAACTCCATTTTCTTCGCATTGCGCATTATATATGCATTTTAAATTATAATAATTTGAATTTTGAAGTTTTAATATTATATATAATACGCCTCATTTACATTTATTGAGGTCATTAAATCAATATCAACTTTATACACTAGAAAAGTCCAATAATTTTTAGTACCTCAAATTATAGAAGAAAAATATTATTCACGACATAATCATTTAATGAAGCGAATATATATATAATATAACCAAATATAATTTTTTGAACCAGATATCATTGTGAATTTTTTTGATTACTTGTATTGAATTTTCCTTTCCCTTTCTCTTTCGTATTTTGTTATAAGTTAGATTTTTTTTATCTGTTCAAATTTTACACAAAAAGGTCAAGAAATACATGTCACAACATACACATGTCACATAAAACATAACTAATTGCTGGTAATTAACTACTAATGTTTAACTTATACCAAAATAACAAACAAAGTATACAAGTATTAGTTATTATTGAAAGAAATCGAAAAAACTAATTTTTGAAAAGAAAGGCAATCTCATGTTATTGTAGAGTCAGAGCTCTGAAAGCAATAATGGAAACTTTTTCGAACAAACATTTTACATCTTTCTCGCTTTGGACCCTATCTCAAAATTAGTATAGTTGGCACAACCGTACCCAGTCTGTCCTAATGAAAATTTATCACTTTATTAATATTAAAAAAAAAACACATAAATCTATAAATTCAATTATAAATTATGACGACATCATAACAGTTAACAAGATCTTTTTAACAAAGATCAGAGAAAATCGCAATTTCTAGATAAAAATTGTCCGATGAGTTCAATTTTCAATGTATAATTGAAATCAAATGGATTCGTAATTTTTGAAATTCGTGTGGACGTTTTGGCCGTTTGGTGTCAGGCGATTCAGGACGACACGAATCGTCGACAACACATAGAATTAGATAATCGAGTTTCTCCTTCAAAAAACTAAAAAGTTATCACTGATACGTAATTTGAGAAATAGTTCTTCTAGAATTAAATAAAATTTGTTTTTTCTTTTGAATTAGATAAAGATTAGAGATAAATTTTATACAAATTCTATTGATATACAGATTCTATTGATAGCAGCACAAATATATTTGACAACCCTGCAATTCAGTTTTTTTAACTTCCCGTAGGTTAAGTTATAGTAATTAGTCAAAAATCGAAAATGAAATTTTTTGCATATCTTCACGTTTCAGGGGTTTCTGAACATTCTGGCATACCTCAGAAAAAATGGATGTGTGTGTGTGATTTGAATGATTCAAAAAAATTTTTGCTTGTGTTGATGAAACAATTGTATTTGGGAAAGTTCATTTTTTTTTATTTCACATTTTCAAAAAAAAAAAATTACGAATAATAATTTCATTTGAATATCAAAAATAATTTGGATTTTATTTTTAATTCTAGTTTATATAATTCTTAGAATTAAGAGACAACATTCCTCATTCTAACACTCTCCTTCGAAGGGAATCATTAAGTTTTGTTTATTTACATTTCATGTAAACCAATATGAACATCATGGTTCATTTTATAAGATTTTATATTTTGTCTATAAAAATACGAATAGTGAAAGTTACAGTATTCATAATAATATATTTGAAAACATTTAATATTCTTCGAACTTTCTATTACAGTAAGGGAAGTTACAGCAATTTGCCTTGAGGCACGATGCCATACACCACTAGTTCTATTTCTTTTTTTAATAACAATCAGAATATTAATAAAATATTGTTATATATAGTAGTTACCCATGTGGGTATGTTAACTGGCCATAATTTTTTTCTTCGAGTCTTCTCGATTCTGGTCATGAAGCATTGGAGCATCGAGTGAATTGGGGTGATTTTCTAATTTTTGACGATCGTTAGTCAATTTTGTTTTTATGAAGTCCTTAATATATAGCATCTTCAGATCATCGTGTAGAGTTTTATTGCTATGTTACAAATTAGGTGATTTAATAAAATCAAATAATTTACCTTGACCACTTTTTCGGACGACATGAATCGATTACCCTAAACGCAAATAACTACATTACCAATTTGAATAAAAAATTATACAATTTGTCCTTTCTGTAATATTTTCGACAAAATTTCACACACGATTCCATGTCTTTGAATTTTCAAAACATAATGTTGACATCGTGACAGATGATAGACACATAATCGAATAAATGACAACAACAGGGTGCTTTTCGAACCTATCTGAAAACGTATAAAGTATATAAAACGAACAATTTCTGTCTCCTGTGAGGGTTCCGTACTACCATTATTAACTAGAGATAGAAAGTAATTTATAAGGCTTTGCAGGGTTTCCAATCGATTTTGTAGAGGCTTTCGCTGCCCAGTCATCCCAAATGTCACGAACACTCAAGCCAATTAATACTCCATTGAACGAATTTGTTTTCATTGGCGCCGGCGGGGGCCTTTGAGCGTCAAAATGAGATGCATTGATGTTGTTTGCGTTCGTGTTTTTAGTCGGGGCGTTCCATCTATTTTGCATAATATTGAGTTTTAACATTTTCTATCTAAACAGAATATTTTTAATCAAAATGCTTAAATATAAAGCCCCTTCTTAGAATCGGCACTAAGTTCATAAATGACTCAAATTAATGAACTCAATAAGGACTAATTAGGTATTGAATAAGGGGATGCCGAGCCAACATCTATTAATTGGAAGCCATACATAGTAATAATAATAATAATTTTCGTTGAAGGATGGTTTAGAATTAGATGATAGGGATATAGTACTATAGGATCGTACAGAATCCCAAAACTTAAAAAATAGACATGTACCTTTGTATTTTTAACTTCCCGTAGGGTAAGTTATAGTAATCGCAAAAAAATCGAAAATGAAATTTTCTTTAGTTCTTTACGTTTCAAAGGTTTCTGAACATTTTGGCATACTTTAGAAAAAGTTGATGTATTAGTGTGTGTGTGTGCGGATACAATATTTCGTCGACGACTTCGAGAACACGGATCAACCGAATTGAAAAATTCAAAAAACATTCGATACCTATTTAATATAAGGAGACGTGCTGATTAGTTTTTAGCTAAGGCAGGTACAGCCGTTTTTCTCATAGTAAGACAGATTTTGATAATAAGTTACCATTTTGTTTATATTTGTATGGGTTCCGTCCCAATTTTCACTCGTTGGACTGTTACGCGGCGCTTACGCGCTTTGTCTACAGGCAGGTAAAGTAGCTCGATTGCTTTAAAAAAAATCAAAAGTTTTTGTTTTCAAAATATACAAAACAAAATCATTTTTTGCAAAAAAGGCTTTTTTTCAAAAATTTCAAAATTCTCAAATTTCTAATTTTTTCAGTATTCAAAATATTTCAAACGTTTTTTCAAAATATTAAATTTTTGATACGGAAAGCTCCAGCTATTTGCCTTAAGGCACGTCTACAATTTTGTTTATATATGGAAAAAATGGCTTTTACTTTTCCATTTTGACACCCAATAATATACTATGATAACAAAACACATAACATTTCTTAAACATACAAACTATATTCAATAAAATTTTCAGTCAACCCCTAATTATAAATACACTTTTGTTTCCTATTTTTCTCAAGTTTATCATTTGTTCCTTTTTGCTACATGATCGGGATAAGAAGGGTGCAAACAGATCCAACGCTTTTTTTTAACTTTTAAAAAGAGATTTTACGAAATAATAGCTACCTTATTTAACCAATGTAAAATACAAACTTTTTGAAAATATTTTTTAAAAAGATTTCAATGTATAAAACCTTGATCTGGTATTTTGAAACAAATTTTCATCTAAAGAGGTCGAATAACTTTTAATTAATTAAAACCATACATTTCATACGTTTTTTTTTATACTATTATAATTTGAATTATATATTATTTAATATATTCTAAAGGAAATCGTTACAATACAATTTAGATTAAAATTATGGGCTTTCGACAAATGGTTTAATTATATATATTTTTTAATGGATAAATTTTTCCATCAGATTTGGACCATTAGTCCGTAACAGAATTTAAAAATTCTATTATCATAATTGGAAATAATGCTAAATCTGCCTTTAATATTGTTTGGGTGGTTTATTCACAAACATCAATGAGATTTTGCAACTTTCCTTATGACAATTCCACTTACACCTAATTTGATATATCAGCGATCAGAAGGTTTTTAGGTTTTTTATAAGGTGTTGTATTAAGTTATACTCGTATTTCACCAAAGCTATTATAGAAGGCAACTTAATGATTCTTTATTCCTAATTGTAATATATTCGTTTTTAATTGTGATTATATTTTTAATTCATTGCATAAATGTCTCAAAAAGCTACTTTCACTTGAAATCATATTTAAATCTGTATGTTCAAGTGAAAACAAATATCATTACTGCCTGTGGTTTCAGGCTGCTTGAGGAGAAAATTGGAGCCGTGTGTTTGCAAGGCTGAAGTTCATACCATTAAGCCATAAACAAAGCTTATATTAATATGCATGTCTAAAAAAAATTTTTATAATTTTCGTTCAAAACATATATTAAAAGCAATACCAAATATTCAAATGACCAGCAAGTTGGTATATAATTGTAAAGTAAATCATTTTTTTATTCAGAGTAATTTTATGAAATGTATTGTAATGAAAAATGTCAATGAAAGTCCAAAAGGTTATATTTATAATATGTATAATCTTTTCATATACTTATGTTGAAATCACAAACATGTTATACATCGGTTTGCTGACCTTTCTTAATTAGGAAGCGAAATATCTATTATAAACGGCTAACAAAAATATGTTTTTCTTTATATCCTTTTGGTATGTGGGTAGTGAGGCAGTTATTCTCAAAATTCTGTTCATTACAAAAAGCTTTCCAAAAACTCAGAAATCAAAATTGTGGCATGAAAAGTCATAAATCGGAAAGCAATGCATAGAATGAGAATATTTACAATGAAAAGAAAACTGAGTTGGATCAGTGTTGCTAAAAAAGTGGTTGCTTCACTATTACTAAACATAATAAGATGGAAAAGAAAGCACTTAATATGATATAAGAAAAACAGTAAAAAGTAAGGTACGTACCTAGGTAATTTAGTGATAAAATTAATTAATTAATTAATAAACTTTTGATAAGTTTAGCAAATGTTCCATGACCTATTTGTCTCATATTCAGTGCGGCATTGAAAATAAGCATAAAAAATAACAAAAATAATTTAAAAAAATAGCAAAATACAAATTACTTAATAAATTTTAAATATGTTAGCATTAATGAACTTATATCAGTAATATGAACATTATTTAAAAACATTTTTAATAACCAAATTGTTAACCAGTAATGCATGACATCGTGCCTTAAAGCAAATTGCTAGAACTTCCCGTAATGTAATTTAAGATTATTAAAAACTTAAAATTTGTTTGAAAATTTTGATTGATTTGATATTTAAAACCAAAAAATATTTTTTTTCAAATGTGAATAATAGTAAGAATAGAATAATACAAGTGAAATGTTTTTTGAATCATTCGAATTGGACGCTCCATTCTCTCAAAAACTGAATTGCCATTTTTTGCACTTTTGACTCTGTATTTTTGAAGCGGCTGGACCTGCCTTAGCTAAAAACTAATCAGCACGTCTCCTCATCAAAAAGGGGGAAAATATATATTCGATTATGTATGATTAATAGAAATCAGTTGAGCGGTGCTACCGAAAACATTGACAAAAATTTATACTTGCACACATATCACTATAGAGTTCTAGATCCTCCCCCCACAAGTAATGCCTAATGGCGATTTTCCGTTGAGACCATTGGCAAGGAAAAAGCTGAGGCCTTTACCGAGTCCGACATATTCAGACAAAAGACAGTCTGGGATGCATAAATGCATTTCCTTCGCTCTACAAAAAAATCATAACATCCATTTTTTCTAAGGTATGCCTAAATTGTGATAAACTTTTGAAACGTAAAGATATGCACGTTTTAGCGTATTCTAATTATGTTAGACAAGTATACATTACTGAACTTCAGTTAGTAAAATCTTTATTATTGAAAAAATGTACAAAGTCTTTATAATTCATAGAAGGAAAAAATGATCAACCAAAACGTTAATAAATAATTCAATAATAATTGAAGAATAAAATTAAATTCACTTGAAACTGTATGCATTAACATACTCTAATTATGTCAGACATTACTGTCAGTAGTAATATTATTATTGAAATATGACGTTTTTTACGGGTCGCCGACGGTTGTTTATTCACGGGGTGTTCGAAAGCACATCTTACACACATAATATACTTTAACGAGCGCTATCGTTCTTATTACTGACATGGGTTGCATATGGGACATTTTTCATGCAATATGAGATATTACGATGATATCCCATGTCCGGAAATGATACCCATGAAATGTCCTTTCGACGTATTCGTGATATGCGGGCTTCATTAGGGTTGATGTGGACGATGTGGTCAATGTTTCTGATAGAGCGAAAACAACACGACACGAGTATAATAGAAATTTCATTGATTAGCCCTCTGGATGGCTTTTGAATGTATTATAAAGGGTTTATTAACTTCCCGTAGTGTAAGTTATAATAATCGCAAAAAAATCTATCGAAAAATCGATCAAAGTCAATTCAGTTTTTGAGAGAACGGAGCGTCCGATTTGAATGATTCAAAATTTTTTACTTGTATTGACAGACTGAAAAATTGATTAAATTTTTGGGAACTTAAGTCCAGCGGTTTTGGAGATCCAATAAATCTAATTACAATTCAATAAAAGCTGCCATTTTCGGGCAAAAATCATCATTGGACATCAAATTATCAGATAATTTATAGAAATTTTAATAATAAGTACAAACTTTGTTTTCATTTCTATGGGTTCCGTACCTGGATTTATAATCTTTAACCGTAAGACTAGAACGCGGTGCTTCGATCGATATTTCGTCTTTAAAACAGCCACGTAGCGCGATCATAAAAAAAATAAAACAATTACATATTTTCAAAAAATCAATAATTATAAAAAATGTTCTTCAAACATTCCAAATCACGGTACGAAAATTTAAGCAAACCACTATATTTTAGTAATGTATTCAAGTCAAGCATTGTCAAGCCATCAATGTGCAATGTGCCTTAAAGAACGATGCCATGCACCACTATTTTTTTAGTAATGTATTCAAGTCAAGCATTGTCAAACCATCAATTAAAAATATTATAACAAGGATCATGACACCTAAACAGCTTTAGGCGGGGCTCAAAGGTCCGCAGCAAAAAGGCACTACCGAAAAACAAGTAATTTTTTAACAGCAATATTTAAAAGTAGAGAAAAAAAGATGTATAACTAGCCATCACCTGGATGCGTAGGACGTTACTATCAGGAGATAAACGGCAATGTCTGAAAATCCATAACAAAAGTATTTCTCGTTGTTAGTTTTTTTGGTTGTGAGTACTATTGTTTAGTTTACGAGACCTTAATATAATTTTTAAATATAAGTTATTTATTTGTTTCATATGATGTATAGTTAGTTTTTAGCTAGTTTCAACAATTTTGCTTATATAATCTCTATATAAACTTACACGTGGGTGGGTAAAAAAGACCAACTAAATCTCAGTCCTGGCACAGGTGTAAACAATCAAAAATAAATTATGTCAGAAATAGTTATTCCCACTCTGTTGATAAATATTTGTGGCCAAATACCAGATACAAGAATATATTATATTCAGTGTTATCTCTGTAAAAAATGTACCCATGAAATTTTTCAGGTTGAATAATGTAGCTATTATTTAGTAAAATACCTTTAAAGTTAAAAATAGGACATTGGACCTGTTTCCTCCTGGCCGTCCTATTTCACTCTACCTATGGAGTAAAAGGAACCAGGCGACAATTTTGTGAAAAACAGCAATAAAATACATTTCTACAATGATAAATTAGCGTTGTACTCAACATAGTCAGATAGTTGTTTGTTTGATATGTGTTATTTGTTGTGATTTAGTTGGTTTGGTTTTCACAATATAATTGCAAAGTCAAATTGGACCTTTGTGCCCCGCCCTACCCTATATTACCCAAAATAGAATGTTATTATATTTTCTTTTATTATAAATAATAATGGTAGTTTGTCCCTTTAATATTGTGATATATATGATAAAGAGAATAATATAAATATATATTTTTTTGTTGTGAACAGTAGTGTTAGTGTGTCTCTTAAATATTATATTATGTTTGTATATCATATATGTAATAGATGTGTTTAGTATTAGCATTACATATTTCTTTACTCGGCTGAATGAATAATGTAAAAAATAGTTTTCAAGTATTTAACTTAATCTTCAAAACAAGTCTAGTTAAATATCGAACTAAGAATTAAACTGCAAATTGGACAATTTTGATTTATAAATTATATACATCAGTTTAAATTCTAGTTTAAACTAAAAATAGGGCATTATAAGTAAAGCAAGACAATATTTGAAGAAACTTAAAAGAAGGGCCAACGCCAATAAACTTAACTTAAAGTGTTTCTAGTAAGTTGAAAAAAAATGATACTTTTGAATATTTTATAATTTGAAATTCGTGCACAGTATCACACAACATTGTAATATTATGCAAATATAATAATGAAAATTGATCTATAATAAAAATTAATCCAATAATAAAAATTGATAGAACAACGCATTCAATAACAAAACATGAGATGGTTAAGTTGAATTAATAATTAAATCGAATTTAATTTAATTGAAGTTTTTACTATTTATGATAAATTAAATTATTTGAATAATCTGCAATTTTGCATAGTATGAAGATTTAACAAAAATTCTAAGCTTATAAGCAAAAAATATATTTTTGCTCAGTTTTGGTAAATTTGACAAAAATTAAAAGGATATAAAAATGAATTTATTGGTTATTTTTGCCATGATATTAATATTGCAGCAACAATAAGTAATAGTTTGAATTTCAAATGTAAAGTATGGTGGCACAATTAAAATTATAAATAAAATTCTTGAATTAATTTAGGATTGCAATATCACATAATTATGTAACAAATAAATATTTATAGTGAGAAGAAAAAGAAAAAAATAATATTCAAAAGATGAAATTATTGTTTAAAGTATAAAAATTATTTAAAAAACATAAAATATATACAATTGTTGTGAATAAACTATAAATATAAACGATAAATAAGTATTTAATTAAAAATTTTAAATAAACCTGTATATAGAAAATATAGGAACTCGGAAAATAAAGGCATCAACATCAATTTTAAGAATTTATATAAACAAAATGTCATACACAGCTAGCCTTACATAAGGTACTTACAGTTATTCAAGTAGAAATATTCAGCTTGCTCAAATTTGATCAATTAATTGCTTCCCCATACATCTCTTAAATCTTTAGTTGTAGCAACTTCAAATACACTAAAAAAATATCACATTCGAATGTACGCGATCAATTCATTCACACTACACTACACCATTATTATTATATTGTCTAGGCTACACATTATCAACCGACATTTTGCATTTGAATTGTCATCGTATTCGCCGACGAGGCAAACCATTTTGATTACGGCAACACCATACTGTTGTGATCAGTATTTTCTCACCTGGCAACCCTGCTTTTTGACAAGTATACACAACATGATTGAAAACATCGGCGTTCGCCGATGACATTCGTTCCTTTTCGGCACTGTTTCTACATGCCGAATGCACGCATACGTGCGAATTCTTGCATGTGTTCGTCTCATATGTTTGTAAATTGATATTTACGATTTGATAACATTGCTTCTGGATATATGTCAAAAGCAAACAAAACCATGAAGAACTTTCATAAACTGAATTATTTCAATAGCGACAATCGTAGAACAATCGTCGCAGTCACTAAATACCTTTAGAGCTTACCTGTCCATTTATAATAAGTGTCAATTTTCAAACTTACAATTCATGTTTACATAATTACGTGTTGCGGTTTTGTATGTAATCGTTCTTGGTGTATTCGTTATGTTATTGCCAAATGTCCTTGAATTTTATTCAGTTTATAGCGAAAAAGGAGGTGCGTCATTTACACTAGCATTTTCAATTAATATTTAGTTTAGTAAATTATTACTTGTTGAAAAAGATATAATACATATTGGATTTGCACACAAATAATGTGTAAATGTCAACAGTTATTCAGTTGTGTGATTTAATGCAAATACATTAGATCATAAAGTGATTAATCATTGTGCAATTGAGATAAAACTTTAATGCATGTGTTGTATAATTAGTGCAAGTTAATTAGTAATTTATTTTGAATTGAATGAAAGTGTTTAAAGCTTTCTTTAACAATATTATTTATTTTTTATGCTTTTTAACAACTTTTTATTTGATACTGATTCCATATGTCATACTAATTACTTTTTTTATAATATAGATTTCTTAAAACCAATTGTAAATATAAGATGTGATGGCTACAGAAACTCAAACAGCAATTCCTTCTCATCATGCCCGTAGGCCCATGAATGCTTTTTTAATATTTTGCAAACGGCATAGAAATGTTGTTAAGGAACGATACCCAAATTTGGAAAACAGGTATAAACAATTAATTCTTAATCAATTTTCACCTAATTTGATTATTTCATATAATAACATGCTAAATGAGATAGGTATAACTATTATATATATTCCCCACTATCCTAATATTTTTATAAAACATTACTTATAATGTTAAATATAATATTCGTTTAGTTGTTTATCATTTGGCATTTGTCGTAAATAAATTAATAAGTTAAATGTAGAGTCAGTAATGCCAGTGTCAGGACTTATTGATTTGTTAGACCAGGTGAAAAACTTAATTAAAATATAGTATTTGTTAATGGCATAAATATTCCTTTTATGACATATATAAATATGTGCGAGGCCATAATCATCAAATATTTATTAATCTAATAAATTTTAGTAAACTTAACATTTCATTGTGTCTCTGAGATTAGAATTATGCTAAGAATATGACTGATAATTGTTTTAATTTAACTAATAAGTGTATATAATTGTGTTTACATATTTATATATTTAGAACTATCTGTATTATATATATATATATATATATATATATATATATATATATATATTATATAGATATTTGTTTATCTCTACAGATGCATCACTAAAATTCTTGGAGAATGGTGGGCTGGATTAGAAAGCAATGAAAAATTTGCTTACACAAATCTTGCAAAACAGGTAATTAACAATTTTGAATTAACAGATATGATTACAAATATTTAAATATTAATGTCATAATTGTTTCAGTATAAAGATGCCTTTTTCAATGCAAATCCAGATTTTAAGTGGTATAAATTACCAGCTCCATCACTTCGTTTAATATCAATTCAACCAGAAAATGTGAAGAATGAAGAATTATTTGTTAATAAAGCATCGGATACTATTAACAATGCATCAAATACCATTACATCAGAAACACCATCATTGGGTAGACAGGATCAAAATAAATGGGATCAAAATTTTTCTCACGGCATTAAATTAGAAGATCCACACCGCATAAACAATATATTTTCTCCAGGAAAATTAGCTGATGAAAACCAGTTAGGAAACTTGAGAAAATTATTTGATACCAGTTGCAATAACAATAATGAAAATGATAATCAATATGTGTTGGAAAGAACTGGGGGTGATTATGCAGAATTTCAGAACAATAATAATAGTTTTACTGAAAAGAGTGATTTACATAAAAATAATGTTAAGGAATTAGAACACGCTTTACAAGAAGCAAACACATTCATAATGAATGTTTTTGAAGAACAAAAAGTTTTGGATAATAATCATTCTTATATATACAATGGACCAAAGATTAGTTTTAACGAAATAAGTGTCAAAGCTTCCGAACCAAGTCATAAAACTAAACTAAAGAAAGATTTAAATATAGGACGAGATTACAAACCAAAGCAAAAATTTGATTCTTTTCCAAATAGTCAAACAAACCTGAGCTACGAAACTTGTGATTTATATTTTCCCAAAAAGTCATCTAGATCATGCAAAGGAAAGAGGTATGAAGAATTTAAGAATAAGGGACTTATTAATACAAAATCAAAACCTACAACAATGAACAAAACCAGTATTTCACTATCGAATACTTCTGAAGAGGCTGATAAATTATATTATGATGCTAAAAGTTTTGTCGATAGTAATGAAGTAGTTGATGCAGATAACGATCGAAATGAATTGAAATCGAATGACCAAAATGATATATTAAAATATTGTGATGATGATAAAATGTGTGCCTATATTGAAGAAGATAATGCATTACTATCTAAGGGTAAATTTTTTCACCCTTCTGATTTTGATTTAGATGGCAAGATCAATGCCTTACCTTTATTGAATTTGGATGAATTTTTAATTAAGAAAAAAGAGAATAAAAACACGAGGAAACAAATAAAGAAACATATTGTTAAACAAAAATTAGATGAAGGTGATAATAAAATTATTAATTCGAATGTTATACCAAGGGATACTTTTAATGACACATCACAGATCAACAAGACGGAGATTGCTGTTGGAAGTAGAAAACGTAAAGCAGTCAAACAAAGAATAACACATTTAGAATTTAGTGATCCTAGCTCTTATGATATAAAATACAAAAATATGGCCTTCCAAGAAAGAACTTATCTATCGGACCTTTCTACATTAGCTGAGGTAGCAGCGAAGAGTTCTAAAATTTCTACTAATAATTGACCATAATTTTAATAGATATTTATATGAAGAGATATTTTGTTATAGGCTAAAAGCCTTATATATTCTATATTTAGATTTATTGTATCCTTTATGTAATTATAGTCTTTGTTATTAATATAGAGTTTATACATTTGCAAATCATGCAACATGATGAAGTTGAAGCATGTGATATCTAGATCTAAAAGAAAAAATAAATATATTTCTTATACTAATATATTGTAAAACAAGTTATAATAAAATACTTAAGTATAAAATATTTGAATTTTTAGTTATCAAAACTGAATCCTATGCCTTCGAAATCTTCATCAACGATTTTTGATTTATTGGAAGAGGACAACAGCGAATTAATAAATATTCAAAAGTGTTTGAAAATTGTTTTCAAGAAATAAGATTCTTTTTAAATTTGGATATGTAAAATAAAAAAATGAATTTAGTTTAGAATTTCCAGAAACCTAAACCACAAAATGTTAAATTTTTTTTTTTTTTTTTAAATTATTTTGATCATTAATTCCCAAGCAAGCCATAAAAGCCAATAATAATATATTATTATTTAATAATAATATATTAATATTTATATATTAAGTAATATATATATATATATATATATATATATATATACTATATATATTACTTCCGGCTCTTGTCAGGCATTTTTAAAAATAGTTGTTTCTAAAATATTTGAATCCCAATCTGAATTTAAATTTCAAATAATCGGATCAATAAATCCCATATAATGATTTGTTAATTATTAAATACTATAGATAATTTATTTTATGGGAACTATGATTTTCAAACATTTTATTATAAGATAATAGGGTAATAAGTAACAAAAAGCTAAATTTTAAACAAAATATAATTGTTATAAATAATTTATGCAGGAAAACTTTCATACATTCAATCATTTCAACTCATTTTATACAATTTCTTAGAATTTCTAGAGTTGTGAAAATAGATTATTTGTTTTTTTTTTAAATATCTTCAGTTACATATATTTCCTTCAAAAAATGTATTTTTATTAACTTCCCGAAGGAGAAGTTTATGATGTTTTCATAAAAAATCCGATTCGCTAATTTTATGTTTTATCGAAGTTTCAAGCCATTCTGAATCGAATGAGACCAAATTTGGGAAAAGTGTGTGTGTGTGATTTTTTGCCGTAAGTCCACGTTTTCTCAAAAACAGCTGGACCGATTTCAAAAATTTAAAAGCCATTCGATGTATCTTGATGAGGACTAGCGTTTTTTTATGCTACAATCGGCCGAACCGTTTCTTTGTAAATCGCAGAAAAGTGAATTTTTTTTCGTCGTTTTAGCCCGCAATTCTGAATCGATTTTGAAAATTCAAAAACTATTCGAAAGATATTGGTTGGGAATCGATCTGATTTATTTTTGGTAAAGATCAGCCGGGCTATTTTCTTGTACTAAATAGTTAAAAAAATGTTTTTCGACGATTTTTATGATTTTTTTTGACGCTAGATACCATAGTCTTATAGATCATACTGAAATGTTACGACACTACGACAACTCGTTTAACTTTAACAATTCGTCAAAGTTTGCAAAAATCAGTATCGTTTTTTGGCATTTGTCAAAATTAGACCTTTGATCAACGTTTTCTCAAAAACGCCTGAACCGATTTCAGAAATTTGAAAGCCATTTGATGTATCTCGATGAGGGTTATCGTTTGTCAGTTTTGTACGACGATCTGCTGAGCCGCTTCTTTCTATCGCCGAAACGTACGGATATCAAAATAAATTCTCAAAAATTATATTATATACATTAAATTTTAAAAGTAATTTAAATCACAAAAATAAATCCAAAACAAAGTCTGAATTTCGCTTTTTTAAAAACTTTTGAACTGATTTTTATAAAAATAAAAAATCATTCGAATGATTTCAATTAATTTATCGAAATTGTGTTTTGCCTAATAGCACTTATTAATTTTGTATAGAAAATTACAATATATTATATATTCTATACAACTAAAAATATTGTATTATTTCATAAAATTTAGATATCAGTAATCAAAGTTCGCGTTTATAAATTATACACAAATAAATTTTGCAATCGTAAGTTACGTATTTGTGCAATAATTATATACATTCATATGTTTATATTAAAAATATACACATAGGTCTATGTTCATAATTATAATACGTGGATAGCAAATTATGGTTGCCGATATTGCATTAACTCCAGTTAATCGATTGATCGCGATTTTCAAAAATTAAACAAACATTATGAATCATAATGTTTCCAGCTTTATTATACTATTTTTATAGTTAAAGAAATGACTAATTTATTTCTTCGCATTTATTTTATAACACGAATAGGTTTTCATCGAAAGTCTGCACAATTTTTTGCGTTATGCATAAGATTTACGAAATGCATTTTAGAAAAGCATGGATGAAAAAAACATGCATTTGATGCAAGTCCATTTCAGAATGCATACGCTATAAATAAAATTTGCCATTTGCATAATATACACAAGAAATATTATCGATTTATTTTAACATATTGAATAAATGCGCAGGCGTTGTCCGCCGAAGGGTCAAAACAAAACGCAAGATGGCTGCGGGAGGTAGTGCAATTTCCGAACTAGATCATTATAACACTAAAATTTACATAACAGAAATTCTGGCTTTACAAAGTATCGAAATTTTGCAAAATAACACTTGTGCTTTATTTTTATACTAAAATAACGACACGCATTATTTGCTAAAAATTTGTTTACAAAATTGTCTGAGGTGGTGCGCGGACATCTGTTGCTTCAATAGTTTGAAGGGTGTTCAGCGCAATATATTTGTGTAATTTTAAAGACATATAAACTGTTTTAAACAAATTATATAAAATTTATTGAAATAAGTAATATAATTTTAACAAGGTATGTATTAAAGATATACTAATTAATCGTACTTTCTTCTTTCATAAATGTTAATGATATTAAAATTTTATTTAAATATTTTTAATTATAATCCATACAAACAATTGTAAAGTTAGTGTTACACACAACTTATTATCATTCGAGTGCTTTTCACCCTTCGGGGTGTTTTTGTTTAATGCCTCAGCAAACATTGCTCACTAGGTGTTAAGTTATTGGATTTCTGCACCATTAATTTCAAAGGGTTGATGTTTTTGCATTGCAATAATTTCTCTGCGAGCAATCGATAAAAGTTTAGTGAAATGAATTGTATTGCTTTATTTTGGTTATTGGCACTATTATAAGGTGACCATATTTTGAATGCAAAAAAAATTAAAATGATTTTAAATTAACAAATACTACTTAAGAATGCAATAAAAATCTGTCTTTTTAAATGAGTTTTTTTTTGTTTAATTAGAATTACTGACTAATTTCTTCATTATTTGGTTATAAGTTATATTTTATCTTATATTTTTGTATCTGTATGTTTTTTCAGCTTTCAATCTTATTATAAAAATTTGTTCAATTTTCTTCTCTATAACTATAGAAATAAAAATTAGCAATTATTCCGGGCAGTTCATTTTCATTAATTTTTGTTAATTTTCGTAATATTGAAAATAGAAGTTCCAAATTATGATATAAGCATACTAGTTGTGAATAACTTTTTGAAATATTTAATGGGTAGTTGTAATTTTATTATCAAGTAAGAGCAAAGATTCAATTTAAACCTATACTTTTCGAAAATCCAAGATAATTCGGGACAAAAGATCTAAATCCGGGCCAAATATTGCTTTTAGAAGAACTCGGGACACAAGGTGGAAATCCGGGACTGTCAACCATTGGTCACTTTACACTATTATCTATTGAATAACTATTATAATAGCCTATGGATTTCAGTTTTTTTGTTTATTTTATTCCAACAGCAATCTAAACTACGTATTCTATAGGCAAGTTATTGGCGTACATTTAAATCTAGATATATTGTACCCAGTGGTCAACCACTCTTATTTTTTGTGTTAATTTATGTATTGTTTTGTTATGTTTATCTAATAGTTTTTGCGTATATATTTCTTATATGCAGCTAAGCCCACAAAATGCAATTTTTACTTGAAATTATATTAAGATCTATTACCTCAAGTACAAATTTGTACAAAATCATGCTGCCTGATATCGGATTTGATCAAACCGTCAAACCCCGAACTAATTGGTGCCGGCCCACGTCCGAACCTATTACGCCACCAATAAATTTCAATTAATTCAACGTTGTAGATAATGAAACGCTATTTAATAAAATTAATAGAATCTGAATATTTTTAAATATTTTTTACCATATTTGTAACTTTCCGAAGATAATCATTTAATTAATGTGTCTAAAAATTTTATAATGAAATTTCATGCTTTCTGATTTTTATCATTTTAAAATTTATTTATCATAATCATTATTTTGTTAATTAGCAATCATAAATATATGTATATGAAATTAGAATATTTTCTGAGCAAAAATGTATTTTATAAAATATGTTATTTTTCAAAAATGATTCTAATTATAAATACTATATTACTTATTTATGATCGCAAATTAAGAAAAAATGATCATGATTGATAAATTTTGTAACTAAAATTTCAGACACATTTTGGAAATTCAAAAACATCGATGAATTCCAACTGCAGATTTCATACATTCTTTTCATAAACATTAAGATATCTATAGTCAACTAAAAGTTTTATATAATTAGTCGCTATTAATTTATTATAGTATTTAGAGTTCACGAAAACTGAATATTAAACTCGTATTTTTGAATTTCGTAAGATAATAAGTTATTCAATGTGCCTAAAAATTAATTTGCTGGAAATTTCAAGCTGTTCGCGTTTTCTTTTATTCTAAATTTTGATGGCGAGAAAAACTGTGAATTGATCTCAAAAATATATAAAAGATCTGCTTGAAAATTATGTTGGGCATTATTTAAAGTAATTGATGGTTATATATTATTATTACATTTTTTTTTTAAATATTGTTACCGTTATCGATAGAATATTAGATTGAAATGAGTTCTATTAGAAATCCAGTTAGAACGATCGTTCTCTCATTTGGAAGAAAACTATTGACACGTTCTCAAAACATATCTTCTTATAAAAATCTACTTTCGTCGATGGGTGCTTGTATTCAATATTTTTCACTATTCTGATAAAATATTAGGGGTATGATAAAAACAATCTGTAATTCTAGTAGGAATCCAATCCAAGTTCTATTAAGAATCCAATTAGACCATTGATTATAACATAAGAACATTATAAAAATATAAGTGATACGTTCTTGAATCTTATCTTCACATCTCGTTAAGTCTTTAAAACCAAAGTTTGTGATTTTCATAGATATTTATTGACACATCCTACAATTTGCGAGAGAGCCAGTCGTGGCGTAATCGGTAAGGACCTGGGCCAGCACAAACTACTCCCAGGTTTCCAAGTTCGCTCGATATCATGCTGCATATGATATTAAATTTCCATTTGAGATTATAGATTTCAAATATAATCTTGAATAAAAATCGCCTTTCCTGGGCATTGGACTACCACAGACAAGATTACACTATTCGATATGCATCTAATATATAGTACATAGTTCTACTCTAAGGAGGCGTCCATTAATCACGTGAGGTTTTTAGGGGGAGGAGGGGTTTGACAAAAAATCACAAAATATCACGTGGGGGAGGGAGGGGTATAGCAAGATATCACGTGTATTTATTTTTTTACTATTTTTTATAAAAAAGTTCAAACATTTTCAAAATAAAAATAAAATTTTTTACAGTTTTTTCACGTAACTAAAAATACACGTGATGTTTGGTGGGGAAGGGGGGCTAATTTTGAATATCACCAAATATCGCCAATGGGGAGGGGGGGGGTCTAAAAATTCTTAAAAACTCGCTCACGTGATTAATCCTTAAGAAGGATGTTTAAGCACCGAGTTGCTCTGTCATAGTCATAGAAAAATAATAAATTAGAAATGTAAGTCAGCAAATACAGATCAACGAACACATAGTTCTTATCATCTTAATTTTTTAACAGTATCAGAAGAAGGAAACCCGGCTGATTTAAATCTCGAGATCAGCTTATCTCAGCGGCCCATATGCCAGAGGCCCCGACGCACTTCCCCGCCCCGCTCCTACCCGTCCCCGCGCTCGGCCACGGCGCCACGATGGCCGACGCGGAGCCCGACCTCAGTACCTTCGAGAACAAGAGCGGCCTTGCCGAAGACATGAAGTTCCTAGCATCCATGCCCGAACTTTGCGATGTCACCTTCCTGGTGGGAGAGACCAGGGAACCAGTTTGCGCTGTTAAGGCAGTACTAGCTGCCAGAAGCAGGTGAGATAGCAAAAATATACCAAAACGTTTTTACACTGTTTTAGGATGCCATCACACAATATTCCGAGTTTGCCGGCCTTTGCATAAATTTGTCCCAAAGATATATCTAATAAATACAGATTGGTTCAAAATATTGAGTGTTTGTGATCTGATTAGATTCTCTTCTACTTGATCGCGTGATTTATTGCTACAAGGAAACAGATATATTTTTGGCTATAGAAATATTAAATTGTTTAATTACAAACCGCTCTTCTTGGATGGGCTAATGACAGAAAAGAGTGAAAATGGCTTTAAGTATTTATAGTCTTATAAAGTTGGTATTAATCTGTGATCCGAATATCTGCTGATTGTTAATGACCAAAAGCAACGTTCATTAATTCATTCTCGTACTTGGCTAGTCATAAATATAAATTAACGAAAAAAAATAGTGGTTCTTCACTCCGCATTACCGATTTCAAAGGCACTACCAAAATTATTTTTTAACACGTTGGAAATCTCATAGAAAATCAGATTTCACACTTGGGAACTGCACCAGAAAACATCAATTGTTTGGGGGTAAAAAATAAAAAATACAATATTTTAAAATAAGCCTTTCTCAAATATGATGAGTCTAATATTGGCAAATGGACTGATGTACACAATATAGACCATTACAATCGTTATATAATAGGGTCAGATAATATACCAATTATCAATAGACCCGCGGTCCCATCGCGTCCTGTAATGCAGATGCGTTATGACCCTGGTGACTACTGGTCTCCAACGTGTTAAACATAATTTGCAAGTTTTAAGCTTATTCACCTCATAATCATCACAAAATTATGGCTTCTAACTCAGAAGTATTTCCTTTAGCAAAAAATGCTTATAAACTATTTCTTTAGCTAACACAGTATCGGGATAAAAAAGCAAAAAAAAAATTAACTTAGTGTAATATTGTATCCTATAATTTACATTTTATAAAAATATGCAAAAAATCAATATAAATTGTGGTCAATTTAAATACGTTGCAGAATCCAGAAACGAGTTCGTTTTATTTTTTAGACATACGAGGTCTGTTCAAAAAGTACCCGGAATTTTCGTTTTTTCAAAAAAATATTTATTTATTCGTCTACATTAATGTGGTCCCCTTCAAAGTAGTCCCCCCCAGATATAATACACTTATGCCAGCGTTTTTTCCAATTTTCGAAGCACCCTTGATATTCACTTTTTGATATGTCCTTGAGCACTCTCAGCGATTTTCTTCAATCGAGGAAAACCGCCGTCCTTTCATGGGTCTCTTCAACTTTGGGAATAGAAAAAAGTCACACGGAGCCATATCTGGTGAATTTTTGCACTTTGCAACACTTTATTTCATTTTTACGCAAAATTTAATACAAATTCTTTGACTTTTCAATTCTTCCATTGTAAAAATCGCCGAGCTCAGAAAAACACGTCGAACCTTAGCGACTACCACAGACAAAGTAAACAGTGAATATAGCTGAAAATTTCATCATACTTTAGGGGCATGTATACCAACACAATAAAAAAAAATTTTGACAATCAGACACTCCAGACCCGCGAAATTTAATTATTAGTAATTCCGGGTACTTTTTGAACACACCTCGTAGATAAAAAAATAAGAGCATTTCTTCCGAATTATATTATTATAATTATTTGTTATTATTACCTTCACTAGAGTTTTCCACAAACTATTATACCAAGCACCTAGTCCACAAAGAAAGAAGGAACCTGCTCCCAAAGAAAACAAGCTAAGGTTGTTCCTCAAAAGATCTTCTGAGCCATTGTTGAATCTCCAAAATGCTGCACAACAAGTAAGTTCAAAATAGTTAAAAAAATGCATAACATTCAAACCTACAAAAATATAATAAACTGATAATATATAATAATAATAATTATATAGAAATGAAAAAATGCTTTGTTTTGTAAATAAATTCCAAATCCTGCTTGCTTTGTATATAAATGCCCCTGAACAATTTAAGAATGGATATGCTTAAGTAGTTGCTAACCATAATAGATAAAATGATTTTGTGAAAGGTAGTGATTAAAAAGTGCTCGAGCTTAAAAAGTGAATGCAGGATAATAACTACATAATATAGTATACTTGCGGGTATACATGTGATTTTATAAAACAGACAAGGAAATTTACAAAAAAATTATATGAATTCCTTTTTTTAAATTTCGCTCATAGTCAATACATTGCTGATTGTTTTAATAAGATTTTGTTCCAGCTATATGTAACTTACTTCATAAAATTTAGCCAGAAAATAAAAAAAAAATAAATTTATATTTTAAATATCTTTGTGTACAAATGATGTTTAAATATCAATGTACTTGCCCTAATGCTATGTTGATATGTAATTGTTGCAATCCTTTTGTCGTAATTATATGTAACTGGTCCGCAGCGCACACCGTACACCCAACAATTGGCCCCCATACCCGAGGTAAGACACCCTGATATTCACTCCTACAAAAACTTAAAAACACAGCTTAATCAATCACCAAATTGCGCTTGAATTGGACAATCGAAGTTGAACCAACAAAAGGAAAAACCAACATTGGAAAATTTAATTTTGCTATGAATTTGGTTGAGATACTTCGATTATTCAATGACTTTTATGCTGGAATTTTTCATATAACTGGAATGAGGTGGCATCTATGTATTTCCTTTCTTTAGCAAATTCGTTAAAACAATTTCATTTATTATTTTTAATTTTATTATCAAATTAATCCAGAACTTTCGTTACACCTTTTTTTGTTATCTTCTCTATTTTATGTATTTTTAGTGTTTGCATAAAAACTGTAGAACATTTACTATGGACAACCATGTTTTCCATATGTTCATCTGTAGAAATAATCTTACTTTGAAAAGGTAGCAGCATAGAATTTGAGATTGTAAAGTACCTATGCATAAATCGTCAATTTGATAGTGGCTTGTCTAGAAACAAAATTTTTCAAAAAAAAAAAAAAAATTAGTATTGAAGAGATGTGGGCTGCAGTTGCTTTAATTTATAAAACATAACAAAAATTATATTTATAAACTCACATGACATGAAATATAAAACAAATTGTTTTAAAATGATTTTAAAATTTTGTCACCGTTGAATTGCCATATATATGCAATAGAGATGGGTAACTCGCTGCGGAGTTATCACTCCGATACAACTCTTCTCTCGGAGTGAATCCGAATGGAGTTGTCTCACAGGATTTGTCATATCCGACTTCCCTAAACTGTTACTAAATCTGTTAACATGTTCAGATGTTTGCTTAAGTTTTTTTACTAATACAAAAATTTGGGCCGAAAGAAGTGGTCTTTTTCTCGTCTCACAGCCAGTTTTAGGACTTTCCAGGTTATATACCTGGAATATATAGATTTGTTCTTATTTTATTATAAAGTTCACTGCATTATTTTCATATAAAAATAAACATATTCAAAGAATTCTAAAATTGATTTTGATTCCCAAGTTTTTTGACAATTTGAAATTTGTATGCATATTGAAATGCATAAAATAGTAATTATTATAATAAAATGAACAAAAATGTTTGAACTATTTGTAAACTATTTGGAAAATCTTAATAAATCCTTAGATATGTTAACAACACACTAGAGAAAACATTTGTGTCAAATATTATGTTTCAAAGTTGTCGGAGTTGTGGAGTTGTTAAGTGGATATAACTCCTCTCTGAAGCGGAGTCAAAACCTATCCGATCCGGCTTCGGATATGATAAGCCCATCTCTAATATGCATACACGAAAACGTACTTTATACAAAAAAAAGGTAAAAATTCAATTTTCGGAGTCTACTCTCAGTTCTGGTGATCTTATTCTACATCTACTACATTGTAACAGCAAATACTATACAATTCGTGCAATCACCAAAAGCTTATCGCAATCGGTAGATCGTATTATGCGGGATAGAGGCAATATGTTCCAATGTGCAGGGAGAGTCCTAAATTGGCTTATTATGCACAAAATTGTGATAAAAATGGTCGTATTAACGAGGTTCTACTGTAGTTATATTAGTTGTTGTCTGATTTAACAGTTACCCACACTCTATCTATATTTTATAAATATATGCAATTACTAATACTGTGGAATTTAAAGCAAAATCCGATATAATTAATTAAACGATAACAATCAAACCAATACAATGAATATCAACTGTAATAGATATAAAGATTCGTATTCGGTTCATATTTTTGTTTCCATTCCAATTGTTTATGCTAGAAAATTATATCGAATTTGGATTTGTTTGATATTGTGAGTTATGTCGTTGACATGTCTCGTCTTTCGTTGTTTGTATTACATTCTTGCAATCTAAACATATTAGACGTCTTTGTATTAAAATTTGTTTTCTTTTGCTTGAAATTGTTGTTAGCCTTTCTGTAACCATCTACACCGCATGAAATAGCATGATACCACAGAAAATCATACCACCACTAACTTAATATTTGGAAGCACCTTCTTAATTCTATTTAATTTAGAATAGGTACATGAAATAACAAAAATGATTTTGTTTTTTCAGCCATCTTCCCAACAGCATCAGACTCTTATTATTGAAGAATTTGAACCTGATGTGTTTCGTCAGCTTATTGAATACATACATACAGGGTGTGTCACCTTGCAGCCCAGGACATTGTTAGGTAAAAACTTCTGTTGGCACATTAAAAGAAACTGATTAGGTATTCTTCAGTCAGTAAAACTCCATCGCTTGTACGCCAATACCACACTTTGCATTAAGTATTTAGTAGTAACCAAAAACTGAATTATTGCTATAATAAAAATATAGAATATATTCAGAAGTGTAAAATAAATATTTTTTTTTTTATTTTTTCCTTCAAATCTTCACATTGTTTGTTATCACTACTTCATCAATTATCTAATACAATGAACTAATTACAATTTAAAGATTCATGATTTATAATTTTAAAATAGGAGTAATGAATGCTGCGGATTATTATGGACTAGAAGAATTGCGCAAGGCCTGTGCTGGATTCGTGCAATGTTGTATAAATGTAGACACTGTTTGCGCTCTTTTAGCATCAGCTGAGCGATACATTCAATATAAATGTACTAAGTCACTTGTTCAGAAGGTACTAATATATCATAGGATTTAATTAATACTTTATCATACTATCTATTCAATATTCGTTTTCTACTAGGTTTTGGAGTTTGTGGATGAACACGGAAATGATGTACTCAACCTTGGCTCCTTTACACTTCTTCCCCAACACGTGGTCCGCCTAATCCTGGCAAGAGAAGAAAACACTGCAGATGAGTTTACCAAGTTCCAAGCAGCGTTGATGTGGGGCAAGAAGTATTGTGATACTAATCAAAGTACACCATTAAAAGATGTCATTGGTAATTTTTTGGAGTATATTCAATTTCACAAAATTCCGGCTAATGTGCTGATGCGCGAAGTGTATCCATTAGGATTGGTGCCCTACTCAATAATCATGAATGCGTTGGCTTATCAGGTGCGTGGCAGAAAGATCTATACGATTTCTAAAATTGCTTCAGTTTTTATACTTATTTTACTTTTGACATGGCCTCTCTGTTTATAATTTAAAAAGTTTGCTCACACAAGTATCACTTCAAGTCTCACTTTAAAATAGTTTATTTTTTTAATATTCAAAAATTTTTTTTGTCTTATCTTGATTTTACGATAATTTTGGAGCAATGTGGGCTTGAAAATATAAATGTGTATGTATCATAAGATGACAGTGGTACCGCACGCTGGTATTGTTGCAGGCAGACCCAGCAAGTGTCGACCCCGCGAAGTTGTCCCCGAACGCCATCCGAATAAAGCGTGCAGCTCAAGGCCGCTCCATGTCTGTGCAGAGCAGCGTGGATCCCTTGGGTTCCAACACCACCATCAGCTCAAGCGGTTCCAGCGAACTGCCATCCAGCGACGGAAAGCATTCGTCCAACTAACATTCGCTTAACCCCCCTTCCTCATCTCCTCACCCGCTTAACCAACAACCGATTGACCAAAGTCCCGGCGAGAATCTTTTTCCATTTGTCAATATGAAATCCAGGCAGAACTCGCTGGCTGCCGAACGCACACCTACTGAGCCTTTGTTTCCATTCGTAAGATTAAAGTCTCCTACAGACGGCAATATACCGACTGCTAGTTCTCAGCGTTTACTGCCTTTTCCCGTAGACACTAATGAAGACACTACTGTCCCCAGCAGACGATCATCTTTGCATTCACCTAGACATTCACCCAGGCATTCTCCGCGACATTCGCCTAGACACACCCCAAGACATTCGCCCATAGAAGAAAGTAGTAAAGAGTTGACGGATAAATTTGCTGATGCGTTCACGCGATCTACACCTGCTGCGTGTTCGCCCTGGTACGGCAATCAACGTTGGCATCCGCCCCGCCGCGGACTGGTTCTGATGCAGGACGGCAAGCGGTATTGGGTAAACAATGCTCCGAAGCTATTGGACATAGCAGAAGAGATTCAGACGTCGATCTATTGACGCCAGAGCCGCGACACATAGTGCAATCACGACCTACGTCAAGTCTCCGGAAATTTTCAACGGATACAATAAGCCATTCGCGTAGAGGGTCTGATGAAGTTGCGCTTCTAACTCCTGAGCCAAGATACATGACCTCATCTCGTGCTAGTTCATACACTGGAAGTTCCCGGAGATGTTCCGAAGACGTAGAACCATTGACACCTGAACCCAGACCGATAACTCCAAGGCTTGGTTCTAATATTTGGCGTCCACGTAGATCATCTGAAGAATGCGATAGTTCTGTATATGAGCATAGACCTCTTACTCCAACTATAAGCAATTTACGTTCTGGGAGTATAATGGCTGATAAATTAAGAAGGTGTTCAGATGATGTGGATAACCTTACACCAGAACGAAGGCGAGCCGCCTCTGCATCGCCGAAGCACACGTTTACTTTTAAAATAGTGCTTAAAAAAGTGGAGAGCAATCCTGAGATACAGAGAAGTAAAAAAACTAAAAGAAAAAAAAGTCTTAGATTTGGAAAATCAGTATAGAAATAATTTTGAGCAAAAAAGAAGAGAACTGCCATCAAAATATTAAGAATATAGTAACATCAAACAAAAATGGGCTAATAAATGATATCCAAATATCACCAGCATTCCTTTATGAAACTTTTATTTTTTGATAAAAGTAACATAATTTTATAAGAATTATTTTGTAACTTGACTTAATGTCGCCGTTAAAAATGAATAATGTATTTTTCTCTGACCCCTATATGTTATTAAATCTACTTTAAAAAAGTACCTTGTAGCTTGCCTTTTGAAATCATTAAGTGTCACTACCTAAGTATTAAATATTTGTAGAATTCCATATCATGAATAAAAACCGACCATGTGTTACTGTTAACCTCGATTGTATAAAGTGATTTTCCTTGCATGTGATAACTGTTTGATATTTATGTATAAATGTATTGTGTGCAAAGAAACTTTGCAATAATAGAACAAAGAATTATAGGATAACAAATATTGAGCAAATATTAAACTTAATCTCTTTGATGTGTAATTGTGAATCAATAAATGTTACATGACCAGCCTTACACAATAATCTCCGAAAGCACTTTGTGTCAACAGTTGATATTGTACATGTGTGATTGAATCTCCAATTGTATGATCATTTTCTTGAAATATAACATTGTTATCAAAACCTACCCAAATGTATTAATTAGTTAGTTACACATTGTCACTGATATGTTTTTTCTAAACTGTTCTATATAAATTTAATTTATATAACAAATTTTATTCTAATAGTGTTCTAAAAATCTATTTTTTTTAACGTCCACGTCAACGGTGGTCAGTACGGAACAGTATGTTTAATTAATTTCTATAATATCACCATTTTTCGTAGACCTAAGCTAAAAGCTAAGTTTAACTTAAATTGTTAAAAAAAAATCATCGACTATTGCAAAGAAAACGGCCCGGCAGATCGTTACCAAATCTAATCAGCATGATTACTAACTGATATCTTTCAAAATTTATAAAAACTTACAAAACCGGTTCAGAATTTTATCACTAATTTCCGAATTATAAAGAAACGGTTTGGATTGACTTGAAACGTTGAAGCATAAAATTATCAAATTGTATTTTTTGGCAAAAACAAACTTCTTCGAGCATACTGCAACTCTGAAAAATATTTCGAATTTTCTTGATTCGTTGTTTTACCTATTCAATGATTGCCATATAAGTTAGTAGAGTATAATTCTATTTAAATGTAAGAGAAATCGTTGACGCTGTTATAGTAACTAGAAATAATAAAACATATCAGTTCTCATTTACATCAATTATATTGTGATACAAACATTTACAAAGATTTCATATAATTTTATAAAACATCTTCATTAATAATTACTTTTATAAAATATTTAACACTGAGTGTTTTAAGTAAATAAGACTAGATAATTAAATCAGTGGTTTTAGTATATGCAGATCAAGAGAGTTGATCATTACAATTACATCAAAATAATTATAACAGTTGCCTTAAATTGAAATGTATATCTAACATTCAATTTTTAATTAATTGCGAAATTATTCTAATTAAGCAAATATATAATGGTATAAATTTTTTAATAAATTTACGTCATATATTTAAAACCACTTTCATTTATAATACAGGCACATTTAGTGGTCGGTTGGGTTAACATTTTCATAAATCTCATGATTAATTAAAATAGGCTCGGAGAAATTGTTTTGAGAATATACTACCATATTTGTGATCATCTAATCGTTATATTAATAATGTAAGATCATAATGAGACTTCTTAAAAAAATGCAGGTATTATAATCGCGATTGACTGGCATTACAGTCATTGAATCAATCAATTTTTATATAATTCATTTAGAAACGCTTTTGAACATTGAGCTACATATGGCCAGATATTTGTTACAATAAAATATTCATAGAGTGAACGACTACCTCAACATGCTTTGTACCAGTTCAAGTTTCTATTTTCATTTTATTTTATAAACTATATATGAACATGGCAACTTTGTTTTAAAGTTTAAAAAACTTTAAAATGGTATGAAATATTTCTACTTCAAATTAGAAGTAGGCAGTAATAATTACTTAAGACATTCACAAATCATTATATTTAACTGCTATTCTAGATTATGATGTAAAATTGCTTCACAGAAAGCATGAAAATGCATTATTATAATCAGACCGTTTATTTAATTTAATATAGATATTTTTCACTCAATATTTGCTGAAAGGTGAAAATGTCCATAGTTTCGCAGTATTTTATATTCTATAGAATGAAAAATCCTGTGATAGCAACTGTATTCTACGTCTATGATAATGAACTTAATTTATTATAATACATGTATATATTATAATAAATATTTCATAGAAAATATTATGAAATGCTACTTGTTTTTATGTTTAAGCCAGTTACAATGTTAGTATTACTATCAGAATATTACATACTAAGTAACAATTCAAAATAACGTTATTGTTACTAGATTGTGAAAACTTAATACACAAATCTAAAACCATAATACTAATAAAAACGTTCCAAGTTTAGAATTAGATAAGTTCATTATCTAACATCATTATAGATAATCTCAGATAGAAAACATTGTAAAAATCAGCCAATCATATTGTAGCTTTGTACTAATTTCCTACAAGCTCACTATAATATAAATGTATGCTACGATAAGTATAGAAATACTAATACTTACTCTTATAAATATTGCTGACTTTATTGATCTGCAAATTAACGTGAATGTGTGATTCTAATTACATTTCATTATGTATGATGGAACCATCCTAAAATTGCATAATAGTTCAGCCAGTCATTATAACTTATATAAAAGTTATAAACTATTTTGTTATGCTCGCCACTCTTTGTCGATATGCAGTGTAGATGCTTTCGCAAACAAAGTGATATTGACTCTGTAAATAAAATGATAAGGATTATATAATTTTTATATATCTTGTAGAATGTTATATGGGGCAAATTTTAAATAATTTTTGGAAACAAAGTTATGCGTTGCTTTATCAAATACTTAATTTTTCTACATATTTTGAGCTGCTTAGATTAATTGAGAAATGTTAAAGTTAATATTGGTATTATATTTTTTGTATATTTTGTAGCTCTTCATGTTATATGGCGCAAATTTTAAGAAATTTTTGGGAACAATACTTTTTACAGATAACAGGTTTTGTCGTTTTTCAAAAACTGTCATTTAAGTAAAGGAGAAAATTATATAATTCAGAACCCGTATTTTTAGTAAAAATACCGATTTTCAATGCATAAATAACACATAAAAAATTGAAGAAGACAAATATAGGTAAAGGTACCAGACTGATAAAAAACACTTACAAATCAATAGCCTTCATTTCATTATTACAGGTGTATTTACACCCTTATATGTAAAAATTAGATATTAACAGCAAATAATTATTTAATCATGATCAATTATTTTTTGTTTTAGTAAATTGCATAAAAAATATTATCAATAAAATTGAATAGTAAATAATTTCTCAGTCAAAAACTGCTTTTAATAACTCAAAATTTTATGATTCGAATTATTCAAGCAAATATTTTTTTTATAAAATGATATTTTCGATTTTATACTATATTTCGAGCTGTTCAGAATATTTAAGAAACGGTGGATTTAATCAATTACATCTAAATATTCAACAATTTACTCAAAGTCACATTAAGGGGTTACACCGCTGTAGCAGTAAAAAAACGCATATTTTCGCCATTTTTTTCGGACGGAAGGAAAAGTATTAAAATCATGATATTAAAGGTAGTTATTTATTGTACTTTAAAGTAACAAAATAAAATATAATTCTAAAAAAATATTAAAAATGGCGGTACTACAGCCATTTCGGTGAGCCGCGTCAAAATCCGCGGCACGCAAAATAACTACAACAATGTGATTTTTTACAGTTTATTTCAAAATTACATTTTTAAGTGCCCATCATAGGGGATCTTTTATATGTTAATTTGTTCATTCATTATTAACAAATTACTAACCGTTTTTTTTCATTGAAATTGAACGATTTTGAATAAAGTGCTCGCTAAACAAACAAAAATCGATATTTTTCAAATCCGTTATGATGGTCACTTTAAAATGCCATTTTAAATATGCTATTGAAAATTCAAATGGAAAAAAAATCAAATTGTTGTAGTTATTTTGCGTGCCGCGGATTTGACGCGGCTCGCCGAAATGGCTATAGTAAGGCCATTTAATTTTTTTTTCAATAATATTTTATTTTGTTACTTTAAAGTACAATAAATAACTATCTTTAATATCATAATCTTAATAATTTTCCTTCCGCCCGAAAAAAAATATGGCAAAAACATACGATTTTTTTACTGCTACAGTGGTGTAGGTGTAACCCCTTAAAAAAAATTAATAAAGTTTCTAATTGTAAAATATCACATGATTACTATCATCATGTAAGAATCTAATTTGTAAAATCAATAGCATTGTCAAACACAGCTACCTTATTATTTAATGCTTTTTCGATGCAAATTGATTTCACAAAATATTTTAATACATATAAAAATAATACACTTACAGCATTTTGGATCATCATAGCTCTTTGATCCCGCATGGCCTGCACAATATCAAGTGGATAAATAGGTTCATCATTTTGCATCAGACACAAAGCTGTATCCATCAATATCAACACACCAGTCCGACCTATTCCTGCTGAACAGTGCACAATAATCGGATTCTGATCCTCACCTGACATAATTTTTTCTAGATCTGATTGTTTGAGAGATTCATCAGATGATACTTCAGTGGTATCGCCTAAAGAAATTTCACTTAAATTTGCTATGGGCGCCGGTATCACTTGTTCAATTTGAGGGCAATCGGTCATCGTTGGCGGGGCAGATGCCCTTTTTGGCGAGAACAATGTTTTTGAAGCTTCGGTTTTGCTTACAGATCCATTGGATATGGTAGATTTGTTGCTTGAAATGCTCTTGTTACTTTTGGCAGGAGAATTGACTTTTGATCCAAAAGGAGTACTAATCATAGATCGAGGACGAAGTGGAAGATCGTCCGCGATGTCGGTGTGAAGACTTCGAGCTAAGCGCACTCGTTCGGTAAAACATAGGAACATGTTAGGGTCAGAAGGGACCCCATGATCGGGCCATGCTAAATATTGTAAATGTTGAATCACACGGCGAATGCCAGTCTGCAAAATATATTCCAAGAGTTAATGGATTAATCTTTTAATTAAAATAAATTGAGTCATTATTGTAATTGAACATTACATATAATATTTCATTTCAACAACATTAAAATATATTAAGAAACATTTAATTTCAGCGATCAGAGTTAAAATATATTACACATATTCAAACGTAACATTTTCCTGAAGACCCAAGCGGTCAACCACTCTTCTTATTTCTATGTGGACTAAATATATTAGATCAACTTGTAAGAATTGCAACAATTCTCAGAAAAGGCGATTTTGGTAGGATTGATTGTATGAGATCTATATTTTATGTTGAACCCGGAACTAGTTTGTGATCTTAACCACAATCCTAACCATTGCATCCCAACGAACTCCATTAAGCAACAAATAAATTTATTTTATTTATTACAAATTATTTAACAAGAACACTATGTTGGTATATGGTCTCATTGTTGGTATATGGTCTCATTGTTGAAAATTTATTTAGTTCAATCAACCGAAACTGAGATTTAGATATTTAGATAAAATTTTCAACTACTTATATCGTTTTTAAGGCTATCGCTATCAAATAAATATAAACATTGCGATTTCCAATAGAATTTTCTCAAACACATTTAAATTATATGTAAACCCTAAATTTGATATTATTATTATAAATTTTATTGAATTGATAACGTTTAACTCATCACATCATAAAAGCGAATTTGACACAAGTTTTGACTATATTTTCTTAAACTTTGATTAAATCTTAACATTAAAATATTTGTCATAGTATGAAAGTAGTAAAAACTTGAAAATGAAAACCCAACTGCTCATTTTTATGTTAATAATTGACAAGATGTTATATACATCATTTTGTGTGGGTATTTGCTCTATATTAATTATGGGAAATTTGCACAAAAACAATTATATGCTAGTTTTTTAAAAATACTTTGTATAATGAAGCAATAATTAACTCAAAAACCGTTTTATCTGAGCTTTAATCAAACACCATCCAAAAACCAATTCATACTACACCAAATTCTTTAATTAAACTCACCTTATTATTAATCAGCAATAATTCTCTGAATACAAAACTTCCAGTATTATCAGCCTTTTCTTTCTCACATAGAACCGTTAGATTAGCAGAAACATTTAAAGTATCACCTTTTGTTGGCCAATATTGATGACATTTAACTCTACCCCTCTCGGTAACTGTTGTTAACATAACAATCAATCTGCTTTCTGATTGCAAAACCATGTGCCAAAAGTCAGCAACGGTATTTGATAATGGCCCTTGTGTTGCGATATACCTATTTATAATACCAGTTCCTGATATTTCCATGTTTACATAATTTGCATTTATGTAATTTCCACCTTCATAATTGTTTAAAATTACTCTTGTGCAATCATCTAAAAGAGGAATAAACATTTGTGTTAAAATTAATAGTAATAGTAAATCAATCAAATCGAATTTATAATTTACTTTTCATATATATAAAAATGTAATACAATTTATAGTTGCTTTCTATTCCCCAAAACTTTAATATGAATACGATAAACTTGATATGATACATTATAAGAAATCATATATTTAAACTTACATGGTGCTATGTCCCTGTATCTGTTCTTCGAAACATTTTGTACCTTCTTAGCTTCAGCCATAGATAAATCTGGATTTTTTCTATATAACTGTTCATATTGAGAAATAAGCGCTCCTGATGCTAAACCATCACACAAAAGCATCATAGACTGACATAGAGGGCTGACATTAAAATCAGGATCGTACAAATTATCACATGGCAGTGTGAGATTACTAGAATCCATATCCGTGGCCATTCTATCTGGCACATATTGATACAGTGGTTCCTCTTCATAAACATTAACTAAAACTAAATGATAAAATGCACAACATTTAATCATCAAAATCAGGATTAATAAATTTTAAATTAAATTATTTGTCATTGAAAAGTAGAACAAAGGAATTTTAAGGTTACTTGGTTTAAAAAATTAAAATTTTAAATTATGAATTGTACATTAAGTTTCTTGAAAAAGAAAAAAAAGTACTAGCAATTTATTCAAGATCAGAACGAGTTAATTAAATATTAATAATGATATTCGTGTTGGTAAATTAATATAGTTATTATCAACTTACTATTAGGCTTAACAGTTAAAACCAATTCTCCAGTCTTGGATTCTCTGGAAGATCTGATGAGACTAACTACTTCTTCATGAGGGATTTTACTGACGTCCCGGCCGTTAATTTTGATTACCTGATCACCTTCGTTCAATTTGGGTGTACATCTATAAGCTGGTGTATTTGGAGCAACTCGAGATACTAATATTGGCAGTCCCAAATCTGATCCACCTTTTACATTGAAACCGAAACGTCCTTGGTCGTCAGCAGTTAAATGTATCGACACAGTTCCTTCATCCGACTAAAAAAAAACGATAGTTTATATAATAAAATTCTGTCTTCAGGTTTAGTGTTGATTTTTTTATACGATTTCACAAAACTTTACAAGATTACATATTTGATTTGGTCTATAAGGTTTATTATATCAGATATTTTTAACCAGAAATATTACTTTATGTTTAATTTAACGTAGTTAAAAAAAAAAATCCGAATATATCTAAACTCTATATAAAACCAAACCGTTATCAGTTACATTTATAAATAAAATTTAGATCTATAATTACATAAATAACATTTAGATCTATATTTTCAAGTGAATACTGATATTAATCGGCATGCTGAACGAGAAGGAAAAAAAATCTGAAGCATATGGTTGGAAGACAAAAGCGCTTACCAATGAGTCACGGACGGTTTATTTTGATACGGTATATGGATCACTTTACATTAGAAATTATTTTGTTATCTTATCAGGTAAATTTGAAGTATGCTAAGATATTTTATAACGTTTTCCACTCATTTGAAAAATGTTAACAGAACGCGTATTATACGAATTAATACCACTGCACATTAAACTTTTAAGTAATTTACACTATTACATTATATATATATATATATATATATATATATATATGTATATATTTCATTTATTTATTATTATTATATATATTCATATATAGTTTGTTTTTCTAATTAACCTACATTATGATATTTTTGTTCATTTTTTTTAAATTTAATTTTTCACATATGATTATATCAACGTTTCGGATTTGGGATATTAACTTCTTTAGGAACTATTGAAATAAAACAATAAAGAATTGTTGCTTTATACACAATTATACATTTATAATTATTTAGAGATAGAAGAATCCACTTTTTACCTTTAGACAATAAAAAGTAATATATTCACTAAAAATATAATTGACGATACTTTGAGATACAGTAACGTTTATATTGAAAGACTAAAAATTCTGAAGTGATTCTTTGTGTTTATATTGTGTGTTAATACGTTGTTATTGTGTTGAAGAAGTTGTATGTATCTTACGTGTAATTATAAAGATAATTATCTTTACTATGATTAATAATGCATGTAAAATTGTAGAGAGGAAATAATGAAGATTTATTTTGTGTATGTATAACGTGTATTTTATAAAAACACTTAATTTCTCTCCTTCAATTTCACTTACGGATTTATGTTTATTCAAGTTCAGAAAAATAAAGTCATAAAAAAGGTAAAAGTAAAAACATCCACCTAATTATTGAATACAAAATCTATAGAAGTCAAGTATAAAAAAATAACAAGTTCCATACATTTCGAGTCCATGTTCAATTTTTAACAGGTTTTTCAAATGTTTCGAGCCCTTGTCCAATTTTTCATATATCCACATAGTTATTATTATATACACACAGTTTTTATTATATATATACACGATTTTATTATTATATACACGATTATTATGCTGAGATTAATAATTTGTAATGACATATAATTTAACGATTTTTATTCACCTAAATAGCTTTACCTGCATCAGAACTCGCGGTTTTTGTGTGCATTTTTTGTTTTTAATATCGTAATATTATTAACTTCATAATCTAAATAATTAAATATGATTGGTTTAAGCATTTTTTGTAGTATATAATCATTTAAACCACGCTTTAATAATTTACATAAAGAGAATAGTTTTAAAATTGTAATTAATATTAATTGTGAATAAAATGTACATTGATTTGTTTTATTTGTGTATAACGTGTGTTTTATGAAGATACTTATAATTTCTCTCCTTCAGTTTCACATACGGATTTATATTTATTAAAGTTCAGAAAAATAAAATCGTAAGAAAGGTAAAAGTAAAAACATCTAGTGATTGAAAACAAAAACTATAGAAGTTAGGAATAAAGAAAATTATCACTTTGAAGAAAGATGTTTTTAAATAGAAAAACTGAGTCATGTTTAAAAAAATATTCAAGACCCAGTTTGACTCTAGTCCAGTGAGTAAACACAGAAACTATTTAAAAAAAAAACACAAGTCTCACACACAAAATATATTTAATGTTTTTATTGTAAATTATTATTAATTTTAAAAGAAGGTAAGACAAATAAGAAACCTATCGAATGAATAACACCTCAATAACAATCAATTCTAATTTCGTTAGTCAGGTCCATCGCATTGCTTCGAAGAAAGTCCATATGCAAAGTTTGTAACATTGTATTTTCGACTACCATAAAAGTATTGTTACGCAGCGCGTGATACGACTGCCAAAACAACGCAACTATTCAAATGCGATATGTAGCAATCGTTTGAATATTTTTAATCGATTGAACGCAACTGAAGACAATCGAATCGAATCTGGCCTCGTGCACCGAAGGTTTTATTTTGACAATTTATTATATTTAGTTATACATTTGTTACAGTTCATATCAGTTGTAGTTAACCACTTCGCGGAGGGACTGATGCCCTTAATTTTTATCAGATTTCACAATTTGAAAAAAAAACTTGTTATACTAGCATTATATTAACAACATATTACAAATTTAAGCGACAACTAGGGGCAAGCAGATCTAATGTCTTCTATTAAATTATAAAATAATTTTACGAAATGGTAGCTACATTATTCAACCAGTGCAACCATCTCAGTTTTATGGGTGAATTTTTTACAAAGATCACACAGTATATTACGTTGGTCTAGTTTCTAGTATTTTGTCAGAAAGATTCCATTATAGCGACATGTCAAAGTAAGCGAAGTCAATAAATCCGGCTGTTTTTTTAAGGAATTTTATATGAAAACTAAATTTTATAGTACGATTACGTCAATATAAGCGGTCAGTCAATATATCCGGCCGATCATCACGCAAAGCTAATCTACACGAGAACTTATCGAGCTACATCGAATGGCTTTTAAAGTTTTGAAGTTCGTTCAGAGGTTTTTGAAGAAAATGTCGATGGAATGCCATAAATTTTCTCCCATAAATTCACACACACAAGCACACACATAATTTAGCCAATTGATATTTGAATTTAGCCAATAACTTGAAACGTCGAGAAAACAGAAAATCAGCAAGTAGGATTATCTGGCAAAAACAAAAATTTCTCCTTCAAGAAGTTAATAAATTAATATATGTATTGTATTCAACTATATGATAGTAAAATGTATAAAAAGTTTAAGCGCTGTCGAAAACGTAAAAATGAGCGTAAAAGATAAAAAACCATCGCCTCAACTACAAGATCATCTTAAAAGATAGAAGAGACACTGTACATCTATATATTTAAACCACAGTACTGTACTAATTTTTATATTTAAATATATTCTCATAGACCTATAATATTTAAAGCAAATACTTTTAACTATTAAGAATATCACAAGGCTAGTGAAGAAACCCTTTTCTATATTAAACTCTGAACAGTCAATACATAGTTTCGACAACTTGTTAAGTTATCATGTTTATTTGTGCGTTTTACCATCTGTGATGTTAAAAAATATATATATCTTATCAATGTGCACATACTCATACCATGGATTAATAATGATTTCATATGTTATATTAAAATACAAAATTTTAAATTGATTGCCACTGAATGAAGGCTAAGATGTTAGCCGAAACGTATGGATTTTAAATAAATGAATTTCTAAAAACTCTCATACTATTTTTATTGATGTAACGCCCGAATTTCTAACTCAAATTAAACATATATATATATATATATATATATATATATATATATATATACTAGATGACCCGACAGACGTTGTCTTGTACCTGTGCCTACAATTTTTTAATATCTTACTTTTATTTTACATTTTTAAATATACTAATATTTACCTAAAAATAATAATTATTGTTTTTTTAATTACTATTTACACCAAAATGCATATACCTTGCATTTAATTTAAAAATAGTTAGTGTCAATTTCGTATATCCAATATGCACTAAATTTATAAATGCCAAAATATTTCCTTCTTGGTCGAAATTTAATATAATATGATATAATTTATTTTTCAATAAAATTTTATATCTATAATTTGATTGGCAATATTGCCTATAACATAACATGGAATAATTAATGTATTTGTTTCTTATTGAAGTTGTTAAAAATTCAATTTTTTTTGAACTGTCAAAATTTTGTTTATGATTAATGTTGAATTCAATGTCGCTTTTTCATTGTGATCTATAATGTTTTGAGGAAGTTTTGGTGTCCGAACTAATTTGATAAGCAAATCAAATAAATATAAATTATAAATCTATTTATCTAATGATTTTCATAAATATTGACAAATGACATTTACTTTTTTTCAAGTCAACATTTATTTAAATTTATAAACATTGAATTTTAATTCAATTTAAAATTATAAACTGTGATTTTGAATATAGATATGATATTTGAATAATCTAATTTAGATATAAATGTTGGATATATATATATTTTTTTTTTTGAATAATATTTTTTGAATTGTCATTTTTTTTTTTCAAAAATCAAATCTTTTTTTCTAGAATTTTCCATAAATATTGACATTTGTCATTTTAGTGTTTTTTTTTTTAGTAAATATCTGTCAGAATTTATTGAAATTTATAAGTATTATATATTTATATTTTAAATTTACTTTTCAAAATTTCCTATAACCTAAGTTGGATATATATGCACACGATGAGCCAATAAAATTTAAAATCGGTTCAGTAGTTTGGGCGTCCATCACAAACCAACATCGTGACACGAGGTTTATATGTATATAGATATATATTTATATAGCTTAATTTAAATTACCTGAGGTATTGGCGAATGAGTATCACTGTAAGGCGGAGTATCATAAACTGCACTATCACTATTTATTTTACTGTCCACATCTTCATCTACATATCCTATGGGCACTAAAGTCTTTGGCACAAATCCCCCTTCACTAAAACAAAAAAAATTATAAACATAAAAAATTAAATCAATCATAAATATATTTCATAACTTTAAGAGTTTCGTATCTTAACATATACTTACTCATCACTATAATTTTCCCAAGCTTTTCTCGGCTGTTGGGCCTTTGTGGTCGCCGTAACTTTGTTATCATGAGATCTGGGTGACTTCACAGAAAGTGGAGGTGCAGTAGTCAAGTCCAGAATGTGACCAGGTTTTTCTGCAATAATTCTTCGACTTGGAGAACGCACAAAGACTCTACTAGGTTTAGATTCAAGGGCAGGCTTCTGATGAGTACATCCTATAAAGAGACAATTAATAGCAAACTTATTATAAAAGTATATTGCTACATAAATAAATCATATGAACTCTACATTAATAATGCTTGTTAGCAATAAAATATAGAACTACACTACTAATGATGAACTCAAATACAAAATTTTAGAATTGTGCTTTATATTTAATATTTATACTTTCTAATTATTATAATTAATAATTATTATACTTTCTGTGACAAAGTTTCAATTCAAAAATTATCAAATTTTACCATAAAATAAAACAAGTATTTCACCTGAGTAGTTATATTTACTTCCAAATCTCAAGGAAAGTCCGAAACCAAAGTTAAGTCGCCCCCTGTGTTGTGGTGTGTGCAGCCTGAAGAAAGTGTGATGTTCGACACAGCTTTTCCATAATATTTTGGATCTTCTATAACACGGTAGTGTAAAACCCAACAGGGTATCGTAAGACTCTGACTGAAAATTGAAAATAATATAAACATGTGCATAGAACGCAAGTTGCAAGTTTATTATTATAGATAACTCATTATAACTTACCACTTCTCTGCGAAGTTGTAAAAAAAAGTTTTTTCTCTTGAAAGAGACTTTCATTATTTTCGACCATGAAAATGTGTTTACTCTAATATTATTTTGTATCACAACAAGACCTATTGCAGTCACTCCTAAAACTATGTCTTTGCCAGATGAATCCTTTGCAAAAAAAAAAAAAAATATGCATGAAAAAAAATTCATAGAATTATCTCATGTCTAAAATTAAACATATTTTCATTAACAAATGAAAAGCAATTAAATAGTAATAAAAACATTGACAATGTAACAATTTTACTAATGCATGTTTTAAAGAATAAGAAATTGCTTAAGAAATGAATTGGTTGCATTTGAGTAAATAATGATCAAGCAATTAAAATATTTTTCGATTAATTATGCAGAAAAATGTTGTATATGCATATCTAAAATACTTATATAGAATTATATCAAATTACCACTGCCTTATGAAGTTCAACACCATACAAATCCAGTCTTTTAGCATGTTCTAGATAATTAAGTTCAGCTTCCATTGGCAGTTGTCCTCTATGTAATTTATGTAATTCACAAATTTTTCTCTCATCCTCTGTGGTTTGATTCGTTAACAAATGAAATGTTGATAAATAACCTGTTTGATGTTCTGACGGATTGTAGTCTCCTAATTCAGCTGATATATAAAATAATTATTAATTTATATGATTTTTTAACTTTTTTTTAAATTTAATTTTATTAATATACCTTGAACTGTGTAACTAGCTAATAAACAAGCCATATTATGTGAAACAGGTAATTTTTGGGAAAGAATATCTTTTCGTACTTGTAGATATAGTTGATATCTTGTGAATTCGTCCAATAATTGACTGGGATCCGTTACATAAAACTGAAAAACATTATAAATAAACTTAGAATGTTTTGTTAACAAAACATTATTTTAGTTATACAAATGAATTGAAAATTCTCATCAAATATGATTAAAATTAAATCATAATTTTCTACAACAGCTAAATCAAAAGCAGTAGTACTGAATAATTGGTATGAACTTAACTATGCACTTTTATATTATTCAAATTATTACAGAATTGCCAGATAAATCATTAGAAAAACTTATCATATCTATCTGTTCACCTGAAATATACACTCCTCTCAACTAATGGTCTAAAATATGAAATGATGTATGAAATGATTAACTTTATTTACAATATAGAATACTTTATTTAAATATTTTAAAATAATTTAAATTAATAAAAATTTAAAAATATATTATAAACTTAATTAATTTAAATTTATTTCACAGCCAATAACATCAAAAACCATAAAAATATTAACAATAGGTACTTTTGCTTACCTTAACTTTAAAATATAAAACAGGTGGTGTAGAAGCTCTATCAGTATGTTCAAATAGTTGTTTCTTGATTGACTTGTGATGATCAACCCATCTCTAAAAAATATATTTATTAACACAATTCAATTAAAACAAAATATATTAAACATTTGTACTAACCACTATTTCTTTTTGATCTATAAACTGTAAGCCAAAATATTCTTTTTCTGTCAATTCCAAATGTGTGTAAACCTTTTCCAATAAGACTGAACCTTTGCATTTTTTCTAAAAATGATAACAAATATTTTTAGAAATAATTTAATACATATACTCCATCATGAAAAATCAATATAGATAATAAAACAAAGTTCTCGCATACAAAAATGTGCTTTCTCAATAAAAATGTCAACACATAATTTTACATTATAAATTTTCAATAAAGCATTTAAATAAGCTATATTAAAGCACTTATTACTACAAAGTTAATAAGAACATGTTTCGTTTATTTCTGTTCTTAATATATTATGAATGTACATAATACGAAATCAATTTTTATTTCACCTCTACAGTAAAACATTTTTGCGTCTCGTCCAAAAGTACCACAGTTAGATTTGTGGTACGTCTGGAGTTCGTTTTTCCACTCTGAGCCAGCTCTGCACCTCTTACAGAATAAGTAGCACCTTGGACGGAACGCACACTTTCAAGCATAGTAAGGACTAGCCATCTGAAGGATATCGAAATACATATTACAATATTATATTATCAAAGCAACAAAATATCTATGATGTTTCTTCATGATTATAACATTATAAATAAGAATTATGACAAGTATACTAAGCAAGAGGAAGAACACACAAAATGTTATATTATATATAATAAATATTTAAAATCAACACTCACTTGCAATATAACGTATTTCTATAATATTTTGTTATGGCACATCTACATGTTACTCAAACTACAATGTAAATTAATATATAGCTGCAATTTATGTTTCTCTTATAACCACTACTTGTTTGATCAATTCTAAATTATATAATATTTTCCTTACGAAAGCTTTGCAATATTACATAATAGCCGCAATGTTTTAGTTTCATTATTTTTTTGTTTAAACTTGCAAAACTGTCATAAATTAGAATATAAAATAAGAATTATACAAAAGTGCTACAGCAACCACGCATAGATGCCACTTTCCGACATTGTAATTGTAGTTCCGACGTCAGCCGGCTAATGTCAAAAGGCGCTGACGTCGCTCATATTTTTAA
>NW_020536999.1:56841346-56859558 GCF_003426905.1 Ctenocephalides felis
CCAAATTCATCAAAAAAGTTTATAATAAATACCTATATTTATAAAAAAAAACTGAAGGTAACTTCTTTTTCTAAAAGTTTAATGAATTGTGTTTTAATTTCGTGTGAAACCATAATATTTGTGTTGCAAATTTTTAACTTCTTGAAGAGTAAGTTATTATGATCGTTCTAATATTGTAATTGAAAATTTTTGTCTATTTTTAAGCTTCAAAGGTTTCTGAACATTTTGGCATAACTAAGAAAAAAATTCTGTGTTTGTATATGTATGTATGTGTGGATACAATTTTTTTTTGTCGACGTTTTTGGGAACACAGATCAACCGATTTAAATGGCTTGAAAAGCATTCGATTTCTACTTATAGTGATTAATTATAGTGTTTAGTTTTTGGAAAATGTCGGTGGTCCAGCCGTTTACGAAGCAAAAAGTGCAGAAAATAAAAAGTTTTTGACAGAACAGTGTATCCGATTTAAAGTTTCAAAAATCATTTAATTCGTAATGATGAGAAGACGTAGTGATTAGTTTTTGGCTAAGACAGGCCCAGCCGTTTCGGAAATAAGTAGCTAAAAGTGTTAAAAATAGCAGTTTTAGATAGTACAAAGAATCAGATTAGAATCATTAAAAATTCAAATTAGCTACTAAAGATACGATTAGTTTTGGCGAAAAAAAATCAAACGTTTGCTTTTTCTAATTTCCAAAAAGATAATGTTTTTTGAATATCGAAAGTGATTCGGATTTTAATACTAATTGTTGCTAAAATCTTAAAGCTTATATATATTTCAAATGAATAATTATAACTTTGCAATTCAGTTCATATAATTCTCAGAAGTATGAGGTAAGTTCCTTCATTCTACCTTCGCTTGATCAAGTTTTGTTTATTTTTTACTTTTTATGCAAACATATATAAACGCTGTTGTATAATTTATAAGCTATCTTTTAGTTTGTCTATAAAATACAAATAATGGAGATTATAGTATTTATAATAATCTATTTGAAAGCATTTAATATTCCTTGAATATTTATTTCATTAGGTTACGGGAAGTTCCAGTAATTTGCCTTAAGGCACGATGTCTGATACACTCTTTTGCTTTGCTATTTTCCTTATTATGCGTTATATATACCTAGAATATACCTATTTTTTAGTTAATATTGTAAAATATTTATTATTAGCAGTCTCTGCTTATTGTTTATAAAAAAAACAGATTGCAGAATAAAATTAATAATAAAAATCAATCATTTAATTAGTAATTAATAAACAAAATAGTATTAATGCTATATTCTGATGATAGTCCATTAAATTATTACAAAAGGCATAACAATCATAAGTATCAGTCAATTGACAAAAGGCAGAATCAAATTTCAACTTAAAAATTAATAAATAGGGATAGGAAATAATTAAATAAAGAATTTATCATTTGTCCTATCTAATTTATTATTTATAATAATTACAAAATTGGCGAAATCCATTACTTACACGCATTAAAATGAGCTTCTGCAAAGTATTATATACTCATTAGCATGATTATATTCAACACACCTATATTTATTTAGTAAATTTGCATCTGACGATCAGCACGAAAAGTCTTTACAATTAGCATTAAAAATGTCTCTGGATAAGTTAGAAAGTTATCCCATTTTGTAATAATATTTTTGTAGAATTTTGTATTTAATTACTTTGATATTTCGTAGTTGATAAAATGATATCAAAAAAGTTGTTCAGTGATTCAGCTTTTGACAAAATAGATAAAACAAAAAATAGTAGCTTAAATTTTTGAGGAGCTTTAAATTAGTTAAGAAAAGATCGTTAGGGTTTTTTTGGTTGTGTTTTTTAGAGTTGATCTAATAACATCCTGGCTAAGCAATTAAAATATTCAGTCAGCCTATTTATATACATATGACTTTGCCTGAAGATTTAATTTCTTGAAAAAATCTATAACCCAATCTTTCTGAAGAAGTCTAATTGGTTATATCTGATATTGAGTGAAACATTTTTTTTTGGTTTTGTTTTTTGGAGTTGATCTAAAAACCTCTTGACTAAACTATTAAAATGTTCAGTCAAACTATTTTTATACATATAAATATGCCTGATTTTTTTTATTTCTATAGAAATCTATTTCCAAAACTATCTGAAGAAGCCTATTACAATTTATGTATTTGACATTGAGTGCATTATTTTTTCTGGTTTTGTTAAATATCTTGTTTTACATTGTTATTTATGGTACATTGTTATTCAAATAGTGCTATTAATTTCAACTGATATATTACTATTGATATATTTAATGTTATTTCACAAGTTATATGATATTAAATCAATAAATAGAAATGTATTACGGAATAAAATAACTTTTAGGCTTCAACATTAACTGAATCAAATAAGTATGTTAGTTTATGCAAGTTATAGTTGAGCAACAATTTTCACCTATTTGCAACATAAAATTTTGTGTTTTTTCAACAGTGATTTTGAAAAAACTTCGGGTCGAGATCTTATTTAGATACACAAGTTTCAAGCCATAGTTTCCCAAACTTTTTTTGTGTCGGTATTGTCATGAACCGTTTATTTACTCGATATTAGTGGTGTTGTGCTAATATTTTTTACCGGAACTTTAAAATCAAAAGACCGGTTCAAAAACCAGTTTTCCTATTTGTTTCGGTTCGGTTCGAGTCCCAGTTCACCGGAAAAAAAGTTCTGGACTCTGGTTTACGGTTTGGAAAAACAAGACAGTTCGTTCCGGTTTATGTTACTGTTTGGGTTCGCACAAACCCAATAATAAAACATATAAAAATTCGACAAAAATTAGAAAATAAATCAGCATTTTCTTTCAATACGTTAGCTAAATCTTCTTGTCAGAAATCTTTAGTTCCGGAACGCGTTCCTGTCCAAAAAGGAAGGTAAAACCACTGCCCGATATCGTTTTTTATTATTCTTTACTGTACTAAAGTTTACTAATAAATATTTAAAGTAAAAATATATTATACTTGTATATATTTATTATTGAATTTAAAATAATAATAAAAAAATAAGATAAGCAAAATGTAAATGTTTAATCATCAACATTTGGCAACATTTTTTGTAAATTCTAATCTTTCATATCCCGGCTAATAATGTGCAGTACACATCTTTTTTATGTCAGGGTATCACTATTTTACAACTATTACATTGTTTTCTAGCGTTAGTATCTAGAAATACTATGGCAATCTTAAAAAGAACATTGTCAAGCCTTTCAATATTCTTAATCAACTCTCTTTTAACTTTCTTAAATTTTCATAAATTTTCTATTCATAAACTCAAATATTTTTCATGTATCCTTTATAAGTGTAATGATCTGTTAAATTCACCATCTAATGTCCTCTAACTGTAACTCAATTAATAAAGATTATTTACAATACTTTACTAAAACAACTTATTATGTATTTTTAAGTCCTTCTGGACTGGTGCTATTTTGTGGGCTATGAGTAATAGCAATTGTTATAAATATTTTAAAATCTAAAATAATATAAGTGCTTATATTTGGTCTACTACTTTATCTATGTTTATCTACAAAACAAAATAAGCAAACATTGTCGACACAAGCAATATGCTTTTTCGAATCACTCTAATCGGTCGCTCTGTTTTCTCATAAACTTAATTGCCACTTTATGCACTTCTTGCCCCATATGCAAAACCAATTAAAAACTAATTAACACGTTTTTCTAGTCAATTGAAGTCGAATACTTTTTGAATTATTCAAATCGGTTGATCCGTGCGCCCGTAATCGCAGATGAAAAATTCTATCCCAACATACAAACATGCACATACATACATCCATTTTTTCTGAGGCATGTCAAAATGTTCAGAAACCTCTGAAGTGTAAAGATATTACTTATCCCACCGACCGTTTTGCAATAAGTAATGAATTTATTATTTTAATAGGCTATGGCGATGACTGTAAAAGAACCTCTGGATTTAATCAGACTAAGTTTAGACGAAAGAATTTACATTAAAATGCGGAATGAAAGAGAATTACGTGGAAGACTTCATGCCTTTGATCAACATCTCAATATGGTACTTGGAGAGGCGGAAGAAACTGTCACAACTCTTAAAATTGATGAAGAAACTTATGAAGAAGTCTATCAGACCACTAAAAGAAGTATTCCAATGTTATTTGTGCGTGGAGATTGTGTTATAGTTGTATCACCTCCAATGATAATTGATGAATAGAATGCATATTTCTTTAACTATTATTTGATCATTGTATTTAAATATAAAAAAATTATAGCAACACTTCTTTGCAGGGGCGTAGCGTGCATTGGCGGGACCCCACATCAAAATTTTTTCGGGCCCCCCCTAAAGCAGGGCAGTATTTTCACTTTTTTTATAAATATTCACTTATCATCAATATTCATCTATCTCTTTTTCAAAACAAACGTTACAAACGATGCAAATTCAATCTACACATTTATTAAATCATTTATAGCTTATAGTTTTTGATAAAGTTTCTGCTTCTATGAACAATAATGATCTGACTGCTGTTCCTGTATCACAGAAGTATTTAACTTCCCAAAAGAAATGTTTATATTTTTGCCAGAAAAGGTTTGTTTACAACTATTGGTTGAGCTGATTCCTCGAAATTAGGAAAAGAGTGCTAAAATTTTCGCACTCTTTTCAAAATCAAGAACTGTTCGGAATAAATCCCCCGGACCTCTTTTTCTTTTAAAAATCATAAAAATTTGGAATAAATCTAAATTCTTATTGACTGTATCGATTATTTACACATATCGGGAAATACAAGCAAAGATCCCTAAGGCTTAAAACTTATTAGCTAATTTTTTATAAGTTTTTTTTTTATCGTTTCCACAGCAATCAGAACTCTTTATTACTGTTCTATAAGCTGTTTTTGTGTATGACTTATGACCTAAGGTATTGATATGAGTAGCAACCCATCGGTTCATCATTCTCCTATGTGTGGGGGTTTTATTAGCTCTTATGTCTAATAGTGTGCATATGATTGTATGCAACTATGTCCACGAAGGACGATTTCCACTTGGAATTATATTGTGATCTATAACCCCAAGTGGAAATTTGACATCAAAGTTACCTGATGTCAGGCTTGGCGGTAGCGGGAATCGAACCAGCGAGCCTGGGTCTAGTTGGTGCTAGCCCACGCTCTAACCGATATCGCCACTGCTGGCCCCAGTTTTATTTTTGAAAAACTTTTTCAGCATTTACGGTTGCAACTGGGTAAATTGTATGCAAAAATTACTTCGGGAAAATTGTAAGCAAAAGTATTTTTGATACGGATGATACGGCGGTAGTTACGCCCCTGCTTCTTTGTAATAATCGCTTGCCTATGTAATCGAAGCTATGAGTAAAATTTACCTTACGCCATCGATACGTTTTGATTAGAATCGGTACCGCCAAAAGAATCGAGCGTAAGTATCGAAATCCAAAATACTCACAATCAGTATCGAAAGTCCATATTTACGATCTGGCACTATTATAATGCCACACATTGCTATTAGTTGCAATATTTTTTCAACTGCACAGTCCGGCGAAAACGTTTTAATGTCTTTTGGTATAATCGTAGTGAATCAGTTACAGGAATATTAGTTATATTCGCTTCTGTATAATAAAAGTGCACAGGTTGTCTTAGCATTCATTACCGGTGGTGAATGACTTAACCCGCGGCCAGAGCGTTCGTCGTCGTCACATCGGCAGACCCTGCGCACTGGTGCCCCATGGCCCATGGGTGCGCGTAGCCGTCGTTCGTAGTTCGATCGCCGCGGGCTACAAGTAGGGCTTTCAATACTGACTAAAACTGGATACCGATGTTCGACATTTGAAAAACTGAATACCGGAATACCGATATTAATGAAAAAATACTAGTTTCATTAATATTAATTGTTATTTATTATTTAGGCTGTTCAAAAACGCTTGATTAAACATCATGGGACGCTAAAGAAATTTGCATTTTTTTTGTGATATAGTTTATTTTAAGTACCTTGTGCTTTTAGACTTTATTTTTGCGCTATATAAAATAAAAACTAATGTTATTTCATTATATCTTATTTTATCCTATCTTATACTAGCTGTTAGCTGTACCTGATTTCGTCCGCACAAAGTTTAATAAAAAAGTTAATAAGTTTATAATATACTTTTTGTTTTTGCTTTAGTTTAAAACATTCTCCAAATCTTATTTATTCTTAAATCTTATATTATAAAATTTCTCTTATTTTAATTTAAAAAAAAGTACCCTAAATTAACAATTATATCAAAAATTTAATTACATACATTTGAGTTCGATATTCGAATTTACGTTAAAATTTATAAATTGTTTTAGTTAGTTAATAGCGAAGATAGTATTCTTTTCTAGAATATATATTTTTAAGTTAGTAGTTTTTGCAGTTTAAATACATACACAGTCCACAGTCGGAAGTACAGCTAGTTAAAAATGAAATCCAAAAGGAACTGCACATAATCTACATGCCAGAAGATAAAATAGAATGAAAAAAACTGTAAATATAAAATATATTTTTGATTTGTATAAATTACAAGTGATAGCAATATGATTCCAAGTGAAAATAGCCCTTACCCGACATTGCTGCACCAATAAAAAGTCAGCCCTATTAGATTAATTCTAATAACAAAATCATCAAAAATGGATGGAATAACCATTGGGTTACCATCTAAAAAAAAGGAAGTAAGGAGAAGTTTCTGCCCAACAGCTCATAGAACGTAAGGTTCTGATTACTGTTAAAAAATAAACTAGCTGTAAGTGGAATTCTGTCTTAAGGCAATTAAGGCATCGTGCCTTAAGGCAAATTGCTGGAACTTCCCGTACCAAAAATTATAATTTTTTTAAAAACCATTATAATTTTTTTAAAAACAATTAACATTTTTGAAAAAAAATTACTTTGAAAGAATAAGATTTTTGAGAAACTATAAATCGGACAAAAAATAACTTTTTTTGAAAAAAAAAATTTTTTTTTTAAAAAACATTTTTTTTAAATTTTTTTTTTTTGAAAAAAAATTTTTTTCTTTATTTTGACATATTGTAGAAGATCTGAACTTTTTTTCAAAGCAATCGTACTGCTTTAACTGCATAGGGACAAAATATAAAGCGCGTAGCGCCGCGTCGCTGTCTAGCGCATAAGCATTGGTACGGAACCCATAGAAATGTTAACAAAATGTATACTTATTGTTAAAATCTCTATAAAATGTCTGATAATTTGATGTGCGTATGTCTAATGATCATTTTTTGACCGCCGAATGGCTCATTTTTTACTTTTTCTCCATATCTCCGAAACCGCTAGACCTACCTTCATGAAAATTTTATCGATTCTTCATCTTGTCAATACAAGTGAAATGTTTTTGAATTATTCAAATCGGACGCTCCGTTCTCTTAAAAACTGAGTTACCGATTTCGGCACTTTTTGCCCCGTATCTTCGGAACGGCTAGACCTGCCTTTGCCAAAAACTAATCAGCACGTCTCCTTATCAATACGAATCGAATGTTTTTTGAATTATTCAAATCGGTTGATCCGTGTTCCCGAAATCGTCGACGAAAATTTGTATCCGCACATACATACACACACGCACATACATACATACATACACACACACACACACACACACACATACATCCATTTTTTCTAAGGTATGCCAAAATGTTCAGAAACCTTTGAAACGTAAAGATATATAAAAAATTTAATTTTCGATTTTTTTGCGATTACTATAACTTGCCCTACGGGAAGTTAAAAAATTAAAAAATGCAAACAATCTAATTTGATGACGTCATCGATCAGATACTCGGTATGTGTATTACATAAGGCATAAATAAAATTTGTAACTCCCCCTAGGGTGAGTTATAGTAATCGCAAAAAAATCAAAAATACTTTTTTACATAGCTTTACGCTTCATGAACCTTCTGAACATTTTTCCACACCTTAGAAAAATGGATGAATATATGTGTGTGCATGTATGTTTGGATACAATTTTTTGTCTACAGTTTTGGGCGCTCGGATCAACCGCTTTGATTGAATCAATAAACATTCTCCTTGTATTGACGAAATGAAGAATTGATTAAATTTTCTGGAAGGCAGGTCCAGCAATTTGGGAGATGAAAAAAGTTAAAAAAAATATTTGGCGGCCAATTAGACATATGCACATCAAATTATCAGATATTTTAAAAATCAGTACTAATTTTGTAACAATTTTTTAAGGTTACGTGCCAAGATTTTTAATTTTTAAAGTTCACTTATACGGTTCAAACAAATTTCAAAATTTTCAGAAATTCTTTTTTCAAAATTTTCAAAAATATACAAAGTGTTATACTTTAAATCAAAATTTTAAACTTACAATTCAGTTTAAAAAATGCATATATTTTATATGCGTTATTCGTTTTACATTTACACTTCATTTTAAAAAATGTATATATTTTATATGCGTTATTCTAAGAAAAATATCCTCAGATGGATTCATTTGGATCACTTGTTAATGTAAACATTCTTAAGAGTTTTGTACGATAAGATCGTCACTGTATTTTATATAAACGATAATATGTATAGTAATTATAATTATCTATTTAAAAACATTAAAAACAATGGTTATAAATCATTAATCAATATTTATTGATTATTGATTTTTTTTCTCGAATATTTCATTCTGGCACAGGAAGTTTCAGCTTAAGGCAGGGTGCAATGACCACTAGTTTTAAAATAAAATGGATTCTAAAAATTGTAATTGTAAGCATCAAAATCAAAAAATCAAAAATCAATTAAATATAAAAATGGTTTAAAATAGAACATAGAAGAAGAATTGAAAAAACTATGATGGGGCAATACTGTATATTATCATATGAAGCTTAATGCAAAATAAAATTTGCAGATTTATAAATCTTTCATATATAATATATTTAAAGAATGTCAGGAGTAATCGAAACAATGGTAAAACCGAAATACCGGTATTATTATTAACTACCCGTAGGGCAAGTTATAGTAATCGCAAAAAAATCGAAAATGAAAATTTTTGCATTTCTCGACGTTTCAAAGGTTTCTGAATATTTTGGCATACCTTAGAAAAAATGGATGTATGTGTGTGTGTGCGTGTATGTATGTGTGTGCGGATACAAATTTTCGTCGACGATTTCGGGAACACGGATGAAGCGATTTGAATAATTCAAAAAACATTCGATTCGTATTGATAAGGAGACATGCTGATTAGTTTTTGGCGAGGGCAGGTCTAGCCGTTCCGAAGATACGGGGCAAGAAGTGCCGAAAACGGTAACGCAGTTTTTAAGAGAACGGAGCGTCTGATTTTAATAATTCAAAAAACGTTTTACTTGTATTGACAAGATGAAGAATTGATCAAATTTTCATGAGGGCAGGTCTAGCGGTTTCGGAGATCTAACGAAAAAAGTAAAAAAAAATGCCATTTGGTGGTCAAAAATTATCATTAGACATATGCACATCAAATTCTCAGATAATTGATAGAGATTTTAACAATAAGTAAAAATTTTGTTTACATTCCTATGGGTTCCGTACCAATGTTTTTCCGTTAGACAGCGATGCGGCGCTTACGCGCTTTATATTTTGTCTCTATGCAGTTAAAGCAGTACGATTGCTTTGAAAAAAAGATCAGATCTTCCAAAATATGTCTAAATAAAAAAAAAACATTTTTTTTCAAAAAAAAGTAATTTTTTGTCCAATTTATAGTCTATCAAAAAACTAATTTTTTCGAAGTAATTTTTTTTCAAAAATGTTATTTGTTTTTAAAAAAATAATAATTTTTGATACAGGAAGTGCCAGCAATTTGCCTTAAAGCACGATGCCATGGGCCTCACTAGTTTTCTCGAATATTTCATTCTGGTACAGACAGTTCCAGCAATTTGCTTTAAGACAAGTTGCCACTCACCCCTAGTAATCAGAACAACGGTAATACCGAAATACCAATATAATTATATCGATACCGGTATTGAATACCGGCCAAAAATCGCCAGGTATCCCTGTATTCGGCACCTCGGCATCCCCGCATTGGAAGCCCTAGCTACAAGTTTCGATGTGTACGTATGACTCTGGTATCTCCCGACTGGCGAGTCCAAGCCAGCCGTCGAGTGCCAGCCTCGTCAGTACCTCTTCGGAGTCGCAAGCGGACGCAGTGCGCTCCCACGTACGAACCAGGTGTCGAACGCGTGCTCTTTACGTTACGTCGCGTAGTGTGTTGTCTTATAATATTACGAGTATACCTGCTTTGTGTCAAGCCAAAACCGGCTTCTTGTGCATCATTATCATATACTGCCGATGAATCCGGAACGTGTTATATCAAATTGCTCCATGTGTGGTTCTTGATTTTTGAAATAAAATTGAAAAAAATATTCTTGTGTGCATAAATTTAAGAAATGTCAATGTGTCAAGTGTGAATTATATATTTTTAGTTGTTAACGTTTTAGTGATTGTGTGTTGATTAAGTTTGAAAAATATTTTTGTGCCATAAATTCTGGGTGATAAAGCTAGGAATATTATTTATAACATTATCTTATCAGGTAGGATTTATAATATTTATAATATTTATTTATTATTTAATTATTCTTATTATCATTCATACGATATTATACGTCATAGTTATTGACAGAACTCAATAAGTTATAGGGCTAAATTACACATGAAAAATGCATAAGCAAAGAAGAAGATAAAGAGAGAGAAAACGTAAAAAAATAATTAAAATTTGAATAAAAAACACAAAATAAAATGAATAACAAATAAAAAATAAAAAAAGAACAAATGGTGGTAATTGCTCCAATAAGAATTGACTAATACAATTCTTATTGTAGTATCTTAATGCAGTACAATTTTTTGCATTAAGTCTATATAGACAGGCTTATGGACATTAGGATTATAATAAATTTTTGCATGATGTTTACAACACTTTACCTATCGACTACAAAAGGGACGTTTTTCTGGTATACATATTTATATAATCAATCAGAATAAATATTATTTCTTTAATATAACTCCAATGAGATTCCTCCTTTTTTCTTAACTTTTTACATTAAATCATATGACCATGGTCATTGATTGCATTTTACAAAAAGGATGTTGACGTAGTATTCAAATATCTTGTTTGTAATTAATATTTTATATAATTTTCGTCAGATAAAATTTATTGATGACTCAACCAAATCTTATTTGATCAATTGTTAATAGACGAGACCATAGTTATTTTCTTCCTGTCTTTTTGTAGTCAATGTTTAGAAGTAAATATTTTTATACTACAAATATTTTTTTTTAATAATTATCACTGTCAAAAAATATGACATCTACTAATTTTTTTGATTAATATAACTAAAGGCTGACCAGTGAACTAAGAAAAATAAAAAACTCCTTATAAAAAAGGCTTATTGTTTTGTTACATGATCTGCATTTTACAATCATTAACATTAATTTTTATTGTGACGTCTGATTTATATATTTTTCTACACCAAATAAGTTTGATATTATTCTTAATCAGTTTATTGATTAACTCATTTTATATTTATGATATTTATATATATGATTGATAAATGATTTTGTATATCATATACTGCCGATGAAGCCAGAATTTATTATATCAAATTGCTCCATGTGTGGTTCTTGATTTTTGAATTAGAATTAAAAAAAATATTCTTGTGTGCATAAATTAAGAAATGTCAATGTGTCAAGTGTGAATTATATATTTTTGGTTGTTAACGTTTTAGTGATTGTGTGTTGATTAAGTTGAAAAATATTTTTGTGCCATAAATTCTTGGTGATAAAGCTAGGAATATTATTTATATCATTATCTTATCAGGTAGGATTTATAATATTTATAATATTTATTTATTATTTAATTATTATTATTATCATTCATACATTATTATACGTCATAGTTATTGACAGAACTCAATAAGTTATAGGGCTAAATTACACATGAAAAATGCATAAGCCAAGAAGAAGATAAAAAAAGGGAAAACATAGAAAAAATAATTAAAATTTGAATAAAAAACACAAAATAAAATGAATAACAAATAAGAAATAAAAAAGAACAAATTGTGGTAATTGCTCCAATAAGAATTGACTAAGCAGTACAATTTTGGCATTAAGTCTATAGAGACAATTAGGATGATTAGGACATTAGGATGATAATAAATTTTTGCATGATGTTTACAATACTTTACCTATCGACTACAAAAAAGACGTTGTTCTGGTATACATATTTATATAGTCAATCAGAATAAATATTATTTCTTTAATATAACTCCAATGAGATACCTCCATTTTCCTTAACTTTTCACATTAAATCCTATGAACATTTTACAAAAGGGGTAATTGTTGATTAGCTCATTTTATATTTGATATTTATATAATATGATGGATGAATGATTTTGTATATCACATACTGCCCATGAATCAAATTTGACGTGTTATATCAAATTGCTCCATGTGTGGTTCTTGATTTTTTAAATAAAATTAAAAAAAATATTCTTGTGTGCATAAATTTAAGAAATGTCAATGTGTCAAGTGTGAATTATATATTTTTGGTTGTTAACGTTTTAGTGATTGTGTGTTGAGTAAGTTTGAAAAATATTTTTGTGCCATAAATTCTGGGTGATAAAGCTAGGAATATTATTTATAACATTATCTTATCAGGTAGGATTTATAATATTTATAATATTAATAAAATAAATAAATAAATAAATAAATAAATATATTTCAGTAAATATATATGTGTACATAATATTTCTTATTTCGGATTTTTACCAGTAGGTATATCATCCCTCATATTTGTTCTATCAATACAATAATAAGTATTTCAGATATACAAGTTGTGACATAATTCTGTGACAAAAAAAGAGGAAAGAAAATTTATCCCCAAAAAAAAATCACATAGCACTATTTATAATAACACATAATTACACAAAAAGAAGAAAAACAAAATAAAAGATTTATTCACTCTAAAAGAGAAAATCTGTGTCGAGCCAAGTATTATTTGCCGCTATGGGTCGATCTTTATAATATTTATTTATTATTTAATTATTCTTAGTATCATTCATACAATATTATACGCCAATCATAGTTATTGACAGAACACAATAAGTTATAGGGCTAAATTACACCTGAAAAATGCATAAGCAAAGAAGAAGATAAAGAAAGAGAAAACATAGAAAAAATAATTAAAATTTGAAAAAAACACAAAATAAAATGAATAACAAATAAAAAATAAAAAATAAAAAAAAACAAATGGTGGTAATTGCTCCAATAAGAATTGACTAATACAATTCTTATTGCGGTACTTTAATGCAGTACAATTTTTTGCATTAAGTCTATATAGGCAGGCATTAGAATGATAATACATTTTTGCATGATGTTTACAATACTTTACGTATTGACTACAAAAGGAAAGTTTTTCTGGTATACATATTTATATGGTCAATCAGAATAAATATTATTTCTTTAATATAACTCCAATGAGATACCTCCTTTTTTCTTAACTTTTCGCATTAAAATTAAAACTTGTGATTTTAATCATTTCAAAAATAAGTACATATTCCATCTAAGTATGAAGGATATTTTGTTATATGTACATCATTATTTAAAAAAAAATTAATTTAAATTAATTTGTCATAAAATACGAAAGCGTCATCTTCATTTCCTAGACAATATGATAATAATGCTTTATTTCATCTAAAAAGATAGTATCTTTTTCCACAAAAGACTTTTTAACATTATAAAGGTATGCAACTTGTAATAATTACTTATTTAGCTACTTACTCATCTTATATCTAGACAATTCCCTTCCGAACTTTTGAGTGAAAAACACTGCCACAATATTTATTTTTTCATTAATGAAATAGTAAAGATATTACATAAAATACAAGACAAACTGTGAAAAGTAAAAAACAATACTATGCCTAATCAATTAAATTTTATTGACCGAACAAATCTCTGTAAAAAAAACAAATTATTGTCGTAAAACCTCTGGATAAATAAAGGCAAGAATTCGCATATTAAAGTTATTTCTAAAAACTTTTCTTACCTTCATCGTATGTATCGACTACAAAAGGAACGTTTTTCTGGTATGCATATTTATATAGTCAATCAGAATAAATATTATTTCTTTAATATAACTCCAATGAGATACCTCCTTTTTTCTTAGCTTTTACACATTAAATCGTATGACCATTTTACAAAAGGGATGTTGACGTAGTATTCAAATATCTTGTTTGTAATTAATGTTTTATATAATTTGCGTCAGTTAAAACTTATTGATGAGTTGATAATTGTCAATTATATAATATTTACTCAATTGCTCGTCGAATGTACTCAACCAAATCTTATCTTATTTGATCAATTGTTAATAGAAGAGACCATAGTTATTTTCTTCCTGTCTTTTTGTAGTGAATGTTTATAAAGTAAATATTTTTATACTACAGATATTATTTTTTTAAAATAATTATCACTGTCTAAAATATGACATCTACTAATTTTTTTGATTAATATAATAAATGGTAGTGTTAATATTATTATATATGATGAAGTTATGAAATATAGAAAACTTCATATTAAAAAATGCTTATTGTTTTGTTACATAATCTGCATTTCACAATCATTAACATTAATTTTTATGCCGGCGTCTGATTTATATATTTTTCTACATCAAATAAGTTTGATATTATTTTAATCAGTTTGTTGATTAGCTCATTTTATATTTATGATAGTTATAAAATATGATTGGTAAATGATTTTATATATTATATACTGCCGTTTAAGCCAGAATTTATTATATCAAATTGTTCCATGTGTGATTATTAATTTTTGAATTAGAATTAAAAAAAAAATTCTTGTGTGCATGAATTGAAGAAATATCAATGTGTCAAGTGTGATTTTTTTTAAGTGTTTGTGTGTCAATTAGTTTAGTTTGAAACAAAAATTGTGCCATAAATTCTGGGTGATAAAGCTAGGAATATTATTTACAACATTATCTCTTCAGATAGGATTATTCTTATAATATTTATTCAGCATTTAAGTTTTCTAAATCATTTGAAATCACACAACATGCTTAGTTATTGACAGAACTCTAAGTTATAAGGCTAACTTACACAATAATTAAAGAAGGAAATTAAGAGAGAAAAAACATAAAAAATTGACAAAAATTTAAAAAAAATAAACATATACATTTAAGAAGGAATAACAAAAAAAGAACAATACATGAATAAAGAATGAAACTACATATAATAAATGGTAGCAACTGCTCCGATATGTATTGACTATGGGATACAATTTTTTTTACATTATAAAATTTATGCCGGGTTTAAATTTATGCCACCCAATGGCAATGATAAAATTGCCGTCCTATCACTCAAATTTTGTCGTTTTATCATCGATCAATTGAAGTTCGTTTTAAAAAGGCACTAATAATATAAAAAGAATTTTGATTTTTCAGGAAAATTACATAAATTTAAAAATCCCCAAAAACAAAAGAATCAAATAATTTTCTAAACCTTCATGGAAATAAATTAATTATTAATGAGCTATTTTGATAGTTTTCATTTAAATTTTCAAAATTATTTTATACAAAGTTTTAATTTATTATATAAATTATATTTCTTGAAATGAAAATATCATTAAGAATGAGTTAATTATATTGTATAGAATTTTTTTTTCACTTTCCAATTTTTGCCGCCTTAGAAAAATCGTCACTTCTTATAGGCGATTTATCAAGTAAATGAGTGTTATTCACGAATAAATTACAATATGCCTTAACAATGACTTTTTAAAACCCAGTAGTTTATCTTTTATTTGTGTATTATTGTAAATACACATTGCTTCATTAAAATGATTATAACTCAGATATTTATATATCTTTATAATAAGTATCCTATTCTTAGGTCTAATGTCTTGCTAAATTTACAAGTACTAGTGTTCTATACAAGTTTTTATAAAGTTTAAATTTTTATATTTTTGTACATATGTTATTTTCACCACATTTAAAACTCATTGATGCCTTCATAATTGTCATCTATATAATATTTACTCAATTGCTCGTCATATGTACTCAACCAAATCTTATCTTATTTGATCAATTGTTAATGGGAGATACTATAATTATTTTCTTCTTGTCTTTTTGTCGCCAATGTTTATGAAGTAAATATTTTTATATTTCAAATATATATATATATATATATATATATATATATATATGACATAATAATGATTTAGAGGAAAAGTCTAAAACAGGTTTTTTATTTAGTTTTATAAACTAGTACATTAGCCATAATTTGGTATTTAGACTTAAATAAAGTACAAGATTTTGATATATAGGGTCCGTCAGTTAACTTTTTTTTTGAAAATGCTATATATAAACTACTAAATGTTTTCTCAATCTAAATCTTTTCTATTTGAAAGTGCAATCCATCTGGTTAATACTCGAAAATAATTTCATTGAAATGGCTATCTAACTTTTGAATGACTGTCAAAAAATTCTAAATTGCTACCAATAAAAAAAAGTTATATGGCGGACCCTTTACATATAACGCCATATTATTTATAAATCTAAACTGTTTGATATTATAAAGTACAGAGCACGTACAGGCTTTATTGTTTTTTCACATTATATGCTTTTTTAATTTTAAAAATAATTCTCATTTCGGCGTATAATTTTTATTTGCCATCAATTAACTTTTATCACACATAACTCACTTTCTGTTATTTAATATTATTCTTAATCAGTTTGTTGATCAGCTGAGTATTTTCGAAATGAGTACAAAAATATTTTTTTTCAATATAAGTTCAGGTTTATTACTAAAGTAGTAAGATTTTTATTTTATTACTAAAATAATAAGTAAAGAAAGTAATTAGCGTTGTTTTGTTATACTCATGCGATTTCAATCATTTTAAAATATGTACACATTCGACCTAAATATGAAGGATTTTTTGTTATTATTAAATTTTGTCATTATCAAAAAATATTAATTACATTTAATTTATCATGAAATACGAAAGCGTCATCTGTATTTCCTAACAATATAAAAATAATACTTCATTTCATCCAGAAAGATGGTATCTTTTCCCACAATATACTTTTTAACATCATAAAGATATGCAATTCGCAATAATTACTTATTTAGTTACTTACTCTAAAATTAAAAATCTCATATCTTATCTTTCAATTTTATCATCTTATATCTAGACAATTCCCTTCCAAACTTTTGAATGAAAAACACTGCCACAATATTTATTTTTTTATTAATAAAAAAGTAAATATATTACATAAAATACAAGACAAACTGCAAAAAGTATAAAACAATACTATGCCTAATCAATTAATTTTATTGACCGAAGAATTCTCTGAAAAAAATACAAATTATTGCCGTAAAACCTCAGGATAAATAAAGGCAAGAATTCGCATATTAAATTAATTTCTAAGAACTTTTCTTACTTTCATGGGAAAAATGTGTGTATGTAAATAAAATCTTCAAGAAACATGAAATAAAATATAATTTTTATTTATGGATGAATATCGACATATAATTTTTTGTCATTATTAGTGGATTAGAATAAATTATTGTATAAGCATAAAAAATACACTAATTATAACAAATGTGTATGATTGGCACAAGTAAGTAATACTAAAACAGCCAGTAATTATGGATTAATACTTATTAATCCGATTAATTAACTACAATGTAATGATTTTCATCATTTTTTTTTGAGAAAAGACTTATTTGACGCATCCGAGTCAAAGCCGGAGTCTATATTCCACAGAAATGCAGTATTAAATTTGTTTGAAAGTATCATTCGTATTTATTATTTTATTAAGATTTTATCATTTTTCTAAATAATTGTGCTTATTCCATTATGGAACATCAGTAAATTTTTGGTAGAATTTAGGATATCTAAATCAAATGCCAAACCAGTATTTGGAGGTCTGGTTGTAAGATTTTATTTATGTTTTGGGGGCATCCATTAATCACGTGAGCGAGTTTTTGTGGATTTTTGGACCCCCCTCCTCCTTGGTGATACATGGTGATATTCAAAATTACCCCCCCTCCATAACCAAACTTTACGTAAAAAAACTGTATTTTTTTTGATTTTTTTTGAAAATGTTTGAATTTAAAAAAAAAAATCGGGTAAAAAATAAATACACGTGATACCCCTCCCTTCCCCACGTGATATTTCGTGATTTTTTGTCTAACCTCCTCTCCCCCTATAAACCTCACGTGATTA
>NW_020536999.1:56859658-56876180 GCF_003426905.1 Ctenocephalides felis
ATCAAGTTTAAATAGGGTTATGCAGATTTTAATAATACAAACTTTGTTTACAATTCTATGGGTTCCGTACCAAGATTTATAATGTTCAAGTTTTAAAAAAAAATATTCAAAAGTTAAAAATATCAAAAAGGCAATTTTCTTCAAGTTTTTTCAAACATTTCAAAGTTTTCAAAAGTTCAGAATTTTCAATTTTTGTAAAGCTTCCAAAAATAATAACAGCTATTTGCTTTAAGGCACAATGCCATGCACCACTAGTTAGAAATTTTTTGTGTAAAATCCACAAACCTTGACCATCAAAGCTAGATTATCGATGATATCTCTTGTATATTGCAATATATTTTTAATGATCTATGATACTGTTTGTATTGGAATGTGGCAAGAGGGTTCCACAGCAAACGCATAGAATTCCATCAAACAAATTTTAATATCGACTAAATATTCTCATTTTCTGTCCATTGTGAATATAACGAGCAAACACTCATGTATCACGATATGAAATGTCGTCAAGTCCTATTATTTCAATTGCCACGAACGCGAAGGAAAAGTAACAGTTCCTCGTTCTCTCTACGACAATTTCATGAATGTGTTCAAAATAAAATATAGTTGATCGGTCTGACTGATACGAGCGCGCTATGGAAATTGAATTTGCGGCCGGTAAAACTGTTTGAATAAGATATTGGATAAAGCGTTTTGGTTTTAAAAATAAATGAAATCAATCCGTTGATAGGTTTTCCGTTCACACAGACAGACAGACAGGCTCGAACGATGCACGCGAACAGATTTGCCGCATTGATACCTTAAACTGATTCATGCGCCTCCAGTTTACTCGGATGCACTTTTTCATTGTAGAGAATATAGATGGTGATTTTCCTTTGTTGTTAGAGATACGTACCTCTTCGTATTTAATAATTAATATTATTAACTTCCATAGGGTAAGTTAAAGTAATCGCAAAAAAATCGAAAATGAAAATTTTTGTATATCTTTACGTTTCAGTGGTTTCTAAACATTTTGGCATACCTTAAAATTAATGGATGTGTGTGTGTGTTGCGGATACAAATTTTCGTCGACGATTTCGGGAAGACCGATCAACCGATTTGAATTATTCAAAAAACATTCGATTCGTATTGATAAGGAGACTGTCTGATTAGTTTTCTTGAAGGCAGGTGTATCCGTTCCGAAGATACGGGGCAAAAAGTGCCGAAAACGGTAACTCAGTTTTTAAGAGAACGGAGCGTCCAATTTTGATAACTCAAAAAATCTTTTACTTTTATTTACAATATGAAGAATCAACAAAATTTTTGGGAAGGCAGGTCCAGCGGTTATGGACTCTCAATAAAAATATGGCGGTCAATAATGTTTATTGGACATATGTACATCAAATTATCAAATATTTTATAGAGATTTTAATAATGTTTTAAATAAATTTTAATAATTTTGCTGGGTTCCGTACCAAGATGCCATGCACCCCACTATATTAATTATAACGGTTAATTTATAAACTACGTAAAATATGGATTACTCATCCCTACAACAATGTTCAAGTAATCTCCGTATTGGCCATTGATAAGTTCCTTCGAAGGTTTGACCAGATCACAATATACACAAATAACTCTTGGTCAACTATTGTTCCTTACAAAGTATATGCACTCCTGATGTTTATGTCAGGATTATAAGTTGTAACTCATTTTGTTATCTAAAAAGAATGACTCTAATTGACTAATGCATAAAAGCCTTGCAAAATGACATTTGATTTGGAAGAGTCAGTACTTTAACATGTAAGAAGTCATAATTTAGTCGTAGAGCAGTAAAGTTTATTTATGTAATTTAGTTTTAGTTTAAATCAGTGGTGTATAGTGTATAAGTAACAATGAAATAAATATATTATATCAAAGTTTTTATATGTCTATACTATACTGATCAGTATATTTACTTATTTTATATTTTACTGTATTTTGGTGTTATTGGTAACTTCCACAAAGTACATATATACGAAAATAGATTTCTTTCTAATATTTATTTAATTATTATAAGAAACACGTAGTAGTTACAAAAAAAGAATACTTGCATAGGGTAGAGGGGGGGCTTAAAGTTCTGCGGATAATAAAAATGATCACCGATATCTCAAAAATAAGTAAGGTTTAAAAAAAATTTTAACAACCATATTTGGAAATAGAGAGAAAAAGATGTATAATCAACCATCACCTTGACTCTAACAACGTCGCTATCGGAAGATAACCAACAATGTTCTAAAATCCATAACAAAATTATTTTTTTTAGTTGTAAGTTTTTTTGATTGTGAGCACTATTGTATACTTTACCAGACCTTAATATGATTTCTAAGTCTACGTTATTTAATCGTGCTATAAGATGATTTGTTAATTTTAAATTAGATTCAACAGTTTATTTTATGAAACTTTATGAAAGCTCACACGTGGGAGGGATAAAAAGAACCAACTGAAACTTTACCGTGAATTTTACCCTGAAAAGGCATGAACAATAATAGAAAATAGTACATAAAAAATAAATCAAGTTTAAAGTGCAATTTGACAAGAGATAAATTAAATAAATAGTTATTCCAACTCTGCTAATGAATATTTCTGACTAAATGCCAAATCAAGGTTATATACAGTGAATGCGAAGAATGTGCTCATGCGTTTATACACTAAATTGATTAAAAACCGTCCCTTTAAAACATTGAATATTTTTCTACTTGGCTGTCCCGTTCTACCCTGACCATAGATAAACAAGTATAACCCCGAATATGGTGTAATATAAAAATTTTAAAAATGGATTAACCAGCAATTCATTTACGTAAAAAACTTTGGGGCTAGTAATTAGCAAAAAAAAAACGCCATGACACGCAAATAAATACTGACTGATAAACAGCATAAACACGTTATTCAAACCCATTGAATATAAAATCCCAGCAAGAGCAAATAAAACACACGCAATTAACAGAAATTTTAGGAAATTACTATGAGTATGTTAATTTTTGCACGCGAATATACTCAGTTTACAATCTCTAATTCGCTGTATGTTAACCACCATAAAAATATTTAGTATGCCTATTCACTAATATTCTAAAATTCACTCTGTATGCCTCAATTACTTTAGTTTCATTTTATATTTATCAAAAATGCAAGATGTCTTTACAGAATAAAACTTCCTTATTATTACCCAAAATTTATTATCATTAAGATTATTATTATTGGGGTTCCCCAGAGACGAAGTCATAATCTGATAGATTTTTTTACTCTTATGATATAATATATATAATAATTAAATACAATAGAAAATATTTAGTAATATTATTATTCACAAAAAAATGTTTAAAGTTTATTTGAGATACTCAGGTTTTATGATGAATAGATAAATCTAAACAAGCTCTAGGTTTAATTGTTCAAATACTTTTTTTTTTTAAATTGAATTTATCACCCAAAATGCGACCTGAGAAAATCTTTGTAGTTCTTTGAAAAATATTGCCATCTTTTCACACCATCATATATTAGAAAATACACAATTAATGCCATATGTGCTAATTGAATTAATTTTTATGAACCAAGTTAAATAAAATTAAAGAAATAATTATTAATGTAATAGATTCACAAATAAACCAAAATGTTAATATTATATTTTATAGGTCATCAGAAGTCATGAAATATAATGAATTCTTCGAAATGGGAATAAAATATAAAAGTAATCAATTTTGTTGCCTATTTAACTTTAAGGAGACTTATAAAACTCGGATTTTGCAACGCCCCTGAATCGCTTCGAATAAAATTCCAATCAAAATCGCTACTTAATACATTACAACCGATAAATTTGATTGAAACTGCGAGCAATCATATTCAAGAGCGCAATCAAAAAAAACCGGTCGATATGTACGATTATTATCATTGTTTTTATATCAAATTACAATAAAATTTATTGATTAGAATATTCCTAATGACAAAATCAAAAGAAATTGAGGTAAAATAGAGCTACACTATACTGATTATGAGAAAAATGAAGTACAATCATTCAAACAAGTTTCCATTATCTAAACAACAATTGTTCAACCAGTTTCCACTAAGTAGTAAATCTAAAAATCATTTTATTTAGTAAACTAAGATTAAAAATATGGATGAAATACTTGACTTGTGTTCCGTAGGCTGTAGGGCTAAGGATGTCCACAGTCTATTTTCTTCAGAGTAATTACTTTTAAATATTATTTCATTTCATTTTATAAACTTATTGATATTGTTTTACTTCAATTTCATATACCATTTACGATTTACGAAGGCAAGTTCAGAACGATTTTACCATATTGGGTTGTTATTACTATAATATGCCACGATGACCTTCGAGTTTCTTAATCATATCGCATCGTCCTTTCCTTCGTATGATTTCTTGTGCAAACGATTCAGGGCAGGTTCAAATCAAAATAATAATCTAAAATGATAATAAATAATCCAGTAAACGTAGACCATGACAATTTCTTTTCTGTACTTCATATCAAGCAGTAGTAATGAGAAAATATAGATCAAAATTTGTTTCAAGTGCAATCAGTTCAAATATTTCATCGAAAGTAGAGATGGGTCAATTTTACTTATTTATATAACAATAAGTACAGTGTACATTAAATTTATAGAGTTATAATGGTGTTGTAATTAAGTAAAAGTGATTAAAATAGATGTAACAAAATAAAAAATTTACTAAAATAAACTAAAAAGAAATAAAATAATTAAATACTACTAAACTAAATATATTACATAGTTGAATAAAATAGCATTTTTTTTTGTATGCAATAATTCTTGTCATTCTTCAAAACTAATTCTTTATGCCTTTAAAAAGTTGATCTCTAATGAAATATCTCCTTTAAATAGCAATAGATATAAATAAATGGAATAAATAAAGAAATTAATTAAATAAATTAATGAATAATGGAGAAATAAGATTATTAATCTATTAAATAGATAAAATGATTGTGATCCATCTGTGCTGTGTATACGAGGTCTGTTCAAAAAGTACCCGGAATTTTCGTTTTTTCAAAAAAATATTATTTATTCGTCTACATTAATGTGGTCCCCTTCAAGTAGTCCCCCCCAGATATAATACACTTATGCCAGCGTTTTTTCCAATTTTCGAAGCACCCTTGATATTCACTTTTTGATATGTCCTTGAGCACTCTCAGCGATTCGGCCTTTATTTCTTCAATCGAGGAAAAACCGCCGTCCTTTCATGGGTCTCTTCAAACTTGGGAATAGGAAAAAGTCACACGGAGCCATATCTGGTGAATTTTTGCACTTTGCAACACTTTATTTCATTTTTTACGCAAAATTTAATACAAATTCTTTGACTTTTCAATTCTTCCATTGTAAAAATCGCCGAGCTCAGAAAAACACGTCGAACCTTAGCGACTACCACAGACAAAAAACAGTGAATATAGCTGAAAATTTCATCATACTTTAGGGGCATGTATACCAACACAATAAAAAAAAAAAATTTGACAATCAGACACTCCAGACCCGCGAAATTTAATTATTAGTAATTCCGGGTACTTTTTGAACACACCTCGTATATATAACCTTGAAAAATGTTTTATTACTGTATAAAAAATTCAATTAATTTGTTATAGTTATGGTTGATAAATTAAGAGTTTGTTTTATATGGTACACGAATCTAAAAACGGGAACGTATAAATTATATATAAATATATATATTTATTATTCATAACCTTATCTAACCAAATATTGTAATAAAAGTGATTGCAGTATATTTTCATAATTTTATTATAGCTCTTAAATTCAAACAACAGATTTAAAGTTAAGACATAAAAAACATAATAAAGAATATAAAAGTGTGTACAGTAGAGAAACTAAAATTAAGAATAGTCAATAAAATGGTAACAATAAAAAATCATATACAAATATAAATAACAAATAATAATACTATTAATAATAGTGATAGTAAATGAATAAAAAAAATATAATAATAATTAAATAATCGGAAAATATAAACCCAAATATTGAGTAAATTATAAGTCGATAATTGGGAGTTGTTCTTTTCTGATATTTACAGTTCTCATATCTTGCTATCTTAATAAATTAGCAAGTGAGGACTAATATATAATAACTTAATAATTTGAATCATTTATAGATTCTATTCAAAATCTAAGCTCATAAATGAATTAAAATCAGACCAAAATTGAAAAAATTATAACCAAATTGGAAAAGAATCAGAATTAAGTATTTTTGCGCAATTTTGTCTGAAGCTACGAGAGTGTTTTTTGCAGGAGCGCCGCTGCTGTACGGAACAGCAAGATATTTTAAGAAATTTATATCATTTTCAATAAAAAATATTAAAAAATTAAAAATAGCGCTTCTGATAAACTAATAATAACTATCAAAGTTAGAATTACCAATAATTTAACTCATAGTGATAAATCTTAAAGCACAGACCGGCGCAGATCATGCTGTCCATAGACTACACCCGCACACAGTTCGCAATGCGGATGTGGTCCATAGACGACACTGATATACACAGATAGTCAAGTGGATGTCGTCCATGGACGACACTCGCGTAACAAAAGGAATAAAATACAATAATACATAGCCAACTTACAGATGGAATTAGAACTGGCGACTGACCTTTGTTGAACTTACCAAATAACTTTAATAAATTTTTGTAAGTACAATAATAGCCAAACTGTAATACACTTTAAGTTTTTGTTTTTGGCTATGAACCTTATCGCCTTACAAAGTTTCATCGAAATTTCGGACAAATAAAACTTTATTCTCTCTTTCTTAGACATCTTTGATCTTTGAGAGATTTCTGAACATTTTGGCATATCTTAGCAAAAATGGATGTACATGTATGGGTGTATGTAGTATATATATGTATGGATGCAACGTTTTTAGGAGCACCGGTCAATCGATTTGAATTATTCAAAAACTATTCGATTCCTGAAAGTTCCAAAAATTTGCCTTATTTGCCTGATTTATAAATCTGCGTTTATATATGAAATACATTTATTCAAATTTAAAGATTCATTTTCCCATCCGAGCCGAGACTTACCGGCTGGCGACAGGTCATGGTGAGCGAGTCATCGCCGATCGTGACTTCGAAACCTAAGAGCCAAAACACTATTGAACGAACAGATTCGTCCGTCGACGATCGGTGCGATTCATAAGTAATAATATATAATATCGGACTACCGACGATAATTTTGAAGTAAAAACATCTTTACCAAGCTATATATTCTCATACTTTATCAAAGGCTGGTGCATTCAATGGACGGGTTTAAAATCGTAAAATTTCATAGTAATTTTGTCGACCGATGGACTGATTGAATATAAAATCTCAGCAAGAACAAATATAGCACATGCGATTAACATAAATTTTAGCAAATTAATATGAGTATGTTAATTGTTACACGCGAACATACTAAACTTTACAATCCCTAATTCGCTGTATATCGACAACCATAAAAATATTTAGTATACTCACTATAACTACCTAAAAAACTACTACTATACCTACTGTAATTTTGTACAATAAAACTGTGCCGTTTTTATACTTTTTTAAATATTGAGATATTAATAAATTTCTATTGGAATCTATAGTATTATAGATTATAGTATATATTCTAGCTATTATTTTCCTCAAATAGTAAGAAAATCGTTTTTATTTTACGCAGTATACATCTTGCAAAGTTTCAGTTGAACAAATAAATACAAATTAACAATTTAAATCAATATTACGCACACACCCAAATACTTTTTCCAAATTTGGTCTCATCCGATTCAGAATGGCTTGAAACGTCAAGAAAACATAAAATTAGCAAATCGAATTTTTTATAACAAACTTCTCCTTCGGTAAGTTAAAAATATATACTTGATATTCGATGGTAGATCGGGTAGAAATCTGCATCATGATTATCTCAAAAACAAGTAAAGTATGATATTTTTCAACAATACTATTTTAAAGTGAAGGGCAATAGATGTGTAACAAGACATCGCCGTTGAGCGACGACGATATCGTCACAAAATTTACGGCCACATTGTAAATTTTATGACGAAAGAATTGTTTTCGTCGTAATTTCATTTGATTTTCAGCACTGTTTAGTTTTCGACACCTAAATATAATTTTAAATTTGTAAATTATTCAATACTTCCATAAGACAAATGCTAATTTTAAGTTCAATTCAACAGTTTGTGGATAAGGTATAAAGGACTTTCTACGCCTTTCTCTGGCGAAGTGCAAGCAATAAAAAAAATAGTATATAAAAAAATTAAAGGAATAATAGTTGAAAAGGTAAATTTGAAAAAGCATAAATAAATTAATTATTATTATAACTATGCTGATAAATATTTTTGACAAAAGACAAGGTTGTAACGGTGTAATCTTTGTGAAAAATTTGCCCATGAAATTTCTATTTTTCGTAGCTAAAATAATAATCTAGTTGAGAAATTATAGAAAAATAGTAATAAATATATTTTTGCAAATTTTATTGAACTTAGATAGTTGTTTGTTTGATATGTGTTATTTGTTGTGGTTGTGATACAGTTTGTTTGATTTTCACAGTATAATTACTTAAAGTCAATTTGTACCTTTGTGTCTGACATACCCTATAGACATTGCTAACGTGACAAACAAAATTTTCCACAATCTTCAAATAAAATTTTTCTATAAATTTTATTTTTTCAAAATCAAATTTTCATCTATCAATTATTTGTAAAACAGAAAGTTCTATAAATTTTCCTTAAAAAATGATGAGATATTGTATGCTAATTAGTATGATTTTCTGCTGCAAACCACTTCCTTTCAAATCAAGCATCTACTTCCGTCGCCTCCACAAAAGTTCAACTGAAACTAGTCTTTTATTTTTTTAAAAAATAAAAAATCAAGAATCATTTTTTACTATTCACGACTTATCCATGGATTTGAAATTCAAAGCACAGCGTATCCTAAAATCTCATTACGGCGGCGGCAAAAGATTTATGGAACGAAGTGAAGCCGAGCGTTCAAAATTCCGTCCTGGCGACATTGACGGAACTGTGAAATACATTTTCGGAAACGCGACAAGAGTCCGTACTTGCTGCATATATTTGTAACACGTACCAGGAAAATAGATCTTGAAAGAATCCACACGAATAATAGTCTCATGAAAAATAAAATATAGTATTGCCTTTTTATTGACGTAATTCTTATTTTAGACGTACATAATTTGAGGTAGATAGATGGCAACTTGTTTATTGGGTATTAAGCTTTACCGCTGGCACAAATATTAGCTGCAGAATTTTATTTTCTCTTTTATTTACAACTGGCCAGTTAAGGACATTTAATAAATTTGATGAATTTACAATAGTCGGCCGAAAAGGAAAGTTGTATACTACAAGGACATGTTTGAAAAAACAACTCAGTAGTTGTTTTTCCATTCGATATAAAATTCACAATATTTTATTGATAATTATATAACTTTAACTATTTACTTATTAAATAATTTCTTATAAATAATGATTAAGTTATTTCCATTTATTATCAGGAGAGTCGATAGCTTAAATCCAGTGGCCTAATCAATTTTCTTGGATAGTTCTCTGTTATCAAGGAGTTTGCTAATGAATTTGGGTGACTGATTAGCTTGTTTCTATACTTATGTGCTGTTTTTGTTATTACTTCATTTATGGTAGGTGAATTCATGTCGACATAAATCAACCAGTTGGAAACATATTTTAGAGCTCCTAAGTCAATTTTCAAAAATTTGTTTTGAAATTTCTGAATTATTTCTATATTAGTCTTATGAGCACTGCCCCATAATTGTATACCATAGCACCAAATTGGTTTGAATAAAATTAACGAACAAATAACAATTCGAAGATCAGATAAAATCGAACAAATCTCCAAATCGTGGCAAATAGCACATATGAAGGCAAACTGTCTACACTCGTAATGATTATTAAAATCCGTCATAAAATAGTGGTAAGATTAATACAAATTAATCTTGTTTACTGTGAAGTGGATGAGAAGCTTTTCGCTCATAATAAGTTATCTCAATATAAATATAGTAGTTCTTATACTACTATATTATAGATGATCCAACTGGTTTTCCTACTCTACTGGTCAAGCTGCTAACTGGATTATGGGGAATTATTATCAAGTACAAACATTATGATTAACTACAATAGTTTTGTCTTTGTACAAAATCAATGGCAAAATACATTTAGAGTGTCTCAGCAAATAGTTGAAATCAGCATGCTGATTTTGGAACTTTACTAGTAAATGACCCATTCACAAATTCTACTGAAAGTTGTTGATTTTAATGTTTGGGTGATAGTATGAAATTGCATAGAAATGGTATTCATTTATGTCAAATTCCATCTCTATTCTGGCATATAATATAGATGATAAAGCTGGTTTTCCTACTCTCCTGGTCGAGCTGCTAACTGGATCATGGAGAATTATTATCAGTACAAAACATTATGATTAACTACATTAGTTTTGTCATTGTACGAAATCAATGGCAAAATACATTTAGAGTGTCTCAGCAAATGTTCGATGTGCTCATTTTGGAATTTTACTAGTAAATGACTCACATCCACAAATTCTACTGAATGTTTGAGTCACAGTATAGAATTGCAGAGAGATGTCATTCTTATTCCATCCTCGTGTGATAACATCATGAATTGTTTTTGTATCAAAATCAATGGCAAAATACATTTAGAGTGTCTTAATAATTGTTTGATATGCTAATTTTGGAACTTTGCTAGTAAATGACTCAAATCCACAAATTCTACTGAATGAAGGTTTATTTTAATGGTTTATTTTAATGGGTCACAGCTTGGAATTACAAATACATGGCATTCTTATTAAATCCTGGCGAGATAACATCATGTTATGTCTTTGTATCAAAATCAATGGCAGAATACATTTAGAGTGTCTCAACAATTGATATGCTAATTTTGGAACTTTACTAATATGACTCAAATAATTCAAATCCACAATTCTACTGAAGTTGTTGATTTTAATGTTTAAGTCACAGTATGGAATTGCAGAGAGAGGTCGTACTTATTCCATCCTAGTGTGATAACATCATGTGAAATTCCATCTCTATTATGGCAAAAACAAAACACTTGAACGTAGTACCAATAATTGTCATAAGAATCGATGCCGTCATTTCATACTTTATAAAAATAAACTGGCAATTTTGGTCGGAATAATATATTTCGACCTCCTCACGATTAGACCAACAAGAAAATAATTGTTACTAAATAAATTATTGATTAGACAGACAGAAAAAATTATGATTGGACAAACATTTTTAAAGGCATCCAAATCGAATACAAAGATTCATTTCTAATATTATAAACCAAAGCCATTAATCATAGCAAACAATCTGATACAGATAAGTAGCACAGCTCTATTTTTGCTGGAACATATAGATTTAAAATATGTTTCTAATTACAGAAAACCTTTCCAAGATATTGCTGCATCTAATAATATAATGAACAATCAATAAACATGGATCTGCCTATCGGGCAGACTACTGATTGCCATTATTATACCTCTTCCAAAATTGGTTTCAAACTTGTTTAACTTATAAAGTATTGATAACAATACATTAGTAATTTTCTAAAGCTGATAATTTATGTTTCTTAACAAAACCATTTTGAGGTCAGAAATTTTGTATAAAGAGGGCTACAACGTTTTCAGAAACGTCAAGGTGAGGAGTGACCCATGAAAGGTTGGCAAACACTACCTTAAAGTTTCAAAGCTCGTCAATGGAAAATGTATTGTATGAAATGAAGCGTAAAATATAGGTACATCTATGGTTTGGAAAACCATCCACTTTATCACAGCAATCTTATGTAAGATGCAAGAACCAATATGAATATATCATTGAAGAACAAATACAATAGCGACGTGCTGCCGCAAAGATTGATTTGAAAATACAATTCTACTGTGTAATAATTTTAGGCTGAATGATTGATACGTTTCCAGATATACCGATATACAATATAGCTTCCAAACGATTCTTATTTGCCTTCGGGCTAAACGAGCTACCTGCACTGAATAACATCACAATTGACTGATCGTTCTCATATATTATTACCTTTAGATTTATTTATGTAGGACGCATATCGGATATCTATACAAAAGCCCCGACACGTCGACGTGCGATGCATAATGAGGCGAAATTTGCGGCTATCCGAGACATTAATCATGTGAAATTGCACTTAACACAATTAATATTACAGAAGCAATAAGTTTTAATGTGCGAAATTATTCGTTAATAATATCGAGATGGGAATATAATTGTTACGAGTTATTGGAACCGCAAATAGTTTTCTTATCACAGTTTCATATTTATTGCCTGTAAATCTCTCGTAATTTAAAATTATGTGCGACTCATTCCTGTTTTTTATATGATGGAATCAATTTGTAAAACGCGTGATATGTATGGTTCATTATAATAAGTATAGAATTCTATGTCAAATTGATGTCGAAACGATAAAGAAAGCGGATAGTGGGCAAAAAGGTCTACCGCCGATATCTCAAAAACAAGAAAAGTTAAAAAAATTTCAACAAAAATTTAAAAGTATAGGGAGTTTGTGTGTTTGATATGTTATTTTTTGTTAATAAAAGTGGTTATATAAAAATGTATGCTACTATTTTAAATACTAAATACTCTGATTGTTACAAATGACAACAAATATCTAACGAAAACTTTTTAAATAGTTTTTCTTTGAAAACCCGCCCAATGCTATCCAGAAAAGTTCGAACTCTGATAAAAATAAAGAATTTTTTTTTAGAAAATAATCGTACATAGATGTACGTCCAAATTATGTTTTTTATATTTTTAAACTATTGTTGAACGATATGTATTTTTTTCACAATAAAATTTATCATACACTAGTGAGACGTAGAATTTTACGTCAAAATATCTGGAATAATAAAGATACTTTAAAATGTTTAGCTTCTTATACACCCTAATATGTGTTTGTTGTGAGTATGCCTATGTATCTTTGAAATAAAATAAAATTGCATGAACAAAAGATCATTAATTATTAATCACTGTAGTAAATAGCATTTTCATTTTATGCAAAATTAATAGCTTTTCAATCAATGTTATTATCATTTGTCACAAACACATTGCGACAATTAATTTCGTTTTAATTCCCGAACAGATTTGTAGGAAACGCGAAAAAAAATCATTTGTTATATCAATTTACGCTAACAGTCACTGATGTTGTCCGACTAAACTGAATGGTAATTTTAAAACAATGCGTTTTTGATCAACGCATCTCGTGTCCTCTCTATCCGCGCATTATGGCCATTATATAATACCTTTTAGTTCAATAATACTATAAATTTTTGATATAGAATGAATGATTTATTCCATACCGATATATTTTCCATAGATTAGCCCGATGTGGTATTCTGTGCGCTGTGATGATGCATCCATATAACTCTTTTATGTAAATTTTCCGCGCTGGTATTGTAATAGAGAATGCACTAGATGCGCTATCGCGGGCACTATGTCAAAACGTATTCCGAATTTCAGAGATTTATTGCCTAATGAAAATTTTAACGTAATATGCGAATCCATCATATTGTTTGTTTTTTAGATTTTTCCAGTTTCCATACTGGCCGGACTTTACTCAAGGCATTCTTTTGTCCAAGACAACTATGTGCAGGAAGATGGATCGCCGGGGCATGATGTTAGGTTGGAAAGAATATTCTATCACGATGGAATAATTTAATTGTCTATAAACGTTTCATACAGTGTAACGAATTTATATTGCCATATTTTCTTTCAGTTTATTGAATGTTTTGTAATGCAAGGATGTTGTTTGTCTTTTTGTTTGTCTACTCATAATTAAAATGTAAGCGAATAATGCAACAATTGCAGAACGGATACTATTTATATAAATGTTATAACATGTATGAAACTTTGTGTTGCTTTTCCGTTTACAATTTCTATTTTTCAACCTTTTATTGTTCTATTTCATCTAATGTTGATTTTATTGACTGGATGTAAACAAATCAGTACAAAAGAAACCTCTGACAAAGTTTGGACTATGTCAGCAGAAACAAAAATTGTTTTTCAGAAATATATGTTACTTCAAGCATCATGTTATTGTTAGCCCATAGGTAATAAGGGACAGTTAGAGCGCAGACAGGTCCAGGTCCACTATTTTATGTTTAATTTTAAAGAAGTTTTACGCAATGATGAGTTAAAATGAAGTAAATAAAAAATCTGAACTTTAAAATCATTTCTCAGTCAAATTGGACCTTTGTGCCCCACACTGGTAAATACGATGATGGGTCTGCTGCTCTACAAACATTTATTATGCTGTTAATACTAACTGATTTTTTTTTAAATAATCATAGTGATTGTGTCAACAAAATTAAATTTCATCATAGGGTAAGGCGGGGTAAAAGAGACCAATTAGAAATTTACTGTCTAGGCCAAATAACTAACCTTACAAGACTTAACATATAACAAATAAAAAACTATCAAACTATGCTCAGTAAAATTGCCAGCTACATCCTAATTATATAAATATATTTTTGTACTGTTTTTTCTACAATTTTTCATCTGCCAATAAACGGGGTAAAAAAGGCAACCATATACAATGTCACATTTTCAATTTGAAGGCATTTTATGAAATAGTAAATAAATTATTTAACAAATGCAAAATAAAAATTTTATATGCACTTTGTTGTTTAGATTACATCGCATATAACCTTGATCTGGTATTTGGTTAATCAAGAAATATACATCAGCAAAGCGGGAATAGTTATTACTTTTATTCATCTATTGCAATTGCCATTTCAATTTAATTTATTTTTATTTTCTATTATCTTATTTTTACATTATTCCTTGAAAATAAACTATCACAAAAAATTAATTCGGCAGCATTCTATGCTTGTATGTAGAACTTGTAGAAGTTACTACGTTATTAAAAATATGTCTGCAGGTTTTACTCATGTGAAACATCGCTAAGAATGTTTTTATTTCGAAAGTTCAGTACTTAATTTACGGAACAAAAAAGTTAAAAGCGACGACATCAAATTCAAAAGTTAAAGTTAGATCGGAGGAGTTCATATTCCGACATGCATATTAATAGAACACCTAATCGGGCGCGATGTAGAACGCGAACCCTAATCAAAGGAAAACCGTCAACAGAGAAGGTTAATCATGTCAACAGCAATTAAGGCAGAAAAACATCTTCTCGTTAACGAAAAATATGAAGAGAGGCAGATTTTGGCGAAAATAAGCGGATAAATGTAAAACAACATTAATTACACAACAGCGGAGCATGTTAAATTAGTAATACAAGACGCACGAGCTCGAAAATCAGGCATCATCAATTCTGAGAATCAAGTAGATTGTTTATTTCATAAATTTTGCTTTTGAGTGAAATTTCGTAACTTATATAAAAACAAAACTTCATTTCGTAAATCAGGATTTCACGATATATTAGGTGAAGTAAAGAAATCTATTACTTCAAAATAGTTGGCTTTTATTATCTGTATCTCACGTTATTAGTCCGATGATTAGTAAAAAACGTTTTTTATCAGTTTTGTAATTGATTGACTCAGTTTGTTTGAGCGAGTATCAAAAATGGACACTAACAAAGAGAAAATACACTATAATTTACACTAGAGATGAGCTTATCATGTTCGAAGCCGGATCGGTTAGAATTTGGACTCCGCTTCAGAGAGGAGTTATATCCACTTAACAACTCCACAACTCCGACAACTTTGACACATAATGCTAGACACAAATGTGTTCTCTAGTGTGTTGTTAACATATCTAAGGATTTATAAGACTTTGGAAATAATTTACAAATAGTTCAAACATTTTTGTTCATTTTATTATCATAATTACTATTTTATGCATTTCAATATGCATACAAATCTCAAATTGACAAAAAACTTGGGAATCAAAATCATTTTGTAATTATTCTTGAAGAGAAATATAGAATTTTTTGAATATGTTTATTTTTATATGAAAATAATGCAGTAAACTTTATATATGGAATAAGAACACAATCTTGGTGTATAATATTTTCACAAAATATTAATACCTCACATTCTTTTATTATTTTCCCTTCTAGAATTAATTATACATTAGGTAGTTTGATTAGTACTATTACTTTTACACAATTATAAATCATATGTGTAAAAATTATAATATAATAGTAAATATTTTTTATCTGGTTGTATATCATTATAAAGCTCATTTACGGATAAACATCATCGTATACAGAATGTAGAATACAAAATAGCATATTTTGAGGCATTATATACCCGGAAAGTCCTAAAACTGGCTGTGAGACGAGAAAAAACCCACTTCTTTCGACCCAAATCTTTGTATTAGTAAAAAATCTCAAGCAAGTATCTGCACATGTTAACAGATTTAGTGTCAGTTTAGGGAAGTCGGATATGACAAATCCTGTGAGACAACTCCACTCGGATTCACTCCGAGGGAGGAGTTGTATCAGAGTGATAAATCCGGAGTCAGTTAACCAT
>NW_020536999.1:56877180-56940397 GCF_003426905.1 Ctenocephalides felis
CTGTTTTCTTGTAGAATTTCACTCTACGAATGAAATATGAATTATTTAGGTAATTTTGCTGGCAATATTAAATCATAATGAATTACAATATAATATGATTAGAATCATTCCATAATGGATTAGGTCAGTATTTTGTGCGGGCCTAGTAATAGAAAAAAAAAACTAAATTATTTGCTTCTAAAAAATATGAGTTTTGCAAACATTTCAAGTTTCATTTTGACTTTTTTCAGTGGATAAAATACACATATTTATCGGAAAAACACGATAACCACAGTAGATACATCAAAAGATCATGTTGAAGAATAAAATTACATAGTTCGACAATTAATATAGGTTAGAGCAAGACTTGAAGGTCCGCGTGTAAAAAGATCCACCAATGATATCACAAAAACAAGTGAATTTAAGAATTTTTTAACAAAAATATTTGAAAGTAGAGGAAGAAAGATGTATAACCAGCTACCTTGATTCTTACAAGAGATCTTATTGGGAAATAAACGGCAATGTTTGAAAATACATAACAAAAGTATTTTCTTTCGTTATTTGATTTATTGGTTGTGAGCACTGTTAGTTTACGAAACCTTATTAAAATTTTAAGGTATACCTTCTTTGAGTGTTTTATAAGATGTATAGCTAATTTCAAGTTAGATTCAACCGCTTTTTTTTTAAAAACCTCTATAAAAGCTTACACGTGTGTGGGGCATAAAGGACCAACTGAACCTTTACCCTGTCAAAGCTGTAAACAATAGAAATAGTAAATGGACAATAGAAAATAGTAAATGGAAAAGAAAATAAGTTGAAACAACAATTTTACAAGAAATAAATTGAATAAGTAGTTATCCCAACCCTGTTCATAAATATTACTTATGAAATACCAGATCAAGGTTATATACAGTGTTATATCTGTAAAAAATGTACCGATAAAAATATATTTTGCATTGGTTAAATAATGTTGCAATTATTTCGTAAAATTGAAAATAAATCATTGAACCTGTTTGTCTCTAGGCCGTTCCATTTTACCCCGCCTATGGGATAAAAAGTAACATGTGACAAATTTTTAAAAACAACAGAAAAAATACATTTTTACAATAACGAATTAACTGGGATTTTTACTAAACATAGTCAGATAGTTGTTAGTTTGATATTTGCTATTTGTTGTGATATTATGGAAATAATTAAATATATAAAAATATATTTCCATGTATAAAAATATGTATTGAATTTTGTTGATTATAAAACTTTACAAAATGCCATGACTATTTGTTTCTCTCAAATTCACGAGGATCACCTGATTTCCACAATATAATTGGTTTGGTTTTCACAATATAATTGCTCAAAAGTCAAATTGGATCTTTGGGTTCCATCTTATTTCAAATCTCTCATATGAATTTTACATATAAATATTACTTCAAGTAATGATCTGGCACATTTTTTTAATCACTATTATATTTACAACTGTCCAGTTAAGAACATTTAGTAAATTTGTGGAATTTACAATTGTCAGTCATAATAGGGACATTGTATACTATATTTACATGTAAAAAACAACTCAATAGTTGTTTTTCCATTCGTTATAAATAATATCAAAAGTATTTTAATGATAATAATACAAACTTAACTATTTTCTTATAAACAATTTCTTATAAATAATAACATGTTAATTCAATCTTGCACATAAAGATCTTAAATTAAATTTACTTCATTCAAGTAATCGCTATGACTTTTTATCAATTTTAGCAGGTACATTGGCAGTATGGCAAGTTCATAAAAAATAAGTGAATTAATTAATATCATTATTATTCAGTTTATTGTTTATATACCCATTTTAGTACTTTTTTATGACAGCATATTTTACACTTTACGCCATACCGAGATAAATGGATGATTTTAAAGTTTTTAACTGGAATTTTAATTAATGGAGTGTCCATTTAACGTGTTTTGCATATTTTATAGACCTATATCAGCAAATTGGTTTTAAATTATCGACACTAAAATCACAAATCGATGTATCAGCTTTCAGTTTAATTTATTAACTTTTATGGTATTTTTATGTTTTCTCTTTAAACTTGAATGTTGGATACAATTCTATATAATCCAAAAATATTTATAAAAAACTTCGTTGCCTGTTGAATAAATGCATTTCCAGTTGCAAATGTGAATTGTATGTGCGTTATCAAATGAAACCGTCGGACGTAAAGTTGGAATACAATATAAAATTGATTTTATTATAAAACGAAAATATTAAAACGTATTTTATTGTTTTTAATTTGCAATATATAATTGATTACTTGTAATTTAATATAATATTCCATTTTATGATTCATATGTAAACTATTTATTAATTGAAAATACATATATGATTATTAAAATGTATTAATGAATAAAAAATAAATTTTGCAAAACATCTATTGGTTTGAATATTTAAATTTGTTATGTGTTTTATAATTTTTTTTTTTAAATTTATTAATTGTTGAGATATGTATTTAACGTTTTTCAACCACAGTATTGGATATGAGACTAATTGAAATTATGAGTACAAAAATTAAAATCGATAGATGTTATTATAATTTATGTAACATATAAAAAAATATATATGTGTATGTTACTTATTCATCTTTGACTATGAAATTGTCATTTCATGATATATTAGTCTCACAATGTTAAGAAAAATGTCACAAGTTTAATACATTCAAAAGTTCTTAAATTAGTGAAATTAATTTCTCAGAGTAAATTTCATACATTTTAATTATATAAAAAACTATATATATTCTAGAATTTTGTAAAAAACGTATACTCATGATTAAAATTATATATGTTATCTAATAACTTATTTTATTGGCTACATACTTATTGTTAGCTGTTGAATTATTGGAAACCCAAAACTTTTTGAAGAAAAGTGTATTATAATACGTCATTCTCAAAAATCTATAATTTTTGACAATGCCAAAATGTTTTCTAGAACATCCTGGCTAAGTAAAAAAATTGATTTTTAAAAACTAATATCAATTTGTCAATGATAAATCTCTAGACTTTTTTTTTAATATTTAGCAAAACCAATAAAATAAATGAAAATATACATATACATTTTTCTCAAACGTTGACAACATGCCTAAATGATTTCTAGAAAAAGCGGGAAAAGCGAAGATAAGTAAAGTATTCATTGTTAATTTTTTATATCAATATGTCAATGATGAACCTATAGCCGTTTTCCTGTTCATTGAAATCTTTACGAAAAGAGTGAGTATTTTTATAAAGATCGCTTATATTAGGTCTCTACTAATTGTTTTCCTTCATAGCGTTAAAAAAGTTCGAAATATCATAACAAATATATAGGTACATATTAATAAAATCTTTATGGAAACTCTACTATATGGTTTTCATATATTTAGTACTCGTTTTCACCTCGAAAAAATTTTTGCTCTCCTATGTTCTTCTTGAAAGGCTGAAAATGCCATTACTAAATCCATTTTTCTTTATCTCATATGATTACTAATATCCAAATATTCAGTAAATCTAATGGGTATTATTATAAGAATAAAAATTTTAGTTGCTTTACCCAAAAAGTATCGTTTCGTCAACACAAGCAAAGGTTTTTGAAGTAAAACCTTTTTAGGCGGGACTAGAGTGTAAATCCAAACAAATGCAACGGAAGTGCGTTACGGCAGATAAGATAAGATAAAAATCAAGTGCCAATGATTCGTCATTCGCTCTCGATGATATCATTTCTGTACGGGTCGATTGTGATTAGTCGTCGCGTATGTGAATAGAGATATGTCGTTGTATGCGTACCGGCATCAACAGTGTATGCGCACCGATATCAACAATCCAATCGGCATAGATAAATAAACATTTTAAAGTTACATCGTAGTACAAATCTTGATTTAATGAAAAAAGCCTAAATCAAAAGAATATTTTACCCTGGTCCTTAATATTTTACCCTGTTTCTCAATACTTTACCTTGTTCCTTAGAAATTATTTCTATATTATTCGTAGTTTCTATTATAAAAACGAATATTATAGAAGCTACTAATCAGCAATTACTTCATTTCTCTAATTAAAGTTCATTTCTAAATTCTAATTACAATGACAAACCGATCCTGTCATATTTGAAGTTTGACTTTAATTATATTATTGTTTTTAAATATTATACATATTTTTAATGCTATTATAAATATATAATTTATAATTTATCATTATATGAATGTGTATAATGGTTGACACTAATAAATGTGTCAACGAGTGTTACCATATTACTAAGAAATATTATTCAAAATTGTTATATGATGTATTTATTTTGATTTAAATGCCATCTTGTACAGTAGCAAATAAGTTTTACTTCAATCGCGTGTGAACCTTACGCGCACTCTTTTTTAAATCATTCAAATCAGATGCTTTGTTCTCTCAAAAACTGCTATTTTTTGCACGCTTCGTTTCTTCGGAATAGCTAGACCTGTATTTGAAATAACGAATCAAAACTTCTCCTCATCATTACGAATTGAATGTTTTTTGAATCATTTAAATCAGATGCTGCGTACTTTCAAGAACTCGTTTTTTATTGACTGTTACTTATTTACCGACTGGACATGTCTTTGCCCAAAGCTAACCAGCACATCTTCCTATCTGCAGAAATCGATTGCTTTTTGAATTATTCAAGTCGGTTGATCACTCACACATACATCAATTTTTCTAAGATATGTTAAAATGTTCAGAAACTCTGAAACGTGAAGATATGCAAAAAAATTTAATTTCGATTTTAGGACGATTACAATAACTCACCCTACGAGAAGTTAATTTTGCATGAAAATATATACATTTTACCAAAATTGTAGCAAATCCATGTATACCCACAAATCCATCAAATTGATTTCCAGAACATCCTGGTACGTAAAGATAAGAAAAAAATCATTTTTGATTTCTTGCCATCTCAATAACTTAATAATAATCAAGGCAATAATTTTCTCATTCCACCCCATACGATGCAAATTGTTTCCCCGCCAAGTACATACCTAGTACGGTATGTCGCGTATAAAATCGCTAGCAAAATCGCTGGCAAAATCGCTTACGGTATAAGGGCTCTCGCATACCGTGTCAATTGATTCGCGGTAACCGTTTAGTCATGCATCGCGGTATGGACTTTATGCTAATTTTGCACACTTTGCTGTAACGGATATTGTGCATTGTGCGAAGCATTGAAAAATGTTTAACATACTGTCGAGGGCCACACTTCGAAGTCGACGATCTTGAAAAATATCGTATGCATATCTAATAGAGGTGAAGTGATCGATCTAGATCCAGAGCTACTCGATGGATGGATGCGGGTTGAATATTTACAGATAGTACATATGAATTTTTATAGAGTACAATTTACGTTGTACAGTAAGAAAATGTATGATAATAAACATATCCAGATCTGTGTAAAAAAATCTACATGTAATTAAATCCTTAAGTAAATAAAAAGGCAATAGAATAAAAAAACGGATTGATTTGCGTAAATAAAGACAACTAATCAACACTACAGTAGTTTTTTTAAACATGGATCTTTTAAAGTCGACCGATTATAAAATGTTTAAATTCATTATTAAACAAAATCTTAATTCTAAAAAACGTGAGGATATTGTGTCAGTATTTTTGCCGACGACACGAGTCTAGGTAATTGTACAGGGGGAAGTCCCCGAGTGCCGGACACCTAAAGTTATTTATAAATAAATCAAAAAATATTTACAAAATGTTTATTAAATTCTGACTTATGTTAGATAACAAAGTTAGAAATCAAACTAAATTAACAAAAAACGCAATCTTTGCTAAACAATAATTAATACTATCAATCAAATTTTGGTAACAAAAAGTATGATTTTAGAAAGTGGCACCTAGTACCGGACATTTCAAAATAACCAGCATTAAACACATATGTAGCCATCTCCACACTCTGGAATGTCTGCACATTTGTGTTTGACGAATATTCTTATTTGCAAAAAAAAAATCACTAACTATCCACCCTTTTGTCTGGGCCACATCGATCGATGCATCGATGCCACATTCATCATAAGATTTTCATTCTTTGACTAGAAAATACGAAAAATGGGGGTATTTAGTGACCGTTAGCACTCATACAGAATAAAATTAAATAATTTGAATAAATTACGACAATTTTCACAAGAAATATCAATATGTTTACTTCCGGCGCTAAGGGACGACTTAGTGTCCGGTGCTAAAGGACAGTCATGTTTGTTCATTTAGTGGTACCTACTAAAATTGTTAAAAATATCTAATAATATTCTACCATTTTACGGATAACAATCAAATACTACTTTTATTTTTGAATGCCACTAAAATATAAATGCATAAATACACTAGAATTAGTTCCATATTTAGGTGGCGCCTAAAACAACAAAGTGTTGCTCCCGCCGTGGCCGTGTGCGTCACAGTTGAGTCTTGTCGAGTGATCCTGCACCTGGTGCCCCCCGCGCCCCTTTTGCTTGTATTTTGAAATAAAAAGATTTATACTCGCTTAAATAATACGTGTTAAATAGAGTGTCCGGCTTTAGGTGCCGTCCGGTGTTACGGGACTTTCCCCTATGTATATCAAGATGTTGATGCAATATTTATAAGAATCAATAAAACTAATTTTTGGTATATACTCAGAATAATCATTTTATTGGGAAGTGAACAAAATATAAATGTATAAATGAAAACGATTTTTGAAAGTCTTATATATAAGTCTTTTAATTTATAAAAAGTCTTTTAAGAGAGTTGTGTACCTCTGATCTAGTGGAAAGAGTGGCCCTCTAAGACTCATCATTCTCACGGTCGGCATGGTGCATATTTGAAAAATAAACAGTTTGCTATATGCAAATTATTAAATTGTTTTATTCGAGACGTGTTAAAAACGAAAATAATTTATTATACAAATTTAATTAAATTTCAATATCATACTTAATATCACTAAATCTGTTAAATTAATTTGAAAAGAAAAATACGGATGGTGATATATCACATATATAAATATTTAATATTTTATGTCTATTCTTAGTGAAATATGACCTTTTGTTAAGACATGGGATAAAGATTCGTAGTAGTCATAAATCAGAATTTTAAAACAAAAATATTTTTTATTGAGTAATACAACAAAAATTATTATTGATTTCAAATTTTGCGGAAAAAATAAAACAAATAATTAAAAATGTATATAATAAAGTTGTGAAAAATATTGTACTTCTGTTTTTCTACAAAGATCCGCTTGACGACAATCCAAAATTTGAAGAAAAACATGCATGTTATTGAAAAAGCCACAATATTGAACAAACAAAAGTTTGCAAGAAAATAATAACATACCATTTGGTACAACAATCTATTGCCAATATGTTATTTAATTATTTGTGTTAACAAAAATGTTAGAAATTTTGTAAAGCAAAATGTTAATAAGAATGGTGAATTATTGTATCATGGAATTTTACAAAATAATGATTTTAGAAAAAATATGATATAGGGAAAAGTCCCGTAACGCCGGACGGTACTAAGCACCGGACACTCTATTTAACACGTATTATTTAAGCGAGTATAAATCTTTCTATTTCAAAATATAAATGAAAGGGGCACTGGGGGCACACAGGTACAAAATCATGCGCCAAGCTTCGCCTGTGACGCATACGGCCACGGAGAGTGCAACCCTTTCCTATTTTAGGCGCAGAATCACGGCGTCACCTAAATATCAATGGAAGTAATTCTAGCATATTTATGCATTTACATTTGAGTGGTATGCAAAGATAAAAGTTGTACTTGATTGTTATCCGTAAAATGGTAGAATATCATTAGATCTTTCAACCAATTTTAGTAGGTGCCATCAAATGAACGAAAATGTCTGTCCCTTAGCACCGGACACTAAGTCGTCCCTTAGTGCCGGACAGTAAACATATTGATATTTCTTGTGAGAATTTACGCAATTTATACCAATAATTTAATTTTATTCTGTGTGAGTGCTAACGGTCACTACATACCCACATTTTTATCCATATAGTTGTGTTTTTTATATCCCATCCATTCATAATACTTGTAATAAATATCAGTGTATTTTAAGCATCAAATTTAATGAAAGCATCTCCTTGAAAACTCGAATTAAAAATTATTAGATAAAACTGACAACTGTTCCCATCAAAAAGTAGGCATTCGATGTTGTAAATCCAAATGAGTTGTTCATTTGCTCTAAAGCATTTAGCAAATATAGTTATTTATAATTGTATGCAAGCATAGAAATTACCATGAACAAATATGAATGTATGTGCAAATACGAGTGTCTAAACAACAAGTATTCTTGATTCTTTAACAAATGAATAAAATACCGTTTGAATCAGGCAATTCTTAGATCAGTATAAGGTCAAGCCGTGACATTTGCGGTAAAGCGGATCCATAGAAGACAACAGGCAGGCAGATCTTGAATGATGACGCCGAAGTCTTTTCAATATTTAATAAAATCGATGATTATCGGAGAAATTAAATGATACTTGTTATACACCTAAACCAGAAGGCTGTGATTGACGAGAATACTCGTCATGGAGAAGTGAATTTGAGAACAGAATTTTGAATAAGTCTTCGACCAGTGGTTATTTAAATTGAAATTTTTGAAAAAAAAACATTTTCTCATTTCTAAATATTTCATGTCGGAGATCGTTGGTTCGATTCTTGGCGCATTCTAAAAAGATTGAACTGCAATAATGAGTTAGTTTATGATAATATAAATGTTATTGAATACATTACTATACAAAGTTTGTAAATATTGAAGAGATATGAAAAAATTCCAGTTTTAAATTTTGGCAGAATTAGAAAAAGACGTAATATTATTCAATTTATCAAGTACAAATTGCGACAGAATTAAAAGAAGACGTATTATTATTAGTAGAAGAAAAAAAGATAGATGACTACAAAAGAAGAAAGAATAATTAGTAAAATTAAGATAAAAATTGAATCAAAATGAATTGGAATCTGAATTGTTATTTTGAAATTGCATAGAAAAATAAGTAAGAAGTTGAATTCACTAAAAATGTTAAATTGTGTAGAATATGAAAATTGAACGTTGCAGGCGGCTAAATGCTCCAAGTAAGCGAGTCCTATGAAAATAATAAAAAAGGTTATCAGGAATATATAAATGAATAGTTCTATGTAGCACTTTACCTTAAATCAACATTTTACCTCGAGTCTGACGACACAAAGTCAAGTTTCTGGAATATTTTGTTTTATAGAGAACTACTAGATAATTTGGGCTTGTCAATAGGTTGGCACTCAAAATTTAAAATATGAAACAATTTTTATGTACAATATTTATCTATGTCAAAGAATTAGCTTGTTAGCAGTTACAGAAAGTTCCCGTTTTCCAATAGTAAAGAAAATAGTATTTTTTTATAATAATTTTGATTGTAATGAAGCTTTTTGAGTCATCGCCATTTTCAAAATTACTCATATTTTAAATATTTATCTTTTTTTAATTAATTTTGCACACACATATGTATTTTATCCAATGTATGCCAAAATGATAAATTTTATAAGAACTGATTATAAAATAACTTTTTTTTAATTCTCAAAATACTTTTGTTGGAGTAAATCAAAAATTGAAATTAATAAATTAATTATTTATCTTTTTTTATATTTTACACTTATTTCATAGCATAAATAATTTAAAACAATCCTAAATATCTAAAAATCTCTAGAAAAAACCTATAGACTCTCTCGAATTAATTTTTTCAATGAAAATTATTATTAGTCTATGATAAATCTTTTTTTTTTTTTTTTTTTTTTTTAACTCGTTTTATTTAGCAATCAGAAATACATAAAGATTCCTATGAGCTAAAATGACAATGTAAGAGCGATGCCTAAGAAGAGCTCCAATAAGATCATCTCAGTTTAACAATTAATATAATAATATTATATTAGACCTAATCTAAGACCAAGTCTAAAGGCCATTGTCGTTTTAATCTTCTTGTACCATAAGGTTTAGTAATTTCTACTATAGAGGGGTTCGAATGTGAGTCCAGTTTGCGTTTGTATTTTTCCTTGAGTTCTTGGAAAGTTAAATGCACCGTTTTCATCTTGAGGTCGCTGTGAATGATAAATCATGATAGAGAATAATTCAAGTTTACAGTTTATATTTGTAATTTTTATATAAACAAATTTAATATAAGTTTAATTTTTATTTTAATATATTTTTTTAATCAAGAATACAATATTCAATCAATCAGTTCAATAAATTGTAAAAAACTAAAAACACGAGTATTTTTTAAGCTAAGTTTATTTATACCGAATTGCTTCAAAGGCAACTTTATTACAATTTTTATATATAAAAAATATTAATATTTTTTTAAATAATTTTGACTTTATTTTAGGTTTTCTTTAAGTCATTTAAGTTCATTTCTGAGTCATTAATTTTTTTTAGTCATATAATGTAATTTTGACTTATAATATTTGGAATAAAGCGGACATTTTTCCAGAAACAAAAAATATGAAACCATATTCATTATTTTTGGAAGAAAAAATAATAAACCTGATATTTACACCTCACAATTTCGATGATAGTTTAATCGAACATAGATTTTTTTTCGAATAATGCTATTAAATTGCTACAATAATTTATAGACAAAGTAAATGCTTGGTCTCGAAATTGATGATTTATTTTTTATTAAATTGTACCGATTATATTCATTTTTTATATATAGTTATTTCTAATATTGAATTCTTTTGAATAGTATGTAGTAATCAATAATTACTAATTCACAATACACGACTGATTCTTCTCTATGACGAAGTGAAAATAAAATTATTAATTGCTAATTTGATTATTCATTACATCTGTAATTCTTCATTTAACTGTACTACAACCAATTATTCATTATGAAAGCATTTAATTAAATTAATTAATCCACTAATGGCTTTCAATTGTGAAGAATATACTACTTCAATTAAGCATTAAATTGAAACTGTAACACATACCTTAAATCCAATTTAAAATCGAAGAATATAGACTCGAGTACTAAATGTTTTGCCATAAACTTTCGGATTTTATAGACACATTCCAATATATTTGCCAGATGTCAGAGAAAAATTATTCGCATTTACGCATCAGTTATACATTTTAGCCTAGTAATGCATAAAATTTTCCCCATTTTCATTATATTAATATTTCATTGTTTTGTGGAATCATATGAATTATATGAATAATAAAAATCATTTGAATACGGCATGGAATTACCATAATGTATTGCTGCACATGAAAATATTACTGTAATCAAAAGGCTTTTATATTATCGTATTTTGGAATTTAAAATATATATATATATAAATATGAACATCAAATTTATGCTTATAATATATATATATATATATTATTTATGATTTGTATTTAAATAAAACTCTCATTAATTTTGTAACTAATAATTGATATCGGAATTATCTTATATGTTATATTTTAGGTAATCAAAAATCTTTTCTCTCGTAGTATTTTCAAACGTTTTAAATACGTGTATAAATATGTAAAAATTGTATTTTAAAATTATACCAATAACGCTTAAAGTAGGTGTATAAGTTTTGTTTACAATTTTTATTTAAATGAATAAGTATGATTATTTATGCAACAAAGAATGGATTCATCTTAGGCAAATTCGATCATTAAGATTTTTTGACTAAATCGCTATTTGTAAATAAAATCATTCACAATGACCATTCATTTCACATTCACCATTCAATTCACACTTTCACTTTTTTTTTCAAAATACATTCACATAAAAAACAGAAATAATTCAAATCCAGAAATAACTGATTTGCTCTTTTTTGCCAAAATACTGAGGAGATAGTATTATGGTTAGTTATAATGACATGAAATAAGTACCTAATTGTTCGTACTAGTAACAAGTATTAATTGCTGGTACAATTTTTATATTTGTTTTATTCACGTAACATATGACATATGACATTTAATCAATCAGGAGAGTCAGCGATTGTCGTCGGCAATGTTCGCTCAGGCATGTGACGCCACATACCCTTCTATGTTTGAACACTTATTTTTCAAGTAATATAATTCTTCTCAATTTTTTATATCTTTACGTTTCAAAGGTTTCTGAACATTTTGACATACATTAGAAAAAATGGAATTATGTATGCTTGTGTGTGTATGTATGTATGTGTGTATGTGTGTCTGTGTATGTATGTGCAATTACAATTTATGTCAACGATTTCGAGAGCACGGATTAACCGATTTGAATGATTCAAAAAACATTTGATTCCTATTGATGATTTGCCTTGAGGCACGATGCCATCCACTAGTTTCTCCTACTATGGCTTTTGGCAAGAAATTGATGATGAAAATCGTAAGATACTGTATCTTAGCATGATCGAAGATACTGTAACTTCTGTATTTCATCAAAAACAAGATAAAATATTTATCAGGGCTAAACGTTACGATCAATGTTGCAGAGTGACTCGTGAAAGCAACATTATTTATTACTATGGCGAACTCCGTAACATTTACATTCATGTTGACATCTGATCAAACACTTCGTCGACGATAAACATGCACAAACGACACGAATTTACCGAGAGCACTACTAGAGTGATATGAGAGGAATTATATGGAATTTTGAATTTAGAAATTTTAAATGGATATCCATTTTGTAGTTGACATGGTTGAAGTGTTAGGAGAGTTATCTATATACAGGATGCTGAGACAGACAGTCCAAATTTCCTAGGCAATTCCTTTCTTACAAAAAACTACAGCAAAAGGTCGAAAAGAAAATCGTCACAAAAAATAATTCGATTTTCAATAGTATATAAAAACAAACAGAAAACCTCTAGCCATGGAGTTAAAATACTTCGATTTTAATTTGATACTCATATATGTTATACTACACACATTGTAATCTCATTGGACACTTTTCTATTACTAGAATAATATCGTTTCAATTATTATATGCCGGATATATTTGATATCGTTCTAATTATTATGTGCAAGATTAATCTGATGATCTTCAAATTCCTACCAATTCCTAATTCTTTTGAAGGATATATGCACATATATGAGCAAATTAAAAAAGTTATTATTTTAAACTGGTTAATAATTTATGGATGAAATGATTTATAAAGTACCTATGTTGAAACAATTAATAATATCTACTGAATATTTTAAATACTTTTGCATAATTGTATATTTCTATATGTTATATGACATCAGAAGAATTTCTATGTTTCTTATAATAATAATTATCATTACTACTTATTATTAACAGATCATAATATATACATACATTTCACTTACTCGTATGTAAATCCAACGTGCAAAATTTTCTAATCATTGACAGCTTACCTGTAAGAAAAAAAGGAGATTAATCAAGTGATAGTATAGGGAATATAATAATAATAATAAATTAAACACAAAAATATAAATAATTAGATTCTTCAATAATCGTAAAATAATTTGATTTAATCGAACATACTATATATAATATCAATAATTAGTTACAAAGATATACATTATGCCTTTACTAGACTTACAAACTATTTTATCTATCAGATAAATTAGACAAGCTTTAAGAATATTATTTATCAAATTTGATTGCGCGAATAAATGTAATAACAGAATTCCGCATTCTAATTTATTGCATTGGTAATTTATTTAATCATTCTTAGTCATTTATATTAATTCGTGATTTTATATGTTCAATTTCATTACTATTAATTGAATGAATCACATGAAGTATTTTGTTTCCAAAAAAATATTTTAATAGTTTTTATATGAGGTTGTCTATATTTTTTTCAATAATGTAGCTTAGAACAATAAATTTAAAGTGGCTCAAATGCAAATTTTGATACTAATTACTAAAACGTCTTTAATTTTACCATAATGACTTGAAAATACCTTACTTAGATGAAGTAATAAAGAAGACAAACTCATATAAAAAATTGAGCATCATTTAAATTTGTTACTTTTAATAAGATTTGTTCTAAATTTATCAGCTATAACTCTTAAAAGTCCAATAAAAGACTGAAAAAATGTAACGCTATGGACCTGCCTTATGTTTGAAAATAGAAAATCATACACTGGAACGATTTCTATACATTATTTCTGAAATTATATTAGCTTCATTTTAGTGTAATTACAGCATATAAAATTGTAATATTTTCATTGCCACTTTTAATACCAATAAAAAATCTTGATGTAAAAACCGTATAAAATGTTCCTTTGAACCCACCATTCTACAATGAAGCCCGACTAATACTGAATATCTAATTTTTTTAAATTATATAGCTTTACTTAAAGGTATGTAGTTTAATTTTAAAAAGGCATAATTTTTAATTCTAAAACTGAATATATATATATATTTTTAATATATCTTTAACATCGCTTTTCAGAAGGCCACACAACTATACAATACTAGAAATATGTTAATTTTTATAATCTCTAACGTTAATTATATATTTTTAGTTTGATGTGACATTGGCGGAGAAGACCAATTTTGCTTGAAAGCATATTTAAATCTATATTATTAATGAAAATTGTTTATTACTACTACTTGATATCAAGCAGGACAAGATGGATATTGAATCTCAAACTATGAGATTGCAAAGCCAAAACTTTTACCTCAAAAAGTGTGCTATTGTAATTTGGTATAATTATATTTGCTCACCACTAAATTTTATTCCCACTTTATTGCATTCAGTCAAATGACTGCCAATATTGGCAATATATGTTATTATTAATTAATTGATCCAATAAATTGTGATTGGTGTGTCGTGAATTCTATATTATTTTAACGTGCTAAATAAACTAAAATGAAACTAAATTTTATTAATCCAATTCAAGATTGAAAAAGCAATGGTGATTGGATGAGAGTAAAAAACTATCGAAGAAGCTCGCGAATTTTCTAGTAACATATAAGCATTGAATTAATTTTCCTTTGTGCCAACAAATTTGATCGTGTTACTGCAAATAGAAATTTTATCTGGAACGACACAAAAGAAATCCAATTAAGCTTGAAGACAGCTCTGGCATAAGCGATTGATTCTATTACTAGAGGGCTATGTAAATTCCAAGTGTTATCGGACGATGTTATCGTATATTTTACAAAACGGTAGCATTCGACCGAGCGATATGCTCTAGCTCAACTTTGAGTGCAGAGTGTTAAAAAACAGAGACGAATTTTCAAAGAAAACCCATAAATAATCAGAATATTCAAGGAAATGGCAAGACCTTAGTATAATGAACTCCAAGCCCTATAAAACATCTTGCTAAACAATAATTCACTATCTATTTTACTGTTAGTTACATAATTCAATATCAAAAACTTTTTGACTTCTCAACTTGAATTTACCTCGGGTGGTATAAAAAAAGTAACGAAATTGTATTCCAGTACACTTAGTACAGAGATTTTTAAATGTTTTTTGTGAATATAAAATATTTTTAACTAATATGCTTGCAAAAATGAAAAAATGTAAAGTAAAATATCAAATAGTTTATGATTTTGTCTAATGATTAAAACAAATTAAGAATAAAACTCGTAGGTAAGTGGTTATAATGTATGTTAGAATATCTTGACAAGAGCCTGAAATAATTTCTATTATTATTGATTACGGTTTGCTTACAAATAAATAAATAAATGAATTAATAAATAAATAAATAAATGTAGAATCTAGGGTCATGGGTTCGATCTCGCATCGAGTAAATTGATGTCAAGCCTTGGTTTTTATTTGGGAATATAGTTATCAAAATATTTCTAAGTGAAAATAGCCCTGATCTCCATTGCTGCTTTAATAATAAGTTATCACTATTACAGATATTGCTATAATCAAAATGACTACAAAATTATTGGACAACTGTTTGAGTTGCCTTCTATAATGAAGCTTTCTAATTGTGATAGTTGAATAAATAAATATTTTTAACAAAAAGAATAACGTAGATTAAATAAAATTAGTTATTACAACGTTTAAATTAGTTATTACAACATAAATAAAATATTAGTCAATGGCTACAAGATGAAAAAAATCTTGTCCTCAATCTCCTCCAATTATTACACCAAATAGAAACAAATTAAGGCATGAACATATACATTAACCAGCTCCCTTTAAATAATTTGCAATTTAGTTATTCAATGAAACTTAGATCACAAACTATTGAATACAACTTTAGTTAAACTTTTTATACATTTTTTTTAAATTCAACTTAAGTATTATTGATTGTTTAGCTGGTAGAGGATCAGATTTTGAGTGGAAGTATATTCATAAATTGGATACCTAAACCATCAAACTTATTGGAAGAACTGGCTAGTCTATATGTACAAGACCTAATTAAACTGTGTCTGGTCTTATCATTGTAGAAAGTCGAAGCCAAGTTAAATAGATGTCTAAATTGTTTTTGACAAATGATAAATGATATTGTAACTAACTAGTTACAATAGTTACTTTACTATTTTATGGTAAAAGCTTTTGAAAAAAGCTATACTAGATATAGAAAAAACTAAACGTACTGGTCTTATTTAAATCTTTAAAATTTTGATTAATCGCAATATAAAAAGTTTTGATATAACAATCCATTCTGAAGCCTGAAAATGGCATTGAGCTATGAGGCTCCAAGTAAGTCCAATATTGTTAAGATGATGTTGCTTACTCAACAACGATTTTAATATTCCTTACTTAGATGAACCTTTATTAAGACAGAACTTATATATCAAAAATTAAGGATCATCCAAATGTACAACTTATAATAAGACTATTATATATATTATATATATATATATATATATATATATAGAACTTATATATCAAAAATTAAGGATCATCCAAATGTACAACTTATAATAAGACTATTATATATATATATATATATATATATATATATTAGAGATGGGCTTATCATATCCGAAGCCGGATCGACTCGGATTTGACTCCGCTTCATGGTGGAGTTATGTCCGCTAAACAACTCCACGACTCCGACAATTTTGAAACCGAAATACTCGAAACAAATATGTTCTATAGTACGCTGTTTATGTATTTAAGGATTTGTCAAACCCCATTAATTATTTGAAATAAAAATTATGAATATTATCAATAAAATAATTTTTCTAAAAAATTCACGAATAAATGACGGATTGTAAAATTTTTCGGTCGACCAGATGATCGACTCAGTGACTCGTATTTTTAGCAGTGTTGACCAAAGTAAAAACGCAAAACTTAAGAATCAAATTCAATTTAATGATTTTCTTTTGATGAGAAAATAATTGATTTTGTGGATTAATTTTATATAAAAATTATGTAGTAAACTTTGTAATAAATGCAAAACAGAATACTTCCGCTTTCAAAATTTTTCTTTTGCTATTTCCATTTGAAAATTAATATTATATCGTCTAGTTCGATTAGCATATTATTACTTTTGCACAATTATATAATTGTGTAAAAGTAATAATATAATACTGAGTATTTTTTGCTGCTTAAATGCTAATGATATCGCTAATAAATTTTGCACTCTAAAGTGTTGTTATTTCAGGCTATGGAAAAAAAAGATTAAATAAATGTATTTCGTTTCGTATATTTTTCGGTATGTATATTCCTGATTGCCGTCATTTACGGCCAAAGATTGTCGTAGTTAGAAGTATGACCCCTTACTATTCAATAAATTATACATTTGAGCTATTCACACTTGAATACAATTTCATTGTTCCGTATCTTTAAAGTAACATTTTTGTATTTTCTGGTATAATCAAAATATTTATTTTGACTTTTATACCTAAAAAAAGGTCATAAACCTGCCTGCGAGACAAGGAAGTGACCGCTTCCTTCCCAATGCAAAAGCGACAAAAGCACTAAATGCCTGTACGAGTTAACAGATTTAATACCAGTTTAAGGAAGTCGGATATGACAAATCCTGTGAAACAATCCACTCGGATTCACTCCGAGGGAGGAGTTACATCCGAGTGATAACTCCGGAGTGAGTTACCCATCTCTAATATATATATATATATATATATATATATATATATATATATATATATATATATATATATATAGTATAGAGTTCTCAATGTATCAGCTATAAAGACTCAAAAAATGTGGCCTATGGACGCATTAGCATTAGCTTTGATTAAAAAGCATTCACTGAAATGATTTCTATACTTTTTCTCCAAAGTAATTTTAGCTATATTTTAATGTGATTGTTAAAAGATTATAATGTTATACTAATATCAATAAGTATGATAATAGTAAGTGGCATTTTGCCATAGCAAGTTGCGTGAACTTTCCGATATGTTAAAATAATCAATGAATATTTGAATTGTTTATGATGGTTAGTTATGATCTTCCAGTCTAGAGACTACTGCTTTACCTGCCTAAGTGACTTTATGGCTAGAAGTCCACCTGTCTACTTTTGTATCTGTCTACCTATCCACCCGTAAACTTGTATACTTGTCTACTTTTCTACCTCTTTACCCCTCAACTTGTCTACTTTTCTACCTTTTTACTTCTCTACATGTTTACCTGTCTACCTGTCGCCTGTCTATCTTCCTATTTGACTATTTGTCTACACGTCTACTATGTCTACTTCTATATTTGTCTACGTGTCAAAATGTGGAAATAACATAGCATACATTTATATTGGACTCTTTATATTCTACATTAATCACCAAAATTAATATTGATCACCTTAAGAAAAATCAAATCGAAACCGATTAGTTTGATCAAAACAAAATTACTAAATATAACAAAACCTAAAGGTCAAAATTTAAATTTGATCAATTATTTATTTATAAGGCAGTGTGGTTGACGTGAAGGTACGCAATCAAAATCCCGGTTTTGGACAACCCAGATATTCCCAGCCACGTTATCAATTTTCACTTGTAAGTATAGATCTGAAAACTCATATGTTTCAAAGTGAAAATAGTTCTTCTGAGCATTGTGGCATAAAATTGAACAATTAGCCCTATTAGATAAATTATATTAACACAATAATCAAATATGGATGGATCAACTGTGGGTTACCATCTAAAATAAGACGTAAGGAGAAGTTTTAGCCCAACAACTTATAGGACCATCTAATTTCTGATATGAGAATGTAAATTAAAATTGAATCGATTCTTAAAATGATTGAATCTAATTAAATAGAGTTCTTCCCTGTTTTCCCTTCGCCAAACTTGAAGTATTGCGGCAACCGGCAACGCGAATTAAGTACTATATCGTTCCATTGAGATGCGTGTCTAAAATACATTTGAAAACAACACTGTAACGGTATACGGTATACGTAATCAATACTAATTCGTACTTTGTGAATATCTGGGCAGACCACGTACAGGCATTTCCGAGAGCGAATATATTCGGAAAATATAATAACTGATCCTTATCAAAAGATTATTTTCAGAAGCCATTGTTGATGAAGAAATTCATATTCTTACACTGCACGTGAAATAATTTGGAATGGAATACGTGATAATGCAGGGAATGTTTGGTATAATTAATCTAGTAACCATCAAAAATTCATTAAATTTTATTATTGAGTCAGTTTGGACATGCGGTATGCAACTATGGGGATCAGCTACTAAATGAAGCGTGAAGAAAATTCAAAAATTCTAAAATGAATTACTAAAAAAATTTTTGAATGCCCCAAAGTATATACCAAATTGGTTAATCCATAAAGACAAGAAACACAATAAACTAGTGGTGCGTGGTATAGTGACGTAAGACAAATTGCGAAATTAATATAATTAAAAAAAACTTTGAAAAAGATTGCCTTCTTTGAAAATATTGTTTTTTTATATATTTTTTTTGTATTTTGTTTTTTTTTCAATTTTGAAAGCTGATTTGGAGTCTAAATATCAAAGCGCGTAAGCGCTGCGTAGTCGTCTAACGTGTAAACATTGGTACAGATCCTATATAAATGTACACAAATAATTGTACTTTTATTATAATCTTATCTGAATAAAATATTTGATAATACGATGTACATATGTCTAATGTTCATTTTTGATCGTCAAATGGCATTGTTTTTTACTTTTTTTGTTGAATTTCCGGAAATGTTGGACCTGCCTTTACAAAAATTTTATCAGTTGTTCATTTTCGTCAATACAAGCTAAATTTTTAAATTATTTAAATCGAACGCTCCGTTATCTCAAAAACTGAAATACCATTTTTGGCACTTTTTGCTCCGTATCTTCGAAACGGCTAGACCTGCCTTTGCCAAAAGGTAATAAGCACGTCTTCGTATCAGCAGGAATCGATTGCTTTTTAACTTCCCGTATATGTCTAATGTTCTTTTTTGACAGCTCAATGGCATTGTTTTTACTTTTTTTGTTGGGTGTTAGAAGATGTTGGAATTGCCTTTACAAAAATTTTATCAGTGGTTTATTTCCTCAATACAAGTAAAATGTTTTCTGAATCATTTAAATCGAACGCTCCGTTATCTTAAAAACTAAAATACCATTTTTGGCACTTTTTGCTTTGTATCTCCGAAACGGCCAGACCTGCCTATGCCAAAAACTAATCAGCATGTCTCCTCATTAGTTGAAATCGATTGCTTTTTCAATTATTCAAATCGGTTAAGCAGTATTCGCGGAAACGTCGACGAAAATTTGTATCCGCGCGCACACACATACAGATATATTATATAAACATTTTCATTTTCGATTTTTTTGCGATTACTATAATTAACTTTAAGGAAAGTTCTTATAAATTAACTTTCAAATAACCTCTGTATGAATAAGCTTTCTGCGGTTTAAATAAAATATATAAATTTGATAATTTTGGTTTAAAGCTATTGTTTTTCAACTTATGCTTATACCGGTGGTGTGGACGGTTGTGACACTAGCCCTTTTATTGTATGATTTGACTTTACGACTCCATCGTATTTTTCAAGAACAATATTTCAGTATTCACACGTAGACAAATGTTCACATTACCATTCAAATTACTTCTCTCTCAGCTAACTGGCGTATTATTAAAATTATTGCTGATCAAAAAAATGGCACAACCGTAATCTCCTCTACTTGTTTGCACAATATTTGTATGTAACCATAATTAACAAATTAAGTTTGTCTGTTTCTGAATTTTTAACACAAATTTCATTTATAGCGGTCCAAAAATGCCAAAGTCATTCTGTCATTAAAATTAATATTTACACAGATGTATTCATGTTTCCATAAATTAAATTCGTTGTGAAGAGACTCGAAGTTGTCTCAAAGCAAAGTTTTGTAGTATTAGCGATACAATGGATGGTTCATAGAAGCAATTGAGCGCAACCCGTAACAACCCAAGTAATGTGGGTTACTTCTACAGTCTACGGTCTACACAATATGCAAATAAGTACGGACGCCGAGTTGGAAATCATGCCCCGACGCGCACCGCGAGCTCCGGGCTGCAAGGCGGCCGAGAAATGAACGCGAGCCCCTTGAAAAAGTTTCATCGGGATAAGATTGAAATCGATATGCACTACAATGTGATACATTTATTTGTGTATTTCTGACGTTTTGTGGTGCACAGAGAGTATCAATGTTGAAAACTGTATCAATGTTGAAGTTTTTTTTATTTAATTTATTCTGCAATCTGTTTTACATGATCATTAACATTAAGCAGAGATTGCTAACAATAATTATCTTACAATATAAACCAGAAGATAGTAGCAACATCCAGAGGCGTGTCTACTAGGTATAATTTTGAAGTTAGTCAGCATTTTGTTGCTGTCTTCAAAAAATATTGAACTAGTGGTGCATGGCATCATGCCTTGCTAGACCTGCCTCAAAAAAATTAATCACTTCTTTATTTCGTCAATACAAATAAAATAACTTTTGAACTAAATTACTATTTTTATCATTACCTTTGCCAAAAACTAATCAGCACACCTTTCTATCAATAAGAATCGAATGTTTTTTGAATCATTCAAATCGGTTGATCTATGCTCTCAAAACGTCGACAAAAAATTGTATCCGCATATAAGCACACACACACATACACCCGCCCACACATACATCAAGGTTTATTTATTCTAAGGTATGCCAAAATGTTCAGAAACCTATGAAACATGAAGATATATAAAACTTATCCTACGGTAAGTTAAAAAGTCAAGAAATTCAAGTAAAATGTAACACTGAATATAAATTATATATTCGCAGCCAGAAAAGATCCCAAACCAACACAGTTGGTTTGTAGAGTAATATTTAATTAATTACGTTATATTATGCATCAATCTTTTTTAAAGTAAAACTTCTTTAAGCGCGGCTAGAGAGTAACTCAGCGAAAATGCGTTAGGCCACAATTACTGATTCCTCATTGGCGATGTGATCATTCAAAACGAATTGATGTGATTGGTGGAGATAATCTTGTAATGTGTATGTAGATATCTAAACACGTGATCAACTATCAAACACGACAACCATGTGGATTACGAAACGTTAAATGTCAACTTATGTTATAGAATATGTTGTCAAAATCTAGATTTGATTAAATTCAAAAGTATAATACATCGTCCTTAATCGACTAATCATCATCAAAAATTAAAAAATCACCTGAATTCACTCTTTGCACCATACACCAGAATCGAGAAGTTTAAATAATTATGGCCTGGCTAAAATTGACTTGATCCAGTAAAATTGCATTTAATAGTAAAAACCCACTGGGATAACTACTATCCATAATTAAATTTCATTAATGTCAAACAAAATAATTCAGTAAATATAACTAATGTTCTGCTTTTTATTAAAAATAGAAATAGAAAATGCATTGTCAAACAAGTCAAAAATCTAATAAAGTCGTGCAGTTTAAAAAACTTGAGTTTGTATTTTATCATTCATAGTTGCTACATATCTTTGAAATAATTACAATATGAATTATTTTTATAGACAAGACCGAATTTACTATAGTATTTATGGCTACAGATTTGTATATAGATATCTATTCAGCTAATCTAGTTAATTTTAATGTTAATCAAATGACAATTTTAATGCATCAAACTTAAAAACCATCTTAATTCAAATCATTGTATATATATTTTTTAAATCTGCCTATATCACAAAAACATAATTTTTTATTAACAAGTAGTCCAGTATTTGTCCTATTCAGTTGTGACTAATGATTTATACTTAATTGTATTATTTTCCTTTTTTAATTTTGTATGAAGAAAAATAATTGATTTTGGTAGTGAAAACCCAAGAGAAGATAAACTTGAAAATTGTACGCACTATATTTATTTGATTTACTACTGGATTTATATAGCAGTTCAGGATTAGATTATTTTCAAACAATAAAAAAATGCATTCATTAATTTTCAGTTGCATTATAAAAGAAATTTATTTATTCATTTAAAGAAATTGCATTTATTTGATCTAGTTGCATCAGTATTCTAAAGTTTGGTTAAGAATTATCAGTTTTAAATAAACTTATGTAAATTTTAATAAAAAGTACAATTTATTCTCAGTTCTATGGATTCGGTACCAAGATTTATAATGTTTAAACATTGGACTGCGATGCACCGCTTATTGTTATGAATATATTTAAAAATTTTAAATTTATCAACAAAGTCAACATTTCAAAATTGTTAACGTGTTCAAAATTTTAAATTTTTTTAAAGATTTTAAAAATGTTAAATTACAGTACGCAAAGTTCCAGCTATTTGCATTAAGGCACGATGCCCTGCACCACTAGTTAGAAAACTTTTGTAGAAAACCCATGTCTTTTTCGATAAATAAGTGAAATTTCTTATATATTGCAATATATTTTTAATGATCTATGATACTGTCTGATGAGAATGTGGCAAGAGGGTTCCACAGCAAACGCATAGAATTCCATCAAACAAATTTTAATATCGACTAAATATTCTCATTTTCTGTCCATTGTGAATATAACGAGCGAACACTCATGTATCACGATATGAAATGTCGTCAAGTCCTATTATTTTCAATTGCCACGAACGCGAAGGAAAAGTAACAGTTCCTCGTTCTCTCTACGACAATTTCATGAATGTGTTCAAAATAAATATAGTTGATCGGTCTGACTGATACGAGCGCGCTATGGAAATTGAATTTGCGGCCGGTAAAACTGTTTGAATAAGATATTGGATAAAGCGTTTGTGGTTTTAAAATAAATGAAAATCAATCCGTTAATAGGTTTTCCGTTCACACAGACAGACAGACAGGCTCGAACGATGCACGCGAACAGATTTGCCGCATTGATACCTTAAACTGATTCATGCGCCTCCAGTTTACTCTGATACACTTTTTCATTTAGAGAATATGGATGGTGATTTTCCTTTATATAATATGTTGTTAGAGATACGAATCTCATTCGTATTTAATAGTTAATATTATTAATAATTATAACGGTTAATATATAAACTACGTAAAGTGTGGATTATTCGTGGATCTCTACATGTTTTGATGTCATCTAGACCTCCTACAAAGTATATCGTCAATAGATTTCTTTCTAATATTTATGTAACGATTATAAGAAGCATGTAATAGATACAAAAACTAGTGGTGTATGGCATCGCGCCTTAAGGCAAGTTGCTGGAAATTCCCGTACGGCAACGAAATATTCGAGAAATATTAAATGTTTCCAAATAAATTATTATAAATATTGCAACATTATCTAATGTTCATAAGAATTATATAAACTGAATTGCAAATTTGAAACTATTTGATTAAAGTATCTTAAAACTTTAGTCAGAATTAAAATTAAAATCTGAATTATTTTCGATATACAAACAATTTTTTTTTTTAAATTGAGACAAATTTTTTTTCCAAAAGCAATTAGTTTGTTGAAACAAGCAGAAAGTTTTTTGAATCATTCAAATCGGACGCTTAGTTCTCTCAAAAACTGCATTTTTTGCACATTTAGCATGGCTAGACCTGCCTTTGCCAAAAACTAGTCACCTTTTCTACCAATCATTACAAACTGCGCTATTAGGTGATAACCTAGAACATTTAAAAATCCATAACAAAAGTATTTTCTTTAGTTGTAAGTTTCTTCGATTGTGAGCACTATTGTATACTTTACCAGACCTTAATATGATTTCTAAGTCTACGTTATTTAATGGTGTTAATAGATAAATTGTTTGTTTTTAGGTTAGATTCAACAGTTTATTTTATATAACCTAAGGATAAAAAGAACCAAATGAACCTTTACTAAAAAAGGCATAAACAATAAAAAATAGTAAATAAAAAAATAAATAAAATTATACAAGCAATTTGACAAGAAATAAATTAATAATTAATAATTATTATTATTCCAACTCTGCTGATGAATATATCTGACAAAATACCAGATCAAGGTTATATACAGTGTTATCTCTGTGACAAATGTGCCCATGGAATTTCTATTCTCTATTGATTGAGTAGCTCTAATTTCATAATTTCTTTTATACATTGGATATGTTTACGACCTGGTTGTGTACGTTGTACCTGGTTTAAAAATTGATTAACCAGCAAATAATTTACGTAAAAAACTTTGGAACTAGTGATTAGCAAAAAAACGTCATGACATGCAAATAAATACTGACGACCGATGAAGTGATGGACATCATAACCACGTCAGAAGTTTATTCGAATCCATTGAATATAAAATCCCAGCAAGAACAAATAAAACACACGCAATTAACAGAAATTTTAGCAAATTACTATGAGTATGTTAATTTTTTGCATGCGAAAAAACTCGGTTTACAATCTCTAATTCGCTGTATGTTAACCACCATAAAAATATTTAGTGTGCCTATTCATTAATATTCTGAAATTCACTCTGTGTGCTCTCGATTGCTTTAGTTAAATTTCAATTTTATTAAAAATTCATTCGGAAAAGCAATATGTCTGCCTGTTCAGGATAAAACTTCCTGATTATTACCCAAAATTTAATTATCTACTAATTAAGATTATTATTGTTGGAGCTCTCCGTAGAGACGAGGTCATAATCTGGCGAATTTTTTAACTTTTCATTGCTTCAATATATAATAATGAAGTACCATACAAAATATTTAGGCCGAATTATTAACTTATATTATTTGGTGACAATTATAATATTAATATTCACGAACACATGTTGGACGTTTACTTGAGTAACTCACGAAAACAAGGTTTAGATTAATTTATTCAAAGACTTTTATTTCAAAATTAAATTTATCACCCAAAATACGACCTGAGAAGATTTCTGTAGATCTTCAAAATTTTTCATTTCACGCCATCATATATTAGGAAATTTGCCTTGTGCTAATTAAATTAATTTTGATGTGCGTAGTAAAAATAATATTATATTTTATAAGTCATCGTGCAGTCATGAAATATAATGAATTCTTCGAAATGGGAATAAAATATAAAAGTAATCAATTTTGTTGCCTATTTAACTTTAAGGAGACTTATAAAACTCGGATTTTGCAACGCCCCTGAATCGCTTCGAATAAAATTCCAGTCTAAATAAATATTATTCATATTATATTATTTATATCATATTAAATATTATATTCGAATAAATTTGATTGAAACTGCGAGCAATCATATTCAAGAGCGCAATCAAAAAACCGGTCGATATGTACGAATATTACCATAATTTTTATGTCAAATTACAATAAACAACAATTGTTCAAACAGTTTCCACTAAATGAATCTGAAAATCATCTAATGTAGTAAACTAAGATTGAGAATATGAATGAAATACTGGACTTGTGTCCCGTAGGCCCTACTTACAATTATTATTTCATTTCATTTTATAGACTTATTGATATTGTTTTACTTCCATTTCATATACCATTTACCGATGGCAAGTTCAGAACGATTTTACCATATTAGGTTGTTATTAATATAATATGCCACGATGACCTTCGAGTTTCTTAATCATATCGCATCGTCCTTTCCTTCGTATGATTTCTTGTGCAAACGATTCAGGGCAGGTTCAAATCGAAATAATAATCTAAAATGATAATAAATTTCCAGTAAACGTAGAATCATAAAAATTTCTTTTCTGCACTTGATATCAAGCAGTGAAAACGAGCATTTTTACTAGAAAATATAGATCAAAATGTTCGAATCAAATTGCAATCAGTTCAAAGAATTCATCACGTAGAGAAAGATCAATTTCACCGAATATTATACCAATAAGAACAGTATACTCGTACATATATGCAATGAGTTATAATAGTGTTGTAATTAAGTAAAAGTAATTAAAATAGATGTAGCAAAATAATAAATAACAAAAAACTACTAAAATAAACCAAAAAATTAAAAATAAATACAAATACAAATAATTAAATCTACTAATCTAAAAATATTACATTGTTTGAGTAAATAGCAATTTTTTGGTATTTTTGGCATATATTTTTTGTCAATCAAAATACACATTATTTTTTAAGACAATGTGCTGATCTTTATGCCTTTAAAAAGTTGATCTCTAATGAAATATCTCCTTTAAATAGCAAATGATATTATAAATGAAATAAATAAGTAAAGTAAATTAATTAAATAAATTAATCAATAATGAAAAAATAAGATTATTAATCTATAAAATAGATGAAATGATTATTATTCAATTTTTGCTGTGTATGCAGGGCCGGATTTAGAAATTTGGCGCCCCGGGGCACTGACAAAAATGCCGCCCCATCCCTGAAATTTTACAAACTTTTGAACTTTTTTTAAAGCAATCGCGCTGCTTTAGCTGCTTAGAGACAAAATATAGAAGCGCGTAAGCGCCGCGTCGCAGTCTAACGGATAAACAATTACAGAACGCATATAAATGTAAACAAAATTTATACTATAAATAGAATATCTTAAAAATATCTGATAATTTCATGTGCATATGTCTTATGAAAACTTTTGTCCGCCAAATGTTTCTTTTTTAATTTTTTTATTGGATCATCGAAACCGCTAAACCTGCCCCTCACAAATTTAAGCAGTTATTTATTCTGTAAATTTTTTTGAATGATATTGGACGCTTTCAAAAACTGAATTATCAATTTTGGCATTTTTGACCTGTATCTTCAAAACAGTTGGACCTGCCTTAGCAAATAACTAATCAGCATGTCTCCTTATCAATAGGAATTGAATCATTTAAATCGGTTGATCCGTGTTCTTGAAATCGACTTGAATAATTAAAAAATATCAGATTTGTATTGATGGGGAGACGTGCTGGTAATGGTAATTGAGTTTCGATATTTCTTCTCTGAAACAGCTACGCAGCGCGATTGCTTTGCAAAAAGTTCATAATTTTCGAAAAATTTCAAAATACAAAAAATGTGTTTTAAAAGTCTTTTTTTTTCATTTTTCAAAAAAATTTAAAACTCTTTATAAAATGTAATTTTCAGTACGGGATGTTTCAGTAATTTCTCTTAAGGCACAATGCCATGAGTCACTAGTTTAAATTTTTTTCGACGCTATAAGCTTGGAAGTGCGCAAATTCGTCATTTTAAGAGGGCTCGAGAAGTGAAGAACATATTTTTCTTAAACTTTCAGCTTGTTTACGGATCTTTATATTAACCAAATAGCCAAATTTGATAACTTATTAACTAATTTGATAATTTACGTTCGAAGAGGGAGGCAAGGCAAAATAATAAATTTTAGTTATCGGTTATTTCAACCCAAATTTTGCATTGAAATCGTATTATGCTTTATCAATAATATTTCTTGAAATAAAAAATGTTGTTAAAAAAAAAGTTGATTATATTGTATAGAATTTTTTTCTCACTATCCAAATTTTGCCGCCCGCCAAAATTTGCCGCCCTGGGCAGTAGCCCCGATTGCCCCTACTGTAAATCCAGCACTGTGTGTATGCATATAACCTTCAAAAATGTTTTATTGCTGTATAAAAAATTCAATTAATTTATTATAGTTATGGTTGATGAATTAAGAGTTGTTTTATATTGTATACAAATCTAGGAACTGGAACGTATATATTATTTATACATATTTATTATTCATAAGCTTGTCTGCCAAAATATTGTAATAAAGTGATAGCAGTATATTTTCAAATTTTTCATTACACCTTTAAATAAAACCAAATAACAGATTTAAAGTTTTTGTTCATTTATTTTTCATAACCAAACAAACCTTTGGTTCAATGAGGTTATTTGCTGTTGGATAAATTCAAAGTTTTTTCTTTTTATTTTATATATTTGCACCTAATTCATCATGCAAAAATTAGCAAATTTTTTGATAGTATATAAGATTGAAATAATAAATGATAGTAAATAATTATAAAAATATTATTAAAAATAATAAAATAATCAGAAAAAAATACTTAGTAAATTAATAGTCGATTGTTGGAAATTTTTCTTTTGTGATATTATATTTATTTATTCTTAATTGATATTAATTAATCTTAATAAATTAACCGGTAAAGACTGATTTATGGAAACTAAATTTAATTTAAATTATTTATGGAATCAGATCAGAATGGAAAAAAATAAGTAACAAATAAATACGAGCCATATTTTCCGTAAGAAGTTTTCAAACGTTAATTGTAAACAAAGATTTCTAAAAATTTCCCTAAAATTCAGCTATCACACAAACCAGTAGGCTACTGTGTTAAAATTTAAGTAGCTTAATCATTTAATTGTTTTTAGTTTCTATTCAAAAATCATGCCAACCAATAAATTCAAATCAGATTAGTATTGAGAGTATTAAATCAAAATTGCAAAAAATTCAGCATTGAGCCATAATTTCTATAAGAATATTTGAAAGGCATTCTGCAATAGTAAATTTAGACTTGTAATATTTTTTGTTTAAATTTCGATATTACTTAAAAATTTCAGTATAGTACAGGGCCAAATTTTTTTTGCGAATTAATGGATTTTTCCATATTACAAATATTTAGTAATTTTTATAATATCTTAGTGTTTGACTTGTTTTTTTTTATACATTTCATACATTTTTACATACATATTACTTTTTCTTACATTTACATACATTTTACTTTTTCCTAACATATTACATGTTTTTACTTTTTTTCCTTTTTGTTACATTTTTTTTTCTTTTATTCTAAGGGATTCTTCTTCCGAAGACAGAGGTCTGTGTATTGACTTAATCTACAACTCAGTGGGTCCACATATTTAGAGCTCTTTTTCTTTTAGATAGAGCGTACGGGGATACAATCCCAGTACCTTTTCCTCGAAAGAGGCATGTTGCTACTACTAATTAAATATTTGCTCCCGCTTCATATACGTAAGCTTCAGCAATGCCCACGAAAAGCATTTAATTTTACATTTGAGATCATAATTGTAATCAATGATTTCAGATGAAAATCTGGTTTCAAGCTGCTTTGATATTGAGCCAAACGACATTGCGATTTGTTAGCCCACGTATTTACCACAGGATCACGGCTGACCCTTTTTGGTAGTAGATAACAATCATACTTTTTTTGGAAGGTAATCCAGTAGATGTTCTATCGTAGTCTTGACAAATTATGACTTTATGAGTAGTTTTGGGCTCATAAAAAGACTTTTTGATACGGATTCAAAGTGTGAAGAAAACAATATAATAGTTTATAAACCTGCATTTGTTTATTAAACATTTTTAAGAATTTAAAAATTCATTTCCATCCGAGCCGAGACTTACCCGGACGGCGACAGGTCATGGTGAGCGAGTCATCGCCGCGGCTTCGTGACTTCGAAATCTAAAGAGCCAAAACACTATTGAAAGAGCAGTTTCGTCCGTCGATGATCGGTACGATTCATATGTAATAATATATAATATTGGACTACCGTCGATAATTCTGAAGTAAAAACGTATTTACCAACCACTATTTTATATGTGCTCATACTTTATCAAAGACTGCGTTTAACGGACAGGTTTAAAATCGTGAGATTTCATAGTAATTTTGTCGACCGATGGACTGATTGAATATAAAATCTCGACAAGAACAAATAAAAGACATGTAATAAACAGAAATTTTAGCAAATTACTATGAATATGTTAATTGTTACACGCGAACATACTCACTTTACAATCTCTATATTGCTGTATATCAACAACCATAAAAATATTTAAAATACTCACTATAACTACCTAAAAAACTACTACTATATCTACTGTAATTTTGTTCTGTGCCGTTTCTATACGTTTTAAAATATTAATGAGTCAATATTAAATTTCTATTGGAATCTAGTATAGTAGTTTTTATTGGAATCTAGTACAGTAGTTTTAGCTATTATTTTCCTCAAATAGTAAGAATTTTTTTCTTACGTTTATATTTTACGCTGTACACATCTTGCAAAGTTTCTATTGAACAAATAAATACAAATTAAATTAATTTCAATTATTAAATTGAAATATATTAAACATTATATAGTTATCTATAATTTAAGATGTATTCATACAAAATTCATAATTCATACAAAAAATATAAAAGTTTGATATTTTTAGGATTCAGGATCACGAATTCAAAAAATACAAAATTTTCCTCAAATAGTAAAAAAATCTTATTGTTTGTTTTACTTTTGCTGTTTATATTTTGCATAGTTTTTAATGTGCAAATAATTATAAATTAATAATGTAAATCAAATTTATAGAGTGAACTGTAATTTATGACGTATTTAGAAATAGGAAAATGTGATTAATAAATTCATAATTCATAAAAAATATATACTATACATAAATCAGATCTATATGAATCATCTTAAACAATGCATCACAAATTCAAAAAGTTAACAATTTTCCTCAAATCGAACTTGAAAAATGTGAATTTCCGCATAATTCATACAAAAAATTATGTATCTGATATTTTCAGAATCAGATCCTTGAAATTCATCTTAAACAATGTATCACACATTAGAATTATTACAATCGGTTCCATAAATAAAACCCAAAAAGTGATATTATAATTTTATAATATTATTATATCACCATTGGCAATACTGATTTATATTCTAAATTATAATATTGTTCCAAAACGACCATAATTTCCAGGTGTTAACGAAATAAACTACACTTCTGATCTATACCAATTTATCTAACAAGGACTATAATCAATACCTGCAGAACAGTGTTTGGAAAATTAGGCTAAATTACCCCAATTTGGGTAAAAATGGAAGTTTCGGGGTAAAAAGTGTGTATTTTTAATTGATATTCACTGAATTTGCTACGTAGTTGTTCATATGGGGGTAATCTCTTTCTTTGCCTTCGGGGTAACATCAACTTAGACAAAAATATTTTGGGGAATGATTAAAGAAGTTCATCGACCTATATCTATATAGAATGATATACCTATATCTATATAGTTCTATATCAGCTTTTCGTCAAAATAACATTAAAGCATGGTAGATCGGGTAAAACGCTTTATCATAATTATCTCAAAAACAAATAAAGTGTAGTACTATTTTAAAGTAGAGGGCTATAGATTTGTAACAATCCATCGGCTTAAATTGAGCAATGACGTTATCATAACATATACGACCACATTGTAAATTTTATAACAAAGGCATTTTTTTCGTTGTTAGTTTCTTTGATTTTGAGCACTCTTGTTTAGTTTTCGACACCTGAATATAATTTTCAAGTATATTATTTAATATTTGCACAAGGCAATTGCTATTTTTAAGTTATTTTTAAAAGTTTGTGGATAAGGTAAAATGAACTCATGAAACATTTCACTGGCAAAAGTGTAAAAAATAAAAAAAATAGTGAATAAAAAATCTATTCAAGTTAAAAAAGGTAATTTAAAAAGGTATAAATTAAATTAAATTTTTTACAACTCTGCTGATGAAAATTTTTGGCGAAATATAATTCAAGGTTATAATGATGCAATCTTTGTAAAAAATAACTTTTTTTCTTCTTTTGGTGAAATGATTTAGCTACTATTTCGAAAATAACTCCATTAAGTTATAATTTAGACATTACATCTGTTTGTCCCCTCAGCTGTCCCTTTTCACCCCACCTATAAGACCGAGATACAATTCCAGATAGAGAAAGACCAAAGACCAAACCAGGTGACCAATTGTAGAAAAATAGCAATAAACATATTTCTGAGAATTTTACTGAACTCAGTTAGATAGTTATTTGTTTCATGTGTATTATTTGTTGTGGTGCAGTTGGTTTGGTTTTCACAGTATAATTACTTAAAGTCAATTTGAATCTTTGTGTCTGACCTACCCTATAGACATTGGTAACGTGAAAAGACTACGAGCCTTCAAGCGTACTGAAAACAAAATTTTCCAAAATCTTCAAACAAAATTTTTTTAAATCTTCAAATAAAATTCCTCTATACATTTTTAATTGTTTAAAATAAAATTTTCATCTATCAATTATTTATAATTCTTTCCTTATAAAGTGATGAGATATTGCATGCAAATTAGTATGATTTTCTCCAGCAAACCACTTCCTTCCAAATCAAGCATCTACTTCCGTCGCCTCTAGTCCACAAAAGTTCAACTGAAACTAGTCTTTTATTTAAAAAAAAAAAAAAAATCAAGAATCATTTTTTACTATTCACGACTTATCCATGAATTTGAAATTCAAAGCACAGCGTATCCTAAAATCTCATTACGGCGGCGGCAAAAGATTTATGGAACGAAGTGAAGCCGAGCGTTCAAAATTCCGTCCTGCGACATTGACGGAACTGTGAAATACATTTTCGGAAACGCGACAAGAGTCCGTACTTGCTGCATATATTTGTAACACGTACCAGGAAAATAGATCTTGAAAGAATCTACACGAATAATAGTCTCATGAAAAATAAAATATAGTATTGCCTTTTTATTTACGTAATTCTTATTTTAGTCGTAGATAATTTGAGGTAGATAGATGGCAACTTGTTTATTAGGTATTAAGCTTTACTGCTGGCACAAATATTAGCTGCAAAAAGTTAACGAACAATTCATAATTCAAAAACCACATAAGAATCATACGAATTTTCCTACAAACTGCCTACACTCATAATGATTATTAAAATCCAGTAGGCTACAAACCACCATAACATAGTGGTTAGATTAGAACAAATTAATCTTGCTTACTGTGAAGTAGCTGAGAAGCTCATAATAAATTATCTCAATACAAATACACTGGGGCCTCGCTTTACGGCCTAGATACGTTCCGCAAAACTTGGCCGTAAAGCGAAAAGCCGTATAACGAATCAATTATTCTAATACGTATTCATACAAATTCAATGGGATCGGTTCCAAATTTAATAAATATATAATATGGTTTCATCCAAAATGCATTTTATTTTTTTATTTTGTTTAAATTATAAACATATCTAACAAGAACATAAATTTTACATAAAATAAAAAACTTCAAAAACATTACATAATTTTCAAATAAAAATGAAACAACTAAAACCTACAGATCACTGTCACCATCATTTTGCGCTGGTGGGTTGAAAAATTTGTCTTGTTTGTTTTGCCTTCTTGTCTATTTTTTCCTTTAGTGATTTATAATAGTTAATGGCTGAGTTAATTCCTCGATACACATAAGCGCTACGTTCGATGTCAGGATCGTTTTCAAGGAAGATGTTTATACCTTGTTCAAAATATGAAAAAGCGCTCGACATGATTTTTGATGTTAGCTGTTTGGATACAACAGGTTCTGTATCTTCATCAATTGCCGGCTCTGCTTGCAACTGAATGAGTTCCTCATATGAAAGGGGTTCCCTATCAGTTGCAAGTAGATCCAGCACATCAGATTCGTTTAAATCTTCAAACCGAGATTGCGCAATATATCGACATAGAGAAAAAAAGCCGTTATAGCGAAACATTTTAGGCCGTATATCGAAAACGTACCTTAATTAAAGAGGGCCGTTATAGCGAAAGGCCGTATAAAGAGCGGCCGTATAGCGAGGCCTGGGTGTATAGTGGTTCTTATACTACTGTATTAGAGATGATCCAACTGGTTTTCCTACTCTTCCGGTCAAGCTGCTAACTGGATCATGGGGAATTATTATCAAGTACAAAATTTTATGATTAACTACAATAGTTTTGTCTTTGAACAAAATCAATGGCAAAATACATTTAGAGTGTCTCAGCAAATGTTCTAAGTGCTCATTTTGGAATTTTTTACTAGTAAATGACTCAAATCCACAAATTCTACGGAAAGTTGATGATTATAATGTTTGGGTCACAGTATAGAATTGCATAGAGATGGCATTCATTCATGTTAAAATCCATCTCTATTCAGGCATTCATACATCTGGTAATCAATGTAACTTGGAATGCTTATAGAATGGCATTTAAATTTCTGAAATCGGTGCAGTATAAGTCGAGAAAATGTCAAAAATTGGCTCACACAAACACTTTTACCAAATTTGGTCTCAAACATTCTTTACCTTTTGATTACAATTTAGTAATGATTCTTCAAAGCTTGTTATTTATATTTTTGAAGAAACACAACAAATGTTAAAAGTAAAAAAAATTGTATAGAAAAGTCCACAAAGCGAAAGAAGTGGGGCGTGGTTCAGAAAAGGGTGAGAAACACTGCTCTGGAGCTTTAAAGTTTGATGGAAAATGTATTGTATGTTATACAGGGTAAAATGAAGGTTTGAGAACCATACACTTTATTACAGAAAACTTATGTAAGATGTAAGAACCAATATGAATATTTAATTGAAGAAGAAATTAGTAGAAAATGTTAAGGTGGGGCGTGACCCATAAAAGGTTGGCAAACACTGCTCTAAAGCTTTAAAGCTCGTCAGTGGAAATAATGAATAAGTATGAAATGAAGGGTAAAATATAGGTTCCAATAGAGATTCCAAATCTATGGTTTGGACAAATCTTAGGTAAGATGTAAGAACCAATATTAATAAATAATTGAAGAAGAAATTTGTAGAAGGTGGGCCACAACAATTTTAGGAACTTTAGGGTGAGGCGTACTCTATAAAAGTTTGAGAAATACTGTTCTAAAGGTTCAAAGCTTGTCAGTAAGGAGTGTACTCTATAAAATGAAGGGTAAAATATAGGTACATTTATGGTTTGTAAAACCATCTACTTTATCACAAAATCTTATGTGAGATGTAAGAACCATAATGGATGAATACATTGAAGAAGAAATTAGTAGGAGGTCGGCCATGACGTTTTTAGAAACGCCAAGGTTAGGCGTGGACTATAAAAGTTTGAGAAACGCTGTTCTAAAATCAAAGCTTATCCACTTTATAAAATGGAGGGTAAAATTTAGGTACATCTGTGGTTTTGAAAACCATCCACTTTATTACAGAAATCTTATGTAAGATGTGAGAACCAATTTGAATATAAGAAGAAATTTGTTGGAGGTAGGCCTCAACGTTTAAGGTGCGGCGTAGTCTATGAAAGTTTGAGAAACACTGTTGTAAGGCTTCAAAACTCGTCAGTGGAGAGTGTACTCTATGAAATGGAAGGTAAAATATAGGTACATCTATAGTTTTGAAAACCATCTACTTTATCATAAAAATTGTATGTGAAATGTTAGTGAAAATTTAAAGGAGGTTGGGTATACCTTTTTTCAAACGGTATACGTGGCCAACAAAAGGTTGGCAAACACTGCTCTAAAGCTCATCAGTAATAAAAGCACTGTATGAAATGAAGGGTAAAATATAGGTACATCTATGGTTTGGAAAACCATCCACTTTATCACAGTAATCTTATGTAAGATGCAAGAACCAATACGAATATATCATTGAAGAACAAATACAATAGCGACGTGCTGCCGCAAAGATTGATTTGAAAGTACAATTCTACTGTGTAATAATTTTAGGCTGAATGATTGATACGTTTCCAGATATACCGATATACTATATAGCTCCCAAACGATTCTTATTTGCCTTCGGGCTAAACGAGCTACCTGCACTGAATAACATCACAATTGACTGATCGTTCTCATATATTATTATCTTTAGATTTATTTATGTAGGACGCATATCGGATATCAATACAAAAGCCCCGACACGTAGACGTGCGATGCATAATGAAGCGAAATTATTTGCGGCTATCCGAGACATTAATCATGTGAAATTGCACTTAACACAATTAATATTACAGAAGCAATAAGTTTTAATGTGTGGAATTATTCGTTAATAACAGCTAGATGGGAATATAATTGTTACGAGTTATTGGAACCGCAAATAGTTTTCTTATCAGAGTTTCATATTTATTGCCTGTAAATCTCTCATAATTTTAAATTATGTGCGACTCATTCCCGTTTCTTATATGATGGAATCAATTTGTAAAACACGTGATATGTGTGGTTCATTATAATAAGTATAGAATTCTATGTCAAATTGATGTCGAAACGATAAAGAAAGCGGGTAGTGGGCAAAAAAGTCCACCGCCGATATCTCAAAAACAAGAAAAGTTAAAAAAAATTCAACATAAATATTTAAAAGTATAGGGAGTTTGTGTGTTAGATGTGTTATTTTTTGTATTAAAAGTGGTTATATAAAAATGTATGCTACGATTTTAAATACTAAATACTCTGATTGTTACAAATGACAATAAATATCTAACGAAAACTTTTTAAATAGTTTTTCTTCGAAAACCCGCCCAATGCTATCCAGAAAAGTTCGAACTCTGATAAAAATAAAGAATTTTTTTTTAGAAAATAATCGTACATAGATGTACGTCCAAATTATGCTTTTTATATTTTTAAACTATTATTGAACGATATGTATTTTTTTCACAATAAAATTTATCATTTACTAGTGAAACGTAGAATTTTACGTCAAAATATCTGGAATAATAAAGATAAAATCGAAAACGAAAAAGAAAAAAAAAAAGATTAATATGAATTTGTTGTGAGTATGTGAAATAAAATAAAATTGCATGAACAAAAGATCATTAATTATTAATCTCTGTAGTAAATAGCATTTTCATTTTATGCAAAATTAATAGCTTTTCAATCAATGTTATTATCATTTGTCACAAACACATTGCGGCAATTAATTTCGTTTTAATTCCCGAACAGATTTGTAGGAAACGCAAAAAAAAATCATTTGTTATATCAATTTACGCTAACGGTCGCTGATGTTGTCCGACTAAACTGAATGGTAATTTTAAAACAATGCGTTTTTGATCAACGCATCCCGTGTCCTCTCTATCCGCGCATTATGGCCATTATATAATACCTTTTAGTTCAATAATACTATAAAATTTTTGATATAGAATGAATGATTTATTCCATACCGATATATTTTTCCATAGATTAGCCCGATGTGGTATTCTGTGCGCTGTGATGCATCCATATAACTCTTTTATGTAAATTTTCCGCGCTGGTATTGTAATAGAGAATGCACTAGATGCGCTATCGCGGGCACTATGTCAAAACGTATTCCGAATTTCAGAGATTTATTGCCTAATGAAAATTTTAACGTAATATGCGAATCCATCATATTGTTTGTTTTGTTAGATTTTTCCAGTTTCCATACTGGCCGGACTTTACTCAAGGCATTCTTTTGTCCAAGACAACTATGTGCAGGAAGATGGATCGCCGGGGCATGATGTTAGGTTGGAAAGAATATTCTATCACGATGGAATAATTTAATTGTCTATAAACGTTTCATACAGTGTAACGAATTTATATTGCCATATTTTCTTTTCAGTTTATTGAATGTTTTGTAATGCAAGGATGTTGTTCTTGTCTTTTTGTTTGTCTACTCATAATTAAAATGTAAGCGAATAATGCAACAATTGCAGAACGGATACTATTTATATAAATGTTATAACATGTATGAAACTTTGTGTTGCTTTTCCGTTTACAATTTTCTATTTTTCAACCTTTTATTGTTCTATTTCATCTAATGTTGATTTTATTGACTGGATGTAAACAAATCAGTACAAAAGAAACCTCTGACAAAGTTTGGACTATGTCAGCAGAAACAAAAATTGTTTTTCAGAAATATATGTTACTTCAAGCATCATGTTATTGTTAGCCCATAGGTAATAAGGGACAGTTAGAGCGCAGACAGGTCCAGGTCCACTATTTTATGTTTAATTTTAAAGAAGTTTTACGCAATGATGAGTTAAAATGAAGTAAATAAAAAATCTGAACTTTAAAATCATTTCTCAGTCAAATTGGACCTTTGTGCCCCACACTGGTAAATACGATGATGGGTCTGCTGCTCTACAAAACATTTATTATGCTGTTAATACTAACTGATTTTTTTTTAAATAATCATAGTGATTTGTGTCAACAAAATTAAATTTCATCATAGGGTAAGGCGGGGTAAAAGAGACCAATTAGAAATTTACTGTCTAGGCCAAATAACTAACCTTACAAGACTTAACATATAACAAATAAAAAACTATCAAACTATGCTCAGTAAAATTGCCAGCTACATCCTAATTATATAAATATATTTTTGTACTGTTTTTTCTACAATTTTTCATCTGCCAATAAACGGGGTAAAAAAGGCAACCATATACAATGTCACATTTTCAATTTGAAGGCATTTTATGAAATAGTAAATAAATTATTTAACAAATGCAAAATAAAAATTTTATATGCACTTTGTTGTTTAGATTACATCGCATATAACCTTGATCTGGTATTTGGTTAATCAAGAAATATACATCAGCAAAGCGGGAATAGTTATTACTTTTATTCATCTATTGCAATTGCCATTTCAATTTAATTTATTTTTATTTTCTATTATCTTATTTTTACATCTATATTCCTTGATAAATAAACTTATCACTAAAAATATTAATTCGGCAGCATGATTCTATTTCTTGTAGAACTTGTAGAAGTTACTACGTTATTAAAAATATGTCTGCAGGTTTTACTCATGTGAAACATCGCTAAGAATGTTTTTATTTCGAAAGTTCAGTACTTAATTTACGGAACAAAAAATTTAAAAGCGACGACATCAAATTCAAAAGTTACAAAGTTAGATCGGAGGAGTTCATATTCCGACATGCATATTAATAGAACACCTAATCGGGCGCGATGTAGAACGCGAACCCTAATCAAAGGAAAACCGTCAACAGAGAAGGTTAATCATGTCAACAGCAATTAAGGCAGAAAAACATCTTCTCGTTAACGAAAAATATGAAGAGAGGCAGATTTTGGCGAAAATAAGCGGATAAATGTAAAACAACATTAATTACACAACAGCGGAGCATGTTAAATTAGTAATACAAGACGCACGAGCTCGAAAATCAGGCATCATCAATTCTGAGAATCAAGTAGATTGTTTATTTCATAAATTTTGCTTTTGAGTGAAATTTCGTAACTTTTATATAAAAACAAAACTTCATTTCGTAAATCAGGATTTCACGATATATTAGGTGAAGTAAAGAAATCTATTACTTCAAAATAGTTGGCTTTTATTATCTGTATCTCACGTTATTAGTCCGATGATTTAGTAAAAAACGTTTTTATCAGTTTTGTAATTGATTGACTCAGTTTTGTTTGAGCGAGTATCAAAAATGGACACTAACAAAGAGAAAATACACTATAATTTACACTAGAGATGAGCTTATCATGTTCGAAGCCGGATCGGTTAGAATTTGACTCCGCTTCAGAGAGGAGTTATATCCACTTAACAACTCCACAACTCCGACAACTTTGACACATAATGCTAGACACAAATGTGTTCTCTAGTGTGTTGTTAACATATCTAAGGATTTATTAAGACTTTGGAAATAATTTACAAATAGTTCAAACATTTTTGTTCATTTTATTATCATAATTACTATTTTATGCATTTCAATATGCATACAAATCTCAAATTGACAAAAAACTTGGGAATCAAAATCAATTTTGTAATTATTCTTGAAGAGAAAATATAGAATTTTTTGAATATGTTTATTTTTATATGAAAATAATGCAGTAAACTTTATATATGGAATAAGAACAAATCTTTGTGTATAATATTTTTCACAAAATATTAATACCTCACATTCTTTTATTATTTTCCCTTCTAGAATTAATTATACATTAGGTAGTTTGATTAGTATACTATTACTTTTACACAATTATAAAATCATAATTGTGTAAAAATTATAATATAATAGTAAATATTTTTTATCTGGTTGTATATCATTATAAAAGCTCATTTACGGATAAACATCATCGTATACAGAATGTAGAATACAAAATAGCATTATTTTGAGGCATTATATACCCGGAAAGTCCTAAAACTGGCTGTGAGACGAGAAAAAACCCACTTCTTTCGACCCAAATCTTTGTATTAGTAAAAAATCTCAAGCAAGTATCTGCACATGTTAACAGATTTAGTGTCAGTTTAGGGAAGTCGGATATGACAAATCCTGTGAGACAACTCCACTCGGATTCACTCCGAGGGAGGAGTTGTATCAGAGTGATAAATCCGGAGTCAGTTAACCATCTCATCTAATTTACACTTTTTGTTATACAAAGACGAAACTGAGCCCAGGCGGTTGAAAGTGTGAATAGTATTTATGGTTCTGATACTGAAACAGCCAATTGGATGCAATTTAATTTTCATCGATTAATTCAGGAAAGTCCAAATTCAAATACCCACGCGCACTAGATGGCCAATTGTCGACATAATCAAGGAGTCCAAATGTTATGTAAGTCGATCTCGATTGCTCAAAAGATGAAGATTGTACAAAAACACCTGTAGATACAAAAATCTGATGTATGAGTACCATATGAAAACCTATTGCACAGAATTTTCACCTGTAAATCGCTGATGTATCGCAAACAAAATAGTCTCATTTTTAAAGTGGTTGGTGACTGGTGATGAAAGGTGGCTCTCGTTAAGGTAAAACATAAACTGTTAAAATCAACTTGCTGTGTGTGGGCATAAATAGTGGCCGAACCAGAATTGAAATTTGGTCGGTTTAGCAGGGAATTATATACTGTGAGCTGATCTCTCATGGCAAAATCTTAACGTGGAACTGTAATGTCAACAATTGGACCGTTTGAGGGAAGCAATCGGCTAGAAGCTGCCAGCTTTGCTTAACAGGAAATAAATCGTGTTCCAAGCATTTCCAAGCTCCGGGATTTTATTTAAAAGTTCTTACGCATATATCTTATAGTTCGGACTTGGTATCATACGATCACCATCTGTTCATATCCAAGGCAAACAGTTTTGCAAAAGAAAAATTAACTTCAAAGGAGGCTTGTAAAAATCGACTTTCTCAATTTTTTGTCAATAGGGTCGATGGTTTCTATGGGAGGGCATAATGATATTAGCTTCAAAATAGCAACAATTCATCAAACAAAACTGCGCATAAATGACTTAAATCGGATCATCTGTTAACTATAATTAAAGCCCTAGTTTTATGCAAAAATAATGATTTTCATTTTACTTTACCTAATATTAATTCCAACTAGTTGGTATTGGTATTTTGCTTTGAGGCAAGTTACATGAACTTCCCGATATGTGTAAATAATCGACTTAATAAATAAAAAATAATTTATAAGTGATTCAAAATATTCCGAGTGGATTTATTACACATAATTAAAGACGAACGAACACTTTAACTCGTAGTATTTTCTAAAAGCAAATGTTCACAAATCAACAATTTTTATAATTGAACCAGTTTCCGTAGGACTTTAATGGTTTAGTATGTTCATTAAGATTAAGTACTCTATCGTTATACCAAGTAAATTGTCTAATTTTAATTTTAACAAACGTCAAAGGAACTACTCATTTTCTCAAAATTTGATGAATTTTTTAAATTAAATATTGCAGTAAGTTCTATAAGACCATGATATATATCGAAAAAAAATTCATACAAATCTACTTAATTTTTTAATTACAAGAAAACGGCTAGGTAGATTTTCACCTAAAAGTAATCAGTAGCATTCCCAACTAATATCTTTCGAAAAGGTTTTGATTTTATAAAATCGATTCTGTAGTATGAGCTTAAATATGGCCGGAAAGTTTAACATTTTTTCCAAATTACAAATAAAATTATAAAAACTGTTACATCTTTTAATCCTACTCTATACTCTAATACTACCCAAAATCGTACCTGCACTATCTAAACATATCGAATAGACTTTTAATTCCACGACTTTTGAATTTCTATGAAAGTGTTAACAGTCCAAGCATATTCGAGAACAAGCCATCAAACTTAAGTCAAGTTTTCCGACATCTATCAAAATATCAAGACATGCACCACAACTCCATTCCAGCACCCAAAGTTTACACAAATCATTCAAATCCACCACTAACATGATAAATAATCATGTTGATGTCTCCGAAAGTTTCGCCATCCTGTCAGTCGAAACAAGATATTGGTTGGTGCATAGTCTGCATTCGGCGTGCTCCAGCAGAGAATCCGGCCGAATCTGAGAGTACCAAACAGTATCCAACAGTAGTGATGTGCCGACTCGAAAATTTCCTGATTCGAATGATTCGAATCAGAAAAAAACCTGATTCGAATCAAGTTCATATATGAACAATTATAATTTAAAAGAAGAAATCATATCATTTTAATAATTTTATTAGTGAAATAATTAATTTAGTAAGCAATTAATTCCAAAAAGTGCAGAGATGAATACATTTATATTATATATATAATAATAAACTAGCTACAAATATAACTAATATTTCAAGTGAATTCACAGTAAAATATAACCAAACACTTTTCTATCACTAAGGCATATAAAACAATATTCTTAATCTTACGTTGAACGAATGCATTGTATATTATTAATTGTTTAGATCTAATCTAAACAGGGGGCTGAATCTAACGTCTTACGAATGACTTAAAATTCAATCCACTACTGTAAAGATTGATATTATTTCATTTGTGTGAATTTGCCATTACTTGCATAATTAAAATATGCGAATTTTGTATGTGTATAAAACTTATTGTGTCATTTTGATAATAATTAAAATCTAAATCGCGTATTTATTATCTAAATGAGTTTTTGATATTTCATGAACAAATTTGCTCTCAGCGCTTAGTCAAAAATAAACAAAAACCCAAGACCCATACGCATTGCATCTCGATAAGTCGATACGCTAAAACATGGACACATGTTTCGAACTCAAGTCGGAATGATTCAGTTTGAGTCATATGAACTCGGATAAATTCATATCGACTTGAAGTCGGGATGAGTCGGTTTGAGTCATAGAAACTCGGATGAATTCATATCGACTTGAAGTCGAAATAAGTCGGTTTGAGTCATAGGAACTCGAATCAATTCATATCGACTTGAAGTCGGGATGATTCGGTTTGAGTCATAGGAACTCGAATCAATTCATATCGACTTGAAGTCGGGATGATTCGGTTTGAGTCATAGAAACTCGGATGAATTCATATCGACTTGAAGACAATGAATGCGGTTAAAGTCATATAAATTGGAGTCGGGTGATACATTTTAGCTTATTAAAGCCGGGTGACCCGCATGATTTAATTCAGGATTTATTTTTCATATTTATTATAATTATTTTTCATATTTATTATTATTATTATTCATATTATTATAATATTGAATTAAATTAAAACATTTTTTTTATATTTATGAAAATTTGTGTTCACACATGTTTTATCACAGTAAATATTTTGCGGCTTGATACGAGTTGATTCGAATCAAGTAAAATCTGAATGATTCGAATCACTTGATTCGACTTTGCCTATCACTATCCAGCAGTATCCCAGTAATTGGTTAACGTTGATGGGCGCAACCTACAAACTCCGGGATGTGTCAGATGCCGCGCGGATAAGTTTATTGTCTGAGTTGTAGTTGCAGCGATAACGCTGCCCGAAGAGACGACAGTGTAATGAATGCCGGACATTCAATTACGTCATGCACAGAAATTCGGTAACGACGACCGAGATAGCAACACGATTTGCATATTACAAATTGTACCGGGCGTATACTGGGATATATATATATATTATATATATATATATATATATATATATATATATATATATTAACAAAGTCTAATAATTAAATAATAGACAATTCAGAATCATACAAAATAATAGACAATTCAGAATCATACATATATATATATATATATATATATATATATATATATATATATCATATATATAAAAATGGATCGCAAAATGTGTTGGTAAGCGCATAACTCAACAATGTCTGGACCAATTTGGCCAATTCTTTTTTTAAAATGTTCGTTCAAGTCCAAGAATGGTTCTTACGGCGAGAAAATATCGAATAATTACCAGGAATACCCTAAAAACAGCCCTTTTCTTTTTTAATCGAGTAGGCAACGAAATTTGTAGAAAAAACAATGACATTTTAGTTTGTAGTTTTTGATAATCTAATTTTTAATATATTTATATAAACATAGAAATATCTTTCTATTAATTAACGAGCTATATTGGCAGCCAAAAACATTGATGTAAATGAATTAAATTTCAAAATTCAAGAACAAATTACAGGCGAATCAGTTGATTCGGTAACTAACCAAGACGATCCACCGGAGTTTTTAAACGCGCTGGATTTGCTAGTATTGTCACCTCACAATCTTCAATTGGTTGGATCAGCAATTATAATGTTGCGAAATATCGACCCACCGCGCCTTTGCAACGGCACAAGGTTAGCGATAAAAAAAACTACCAAATAACGTGATGGAAGCAACTATATTGAAAGGATAGTGAAGGATGAAGCAAAAGATGTTCTCGCACCGTGCATTCCAATGATTCCGACTGATGTGACATTTGAGATTAAACGACTATAGTTTCCAGTGAGTTTATGATATTTTAAGTATTTGTGGTATTAATTTGAAAAACACATGTTTCTCACATGGTAAATTATATGTTGTCTGTTCCCGTATTGGAAAACCATCAGATTTGTTTGTCTCTGCGCCAGGTAATCAAACAAAAGCATCATTTATCACAAAGCACTACAATGAAAGTTGAACTGATTTTTTAATTATGATTTACATGATTAAAATTACTTACTTTTAAATGCTTATAGTGTTTTATTTAATTATTTTTAATTCACACCAAATTATTACCAAGGTGACGGTTCTGTTCAGAATAATTTTTTGCAAAGAATAGAAAAAAAGGTAGGAACAAAACACCGCCACATTACAATTTTTTTTTTTGACAGGACGAAGTCTGTCGGGTCGGCTAGTATATATATATATACACAAATTTATATGTATGACAGATCGCGGGTAAAAAAGTCCACCACAATTAGGGCTGAGCTTGGCTCGAAGGTCTGTGTTTAGACCAATCTCCAATTTTAATGATGCCAAGTTATAATTGTTAATTAAGTAGTAAATTATATAAATACATTTTTGCATTACTCTGCTTGTATGACTTAATTCCTGTCATACATAAAACTTTGTAACGGCTTGCACTTGTTTATCAAAAATATTTCATATTAAATGGTTCATATTAAATTCTAAAAGCTATTAAAATAGCACAACTTAAAAAACTTAGAAAAAGGCGTCGAAATTTTAAATAATAACTTGAAAAAAATTAATAGTTATATAACACAGCTAATAATTGGAATTAAAATTCATCGGAATTGCTTAAAGATCTGACAATCATAATAGATTCGCGAATTGCGAAAAAGTTAGGTCAATTATTCAGGATTTCAGTAAGAAGATGATTTAGTTGATTATATTTATTTAAATTTTGATGAAGAATGATGATCAATAGTAAGGTTCACCAGCAATGTCTCAGAAACAATGTTTTGACAATAATATTTGAAAGTAGAGGGCAAAAGATGTATAATTAGCCATCACCATGACTCTCACGACGTTGCTATCACAAGATAAAGAGCAATGTTTAAAAATCCATAACAATAGTATTTTTTTTCGTTGATAATTTTTTTTAGCTTTGAGCACTGTTGTTCAGTTTACGAGACTTGAATATAATTTTTAAGTATACGTTATTTAATTCTTTCATATGATGTATTGTTATTCTTAAGTTAGATTCAACAATTTATATAACTTCTATAAAAGCTTATTTCTCTATATAACATGTGGGTGGTGTAAAAAAGTCCAGCTAAATGTTTACACTGGCAAAGGTGTATACAATAAAATATAGTAAACAAAAAAGTTAATGAAAATAAAAAAATGCAATTTTAAAAGATATTAACTAAACTAATGGTGTATGGCATCGTGCCTTAAGGCAAATTGCTGGAACTTCCCGTACCATAACGAAATGTTCGAAGAATATTAAATGTTTTCAAAAAGATTATTATAAATACTGTAACATTGTCGAATGATTATAAGAATTATATAAACTGAATTGCAAAGTTGAAATTATTTGTAAAGTTTTTCAAAACTTTAGTCATAAGTAAAATTAAAATTTGAATTATTTTCGATATACAAAAAAAAAATTGAAAAAAAATGAAATAAAAGTTTGTTTTGAAAAAAAAAATTGAAGCAATTTTTTTTCCCGAAAGTAATTATTTTGTTAAAACAAGCAAAAAATTCTTTGAAGCATTCAAATCGGACGCTTAGTCCTTTAAAAAACTGCCATTTAGCTCTGTATCTTCGAAATCACCTCTTCTCCCAATCATTACAAATTGAATGTTTTTTAAATAATTCAAATCGGATACTCCGTTCTCCCAAAAACTCGATTTGTATTTTCTGCACTCTTTGCTTGTTATCTCCGTAACGACTAAACCTGCCTTTGCCAAAAACTAATCAGTTCATCTCCCTGTCAATAGGAATCGAATGCTTTTTGAATCATTCAAATCGGTTGATCCGCGGCCCGAAAACGTGGACATAAACTTGTATCCATACATAAATACACATTCATTTTTTCTGAGGTTTCTGAGACAAATGTTTAGAAAACGTAAAGAAATCTAAAAATTTTCAATTTGGATTTTTGGACGATTATAACAATAACTTACCCTACGTTAAGTTAATTAATAGTTATTTTAACTAAGCTGATAAATATTTCTGACAAAATAACAGATCAAGATTATAAGTGTTAATCTCTGTAACAAAATGTACTCATAAAATTTATATTTTGCATAGGTTGAGTAATGTAGCTATTATTTCCTAAAAGCCCTTTAGCATTAAAAATAAAATGTTGGAACTTTCCGCACCCTGGCTGTCCCTCTTTACTTGGTCTAAGGGGTAAAACGTGCAAGTGACAAATTTTTAAAAAATAGCCAAAAAACACAATTTTGAAATACCGAATTTGCTGTGAGTTTTACGACCATGGTCGGATACTAGTTTTTGTTTTTCATAAAAAGGGAAAATTATAAACCTTCAAGTCATTAATTACCGTAGAAAAATAATTTGGGATCATTTCTTCCAATTCATTTTTCTGTTAACATGTTTTAAATTCTGGTTTTATAGCATTTAATAGTATTAAAAAACTGACAAAATAATTTGATATACCAGTTGTCTACCTTTATCAAGGTCAAAATGCCAATTACAACTTGTATGTTTTGTACTTTGTTGATATTCAACATTTTTGCCTTTGTTTTACCACAATTTTCCTTTACTGATTTTTATCAACATTCCAAACAGTTTATTACTATTTATTGTTACTTCGAAATATATAAATATCTCTTTTAAAGCAAGTAAACTCAAGATTTTATTGAAATGAAAATGTAATTATAAAACAACTAGCAAACATTTACGATTTTAATACAAAGTTGCTTCTGGTGAAGAATGTGCCTTCTGGCGTATAATTACCACTCGTGCAGCTTTCTTGAATATTTTCGTAAATAGAATACAAAATGTTGCAAAGTATTGAAATGAAAGAAATAATGAACGTAATTTAATAAGAAGATTCTATCTATTACCAATACTGACTTCTCAGATCGAAAGTAACATTTTATCATTTAATTGATTGAGTTGCCTTCTGCAAACTTCTGCAAACGTTTCACGAAGAATTTTCAAAGATTAATATCTCGATATGAACATTGAGTTTATAATTAGGTTTTTTGCAAAGTGTATTATGATGACTGATAATATCTGCTGTTGGCAAATAATGAAGTGATTTTTTATTCAGTCGTCTTATTTTTAAATTTGTTCTCGAACAACAAAGGCAATATGAATATAAATAACTATTTAATTACAACTACTGATGATGATATATTACAGTAAATACTTTTTTTACCTGCAATGCTTTTTTATGTTATTATATACATCGTATTTGTATCAATATATAATTTATTATGTGTCGAGTATGGCTATTTACAAAGTCAAATTAATTATACTGCAAACCTTTATCTTTGTTTCATATGCTACCAAATAAATTAATAAAAGAAAAAGTAATTTAAAATTTTGTAGCCATATTATCAGATCATACTTTTTTACTGAGATATTATGACTTATTAACTTCCCGTATGCTAAGTCCTATTACTATAATCGAAAAAAATCGAAAATGAAAATGGTGACATAAAATGTCGTGTGAAAACGTTTGAAATATTAGTTCAGTTAGTAATTATTTTAGATGAATAAAATTATATATATATATATTGTACAAAAATGTTATACATATGCTCACAAAATATTTTTTAACCGATGTTGGGAAATGAGATATGTAATTATATATCTACCCAAGAACACATGTCTTTACAACAGTTTATTTCCGAATGCCTATTCGCATTCTTTTTCATTTCGTGACTCGTAGTGTAATACAAATTATGCATTTACTTTCTATGAAGCATGTGGGCAGACTCGACACATATACAAATTGCAAAAATTGCAGAAATATTTTAATATTTAATTACAATCCCGAGTTGAACATGTAATCATTTCAATGTAGAGTTCGCACGCTCGAATGAGAAATTGCGCAAGTATAACAAAAGACCTGCGAAAAAAATGAACAAGTTTCTGAGAGGCTCTTTTTATTTTGGATAGAAATTGTAAGGTGATTTGTAAATAAGATATTTGGTAAATATTTTTTCACTACAAAGGTACTAATGCATATATATTCGAAGGATTATTGAGCATTTGAAAAATTTGCAATTCAGAAAACTAGTGTTGTATTCCTGAACTGTATAATATTACCACTTCTGCGACTTTTGAAGTAAAACTTCTTCAGGTGCTATTAGGGAGTAAATCTGCGAAAATGCAACGGAAGTCTGTTACGGCACAAGTGATTTGTCATTGGCTATCGATGGTATCATTATTTGAATGCGTCACTGACAGCGAAAAGTATATTGTTCGTAATGTCATTAGATTTTAAGGTTACGTGCAAGTACAAATCTTGTTTTGATAAAAATGTCTGGATCAAAAGAATATTTCATATTGCCCTCCGTAAATAATTATATTGCAACTAATAAAACGAATGAAACATCTTGCCGTGTAAGAAACGTAAGTTTATTGAAGTTATTTGTACTATTCGTGGTTATTATTTATCTTTGTGGTTATAAAAATGAAAAATATTTATATAGGAAAGATAGAGACTGAATGTATGTATCGCACTTCTGTAATCTCGAACCAATCATATCATATTATAGTAATTAATTTATTGTTTGAAAATGTTAGTATAGTGGTTGACATTATTCAATTATGTATTAGTAGTACTTCTTAAACATTATAAACATTAATTTTGACTTAATAATCATCCTGTACAAAAGCAAAAACGTTTTACTTCAATCGCATGTGTACCAATAAGCGCACTCTTTTTTTCATCATGATTTTATTAATTTATCTTTCTAAAATATTTTTTTTTGTATCAAATTTTCCCGCTCTTTCGTATTTTGTCTTATAGTTAAGTTAAATTTTTCTTCATCTGTTTAATCTTCATCCGAAAGAAACTAGAAATACATGTCACAACCGTACCTAAAATATTTGTCACAACCGTACCCAACGCACACTTTTGAAAACAATTCATCAAACATGTTCAACTAACAGCAAAATAATAAACAAAGTTTTTTATCTGTGTCCAAGTAACAGTTACTATTAAAAGAAATTAAACAAAAAAACTGTTGAGCCTTTAAAAGCAATGCGGTCAGCAGATCATGGTAATATAGAGCGCTGACTTATTGCAATAATGGAAACTTGTTCGTACAAATATACTTCATCCTGCGTGCTTTGGACCCTATCTCTGAATCAGTATAGTTTAGTTGTTAGAATGACTGTCACTACCGTATCGTCTCTTCTACTAGATTGACAAAAATGTTTAAATTTCACTTTTTTGCGTTTTATTATTTCTATATTTTTGGAAATTACTTTTATGGAATTATTATTGAATTGCATAAACTGAAAGATAAATATATACTAAATTTAACTGTTTTTTATGAAGTAGAGCAATCTCATAAAGCAATAGCAAGTTTTACATTTCTCTAAAACTGGTTATTCAATTTAATTGAAAATCATATTTCAATCATATCGATTGTATTTATATCTGACATACAATTTTTGCCTTCTGCCTTCTATTGTGAGAAACAGCTTCAGACTTTTATTAAATATATATATATATATATATATATATATAATATATATTATTATTTTTGAACAGCAATCAGAACCTTACGTCCTATGAGCTGTTGGGCTGAAACTTCTCCTTACTTCGTATTTTTAGATGAAACTTCTTCTCACTTCGTATTTTTAGATGGTTAATCCAATGATTAATCCATCCATATTTGATGATTTTTTGTTATTAGAATTAATCCAATAGGGCTGACATTTTATTGGTGCAGCAATGCCGGGCAAGGACTATTTTCACTTGGAAACATATTGCTATCTATATTTTCAAGTGAAAATCGTTGTCACTGCTGCCTGACAACAGGCTGCTCGAAGTGGGTATCGAACCCGGGACCTCTGAAACAAGTCCCGTCGCTCTTAACCGTTTACCTACGGACGAGCCCAAATATATAAATAGTACATATTTTAATACTTATTAACTTACAATTTTATTACCACAAATAGTTTAGTCATTTTTTTCTGATTATTAAAAACTTAATATTTTACCTTGTAGATGAAAATTTCTAAAGATGAATAAAATTTCAAAGCTCACCTGTAACAAAATCAAAATTATTAGAATATCAATAATGATAACATTTAGTATTTACATTACATTATTTCATATTAATCACAATGTCAATAACTACTATAGTAACAAATGATAAGCAAATAAAATACTTATAAGAAATATATATATATATATATATATATATATATATATATATATGATGCAAATTTAAAATATTTTGATATACAGATATGAAGAAAGTTTCTCTTGAAATTTGAGAACAATTTAATATTCCTATTATTTATTTGAAATTGACAGTATCGTATTTTGCATGGTATCATTGTTTGTGATGATTATCGTTCTTTCTGATGGACATTTTTACTAATTTCTGATAAAATTATCTTATATTAGAAGACAAACTTATGGTTGGCTTGGAAGAAGGAAAACAAACTTTTTTATTTTATTAAAACTTTTTTTTTGTTAAAACTAGGCTACTAAAAATAATCTGATGATTATACAGAAAATATGATTTATATTTATATAATTATGAAATTTACCTATATAAAGGTATTGTTCATAAATTGTAAATAAAATTGCCAAAAACATAATATAAATTCATCTTACGAGAGAGTAATAAAAATATTAAATTATATTTCTAATTTTGACGAATGGGTACTATCATAAGCAGTATTTTCACCCATGTTTCACTTATATAAATAACCAATCATATTCGCAAAAAATAATAAAATATTGAAACAAATGTTAATTTCGAATCCTGTGTATTTATTCCTTAAAATAATATCCGTTTAATTAATAAATGAACCATAAAATGTACCTACTCCGCAAATGAAATCAAAAACCAACAAAGCCGAAACGCCTTTAATGATTTACGCAAACACACCTTCAATTTACCAAGGTTCAAAGATATACAAACAAAAAACTGTACAAAATCATCCTGATTTACATCGTTGATACAATGATATATGAATCTGCTGGCACACGTTTATTTTTTCCCATAACAAATGTTTACACAATAATGATAAATGACTGTTCCAAAAAGCAAACACCCCACCGGTTGTAAAAAAAAGTTACCTCATTAAAACAGCAATGTCTTAATAGACTGTTGGAAATGAACCGAACAGTTTTTAGTTATTTGTTTTATGCGAATACAATTAAAATATTACAGTAGTTTCCAAACTGTAATCAGGAACAATTTTTAAGAATTTACATTGAAAGGTCATTAGATTTGGGCGACATTCAAGCATATTTCTGCCATCCCAGTGAATAAGTGGTCGAATTTGGGCAAAAATATTTTAAATTCGGCATCAACTATTTTTCTGAAAATGGTTATTAAATTGGAAAGATAATGGTTAGGAACAAAAGCTAATGTAGCACTTCATATAAATTTAAATCATTAATTTCAAATACGCGATATTAGGCGAGTAATAGAACTTGGAAATCAAGCTTTGCAAAATAGTGAAAATTATCAGATTTAATGTATTTCAGAAAGTACCTATATATTATAATAATTATGATATGAGCAAAATTGAATAATCAATTTATTCATTTGATAAAACCAATTCCATCAAAATCACTTATATCTGCTGGACCTAATGACAAGAGTTGTTTTAATTTATAGATACAATATAATTAGAGTAGGGTGGGGCACAAAGACCAAATTTGACTTTTAGCTCCTATATTGTGAAAACCAAATCAGTTATATCATAATAAATAACACATATCAAGCAAACATATCTTACTATATATATATCGCAAAACATATCTGGCTATCTTTAGTAGCACTCGTACTAATGTTTTTTTCGTTTTTTTTTTCAAAGATTTTTCAACTGGTATTTAGAATTATATCTGCCCAAGTTTAACCATACCAAATAGAGAAAAAGCTGAATCACATTTATATTTTTGTTAGGGTTGAACATGTCAGTTTCTCAATGTTCTTTATGTATATTGTATAGATTTTCTAATAAAAAGATAGGGCGGGCCACAAAGGTCCAATTTGACTTTGAGCAATTATATTGTGAAAACCACACCAATTATGTCACAACAAATAACAAATCAACCAAACAATTATCACACTATGTTCAGTAAAACTCCCAGCTAATTCATCATTATAGAAATGTGATTTATTAGCTGTTTTTCTAGAAATTTGTCACTTGAACTTTCTTACCCCATAGGCGGGATATAATGGGACTGCCAGGGGATAAATAGATCCAAAGTCATATTTTGAATTTTGAAGGCATTTTATAAAATGATAGCTACATTATTTAACCAATGCTAAAGTATAAATTTCATGGGCACATCATGGTAAAGTACAATTCGGGCAACCTTGATCTGGTATTTCACCAAAAATAATCATCAGCAGAGTTTGAATAACTATTTATTTAACTTAGTATGTATAATTTACTTTTTTATTCGCTGTTTCTTATTATTTAAACCTTTGCCAGGGTAAAGGCTCAGTTGGTCCTTTTTACCCCAACCACGTGTATGCTCTTATTAACATTATATGAAAAAACTGTTGAATCTGACTTAAAACAAGCAATACATCTTAAAGAACAATTGTATAACGTATATTAAAAAATATTTTAAGCTCTCGTGAACTAAACAACAGTGCTCACAACCAAAAAAACTAACAACGAAAGAAAATACTTTTGTTATGGATTTTCTAACATTGCCATTTACCTTTAGATAGCAACATCTTAAGAATCAAGGTAGTGGCTGGATATGGATTTTTTTCCCACTACTTTCAAATATTGTTGTTAAAAAATTCTTAACTTTACTTATTTTTGAGGTATCAGTAGTGGACCTTTAGGCCTTGTCTACCCTATAGACTATTGTCTAATTTGTCATTTTAAATATTAAGGTAATTTTCCATAGGTATTTATAGAGTGTATGCATACATGCAAAATGTATGCATATGTGTATATACCAATGTGTTTGATAAAAAAAATTACAAATGTTTTTAAATCTGTAAACCGGTGTAATTTATTATAGTATATCAACCTTCATTTTTCACACGAGTGAAGGATTTATGGCGTGTCGAAACGTTTTCAAACCGAACACTTATCGCATGAGAAAAGAATCAGAAAAGATGTAATTAATTCGTGTTAGAATTAAGAACTTTAAAACAAGTTTTTTTAATTTTTTTAATTACACGCCTTCTTATACACGAAATATGCCTGCAGGCAATTCCTTGAAACAGACACGTGTTTCATTAATCTCTACGCGAATGTTGCTGAAACTTTAAGATTCAATTAACGGAATAGATTGTTATAATAATTCTTTGTTTGGAAATTAATTTTTAAGAAAAAAGTTTGTCTTATTATATAACTTAAAATAAAATTTTATTTATTCATCAAAAGTTTAGCTTTTGATGAATACATGGCATTATATATATTTTTCCATAGAGTAGGGCGGGCCACAAAGATCCAATTTAACTTTAAGTACTGAGTGCCAAAAATATTTATAGACACATAAGAAAAGTTAATTCATTCATTCAATTCAGTTAGTTAATTAATTAAATTATTATAAAAATTTGTTTTGAAAATTTAAGATTAGAGTAAGTTAGTTATTTAAGTGATGACTGAATATTAGTAAATGAAAGTCAATAAAACAGAATAATAATAAAAAACTGTTTGTATGTTGAATCTAACTTAAAAATAATGTATACCATATGAAATAATTAACTTCCCGAATGAGAAGTTTGTTTTCATCAAAAAATCCGAATTGCTAATTTTATGTTTTCTCGACGTTTCAAGCCATTTTGAATCGAATGAGACCAAATTTGGAAAAAGTATGTGTGTGTGTGTGTGTGTGTGTGTGTGTGAACAGATTTTTTGCCGTAAACTGACGTTTTCTCAAAAACAGACGGACCGATTTCAAAAATTTAAAATCCATTCGATGTATCTCGATGAGGACTATCGTTTGTTAGTTTTGTGCGACGATCGGCCGAGACATTTCTTTATAAATAGCAAAAAAGTGAAAAAAATTCGTCCACGTTTTAGCCCGCGATTCTGAATCGATTTTGAAAATTCAAAAACTGTTCGAAACATATTGGTTGGGAATCGACCTGATTAGTTTTTGGTAAAGATAGGCCGGGCCGTTTTCTTGTAATAAGGTGTTAATTTTTTTTTCGACGATTTTCACGAATTTTTTTTTGACGGTAGATACCATAGTCTTATAGATCATACTAAAATATTACGGTCCTACGACAAGTCGTTTAATATTAAAAAATCGTCAAAGTTTGCAAAAATAAGTGTCGATTTTTGGTGTTTGTCAAAATTATAACTTTCATCGACGATTGCTTAAAAACGCCTGAACCGATTTCAAAAAATTACAAGTCAATCGATGTATTTTGATGTGGATTATTTTTTCTCAGTTTTGTGCAGCGATCGGCCGAACAATTTCTTTGTAATTGGAAAAAAGTGTTAAACTTTTCGTCCACATTTAAGCTCATACTACCGAATCGATTTTCAAAAATCGAAAAACTGTTCGAAAGATATTAGTTGGGAATGATACTGATTAGTTTTAGGTGAAAATCTACCGAGCCGTTTTCTTGTAATTAACTGTCGAAAAAAAAATTAAGCCGATTTTTATGAAATTTTCTTTGGCCATGTATATCATGGCTTTATAGAACTTACTGAAATATTACGGCCTTACGACAAGTAGTTTAATTTTAAAAAATCATCAAAGTTTGAGAAAATGAGTAGTTTTTTTGACGTTTGTTAAAATTAAAATTAGATGATTTAGTTGGTATAACGATAAATTACTTGGTTCTAATGAACATACTAAACCATTAACGTCATACGAAAACTGGTTCAATTATAAAAATTGTTGATTTGTGAATATTTGCTTTTAGAGAATACACAGAGTTAACGTGTTCGTTCCTCTTAATTTAATTAATCCTCTCGGAATACTTCTAATCACTCATAAATTAATTTCTTTATTATTGATTTAGTCGATTATTTACACATATCGGGAAGTTCATGTAACTTGCCTCAAGGCTAAATACCAATGCCAACTAGTTTAATTAACATCTGCTAGAGACATACTGATAATTCGTACCAAATCATATCAATTAGCTCACATTCATACCCTTCGTGTCCAAAACTTTAAAACCTAAAATATTCTGATACAAAGGTTTCAAACTTAAAATGCAATCCCTTCTCATTTCTGATCATTTCCTACGTCAAACGTCGTACACAATGTGAAGAATTTAATATGAGTTTCAAAGTCTGCAATATTTAAAACAACGTTGAAAAAATGGGGTTGTTGGGGTTGTTATGAGGCGTATGTGGGTATACTTAAGGGAATACTAGTGAGCTCCCATTCCTACACGTAAACTGATATAACCTAAATCGCAAAATGCAGGGTTAAATTAAATATAGAGCTGGTAAATAAAATATTTAACTGTTTTTTTTTCAGAAGACAATCTAATAGTTTCTATCCTCCCAACCAATTTTCTAATATTATTGACAAAGAAAAGGATATATATTGTGCACTATACAATTATATACAAACATATAAAATAAAAGTGTAAAGATTAATTATAAAATGTATGATGACTAATGTACGTGTATACAAAGTCAACAAATAAACAACAAAAAATGGTTTCTATCGTATCTCCATGTCTTATAATTTTATGAATAGAATTTTCTCTAACACAGTGCAAATATTTCTTTAAATGTTTCTGCAGTTTGATGATATATTAATATGCTATTTTGGGAAAAGCTTATTTTTTCTAGTAAACATAGAGCGGGGCTTGTAGGTTCGCGGGTAAAAAGGTTCACCACTGATATCTCAAAATCCAGTAAAGTTGAGAATTTTTTAACAACAATATTCGATAGTAGAGGAAAAAGATGTATAACCAGACACCATCATGATGTGTATGACATTGTCATTCGGAGATAAACGGCAATGTTTGAAAATACATAATTAAAGTATTTTCTTAAATTGCTAGTTTTTTGGTCGTGAGCACTGTTGTTAAGTTTAGGAGACCTAAATCTAGTTTGAAGTTCTACGTTATTTATTCGTTTTATAGAATGTATTGTTAATTTCAAGTTAAATTCAACTTTTTTTTATATAATCTGTAGAAAAGCTTACACCTGGGTGTGGTAAAAAGGACCAACTAAAACTTCACCCTGGCAAACATGTATGGTCCATTTAAAAATTGGAATTTATCGATAGCAACTTGCCTGTAGATCACACCGTGCGGAATTCGAAGTTGTGATACATGAGAAAAAACTAAGAATTTTGAGACCTTCCTTACGATGTATAATACTTCATATGTTTCCTCTACTGAAATATCTAAACCGTAAGATAACTAGATCACTAGGACCACTAGATAGACACCCCATTGGTTAAAAAATTAAAAATAGTAAATAAAAAAGTGAATAAAGTTAAAATAAGCTATTTTACAAGAGAAAATTTAATAAATAGTTATTCTTTGCTGAAGAATATTTCTGATAAAATACCAGATCAAGGTTAATTACGGTGTTATCTCTGTAAAAAAAGCACCCATGAAATGCATTTATATTATTGTTGATTGTATATTGTAACTATTATTTTGTATAAACTTTTTTAAATTTAAATAAAACGTTGAACCAGTTTGCTTTCAGGGTATCCCAGTTTACACCACCTCTGATGGAAAAAGGACCAGGTTACAAATGTTTGAAAAGCAGCATAAAAATTCAACAATGATGAATTAGCTGGAACATAGACAGATAGTTGTTTGTTTTATATGTGTTATTTGTTAATTGGTTTGGTTTTTACAATATAATTGCTCAAAATCAAATTGGACCTTTGTGCCCCGTTCTACCCTATTTAGATCTATATTTTCAAGTAAATGCCAATATTATTTTTATTAAGAATCAGGATCTTCAAGATAGGAATCAAACTTAAAACCCTGTGGTTGCAAGATCTAAGTTCTTACGACTGCGCCATGGAGAAGTTCTAGGTTACTTAATGTTGTCACTACCATTGTATCCCAGAAAACAATACAAACTTATAATTTAAAAACACTTATAAAATTTCTTTCATTAAGATATCTAAAAATTAGTAAAAATGATTATATTGTAAAAATACTTATTAATTTGTTTAAAAAGAAGAAAAAACGAAAAATTATAATGAAAAACACTTATAAATTTGTTATATCATAAAATAACCATGTTAAACAAAATAATTATATTGTAATAGTATCACAAGGTTTATTTTCTTATTAAATTGTTAAAAAAATACTTGCAATATATTTGGTAAGAGTCTGAAATAATATTTATTATTATTGATTACGGCTTGCTTATAAATAAATAAATAAATATAATCACTCTTCATAAAACAAACTATGTATTTATATTTAAAAATAATTAATATAAATAAAACAGATATTTGAATTATATTAAATTTGTAAAATATCGATATGAGCTTTATTATAATACCATTATACTGATACCATTATACAACTTGTATAAATAATAAATAATTATCTAACCAATAACTACAATTCAAGACAATGGTCAATTTTGCACCCACAGCAAACAGTTTTTTACCGCTGAGTTACGATTCAAGTTTTTGGTTTTTAATATTGAATAAAAAATATTTACGTTCCGTTATTTATAAAGTTTTTCTACATTTATTTCACAAATATCAAATATTTTCCTCGAATGAAATCCATCAGCCCCCGTTCGCATGATCCTTGAATATATGGATGCTGCGTATGTGGTTTTTACATTTATCACTTTTATGACGTCACGTTCACGCGTCCGACAGATCATTGTTAAAAATAAATTATGGTCCATATTTCTCGCGAAAATAATAAGAAAAATTCTCGCTACGTTTATTCGCTTGCTAAGGATCAGATTAGATAATCGGATCCTAGACGGGGTTTGCGACCTCATTATTCTGTAAAGAAAAAGAAGCTAAGGAAAGATCTTGATGCGACATCATTATTTCGTAAAGCAAGTAAGGAAAAATATCGAAAAAGATAATAAGTAATAGCTATATTTTTTTGTGTTTATTACGAGTACGACTGAACTGTTAACAAAGACAGAAATAAATTAACGTAACTTATGGTATATGTATTTGCTTATAATGCCAATAAACCAATAATAAAAAAAACTTAGGCCATATTAAATAATTTGCTAACAACTCTCAGTAGCAAAATTAGTAGTATAGTATCGAAATTTTACCACATCAGACAGTTATACCTTGTTTATTAAATATATATCATTATATTATAATTTTTAATAAACTGATAAACAGGTTGACAAGCATACTAGTGGACAGGTAAATTGGTGGACAGGTAAATTAATGGACTGGTAAATTGGCAGACAGACAAATTGGTTGAAAAGTAAACTAGTAGACAGTAAGTCATATAGACAGATAGACTGGAAGATGAGAAAACTAGTAGACTATATAGGTATAACAAATAAGCATTTTTGTTTAAATTTTTAATTAAAAGTAAAACACGGCGAAGCGTGAATGGGTACATTATTTATCAAAAAAATCTAATTCAATCGTCAACAAAAATTCTCTTGATTCCACAATAATTGGTTATGTAAATTATCATTAAATTAATTAAGTCATCAAATTTATATTCTATTTATCCTTAAATTAAAAAATCTGCTGTTTTTCTAATACTTTGTAGTTTCAATATTTGTAACATTTCAAACATTTATAAACAACTAGTATTATTCAGTACAAACACACGCACAAACAAGCATACACAAACTTCTGTCAACATAGTTAACTAACTTAAAATTTTATTTTGGTCAATTTCCTTGAAATACATCGCCATAACCAAGTTTTAGAGATAGAAGATCATTCTAAAGAACTATTGATTTCTCTGCTTACTTTTACAACTGTGAGGTGCCAACATATTCACTCTAGTTTGTATCAATTTCAATTGTTCAATTGTTTACAGAAATTTTGTTATTAACTCGTAAGATATTCACTCTTACTTAAGGTATGTTATATGTGTTTTGCACTGCGGGCTATCACATTTTCTAGCCCTGACCCGGACTTTCGTTGGCATACCTATGCATGCCAGATCTCGGGTCATTGCGAACACAAGAACTAGCTTTGACCACAAGTCTTTCACCTAACTATTCAGTACTTCAAAACTTTAGGTCACGCCGAGCTCAGTAGTACCATACGCCCAAAAAAAAGGATAACTCCCTATGTACAACTCTTCTACATTCAGCCTACACACAATTAAGTACAACGTGTTTCCGATCACCTGTAAATAAGTTTGAGTAATATGCGGAGGAATGTGGGTTCAAAGTAGGCTGGACATCAAATAAGAGCAAATAAGAATGACATTCCATAATAAATATTTTTGTAAACAAATATTTTGCAATACATTTATTTGGAAATTATTAACTACAAATTAATACATTATCATAGTTTAAATATGTAGAAAAACTAAGAGTTGATTAAACAGTTTCTTTTTTATTAATTTATCTTTAGATCTACTGATTATATTCCTACGAAATAAAGATGAATAGTTACTCTACCGAATCAAGTAAAAATAATTCCACAACTGTTGTTCATTATTTCAGAATTTATCAATTTCTAGAAAAAGTGCGGGCTAGTTGTAACATCTTTTGGAGCAAGTAGTAAAGACAATAATGCCTCTGATAATTTATACTTTACTCACTATTGAGAAAATTGACTTGTTTCTAAATAATTCGTTTTATAAATCAACGCAAACTATAATAATTAATAGAAATAAAATATATAATGTCTCCTGTAATATATATTTTTATCATAAAGCAACGTAAACTATAACTAATATCATAATACAAATAAAAGATATAGTATCTTCTGTACCACAATTTACATGTGCTCACATCTTTCAAACTATATATTACTTTCAATCTTCTTCACTTAAATTTGTAAATAATTCGTTTGATTCAACTAATTCCAGATGTTATTATTAGTAATCACAAAAAAATGTAACACAATATTAAAAATTGATGAATTTGACATCAAAATCTAATACATTTAAAATAAAACCTGGGCCGATATTTTCTAAGGTGAGTATAATATTCGGAGTTAGTAGTTGTCAGACCAAGTTCTTACCACTGATCCATGGCCATCGATATATAAATTATTTTTTTTTTAATTTTATTTGGCCTCGCTTACTCTCTCGCATTTAGCCACCTACAACATTTTTATTTATTTACATTCTAATTTTTATATAATTTTCAATTTATATATGTATCCTATTCTATATTCTTCTTATTTTTCTTCTTCTTTTTTCAAATTTCTAATTCTATTTAACTTCTAGCTTCATTCCATTTTTTCCTTCATACTTCTTTTAATTTCAGCTCAGTTCCAATATTTCTCTTCTTACGCTTAATACAATTCAGCTATTCGAACTCTGTTATTCCTATTTTTCTTAATTTTTATTCAAATTCTACTTAACAACACAATTTTTATTTGATTTCAAATTAACTATACATAATTTTTTTCCTATATTCTAAGTCAATGACAGGATTTGATCCGAAGATCACTGTCTTGTGAAACGAACACGCTACCAAAGAGCTATGCTCGATACATATAAATAAATATAAATGGTAAATTTGAGAAAATGGCCATGTCAGGAATCTCAGAATGGCTTTAGCAACAATGAATCTTTATTTTACATTATCGGTCAAAAATGACGGAACTGTATGTACAGTACTGTATGTTGCGCCGGTCTGCAGGACAGTAGCTATGGCAATATTATGCAAGTTCAAAGGTAACAAATAAATATTTTAATATCGTTGAACATCATATTGAAAAACGCTTGCTACTAGTTACCCCTGTTACGAATAGCCCCTAGATCATCTATATTTGTATCATTTTGTATCAGTACAAATAAATATCCAAAGCAAGTACACAGGTGACAACAAGCAACCAACCAAGTAGTCAGAATGCATCGCTGACAATTCCGCACTTCTCGAGTGCAACATTTAACTTATGCATTCCGCGACTCCGCATGTACTCGCATGTATTATATGTACCTACTCGTACCGAGCAAAGATAATTCCCGACTAAATTTCTGCCTTAATCACTGTTTAACCTTAACGTCATGTAATCACAGGATCTGCAGAATATAAAACTGATAAAACCGCGAACACAGAAGTTTATTTAAGCGACGCAGATGACGAGGCGATTTTTTTTTTGTAATTATAATAAATACTCATACGTTTAGTAGAAAATTACTTTGCCAATCTCAAAAAGGGCTTGCTAACCTTCTCTAGGTGAGAAAAAAATATTATGGACTAAATTTGGATTAGAAGTAAATAAACCGATTTAAGTTATATTTAACAAAATTTATACTCTCATTTTGTGAGCAGCAATCAAACTTGTGTGCTGAAATTTCTTTACTCTATTTATAGATGGCAACACAACTGTTTATTTATATCGAGCTCACATTGGTTTTTAATGTGGGGTAAATATTGTTTAATTATATTGTTTTTAAACAATATTTAATATTGTTTATTAATACAGGGTGGTCAAGATTTGACCAGATCTTCC
>NW_020536999.1:56941397-56974586 GCF_003426905.1 Ctenocephalides felis
TTCTTAGAAATACTTTTTAGGCAAACATATTTAAATGTCATCGTCCAATTTATAGCATTTTTTATTTTGTCTACAAATTCCAATAATAAAAGTTACAGTATTTATAATAATAATTTGAAAGCATTCAATAATTTTCGAATATTTCATTACAACAGCGGGAAGTTCCAGCAATTTGCCTTAAGGCACGATACACCACTAGTTTTAGGCATTTATTTAATATAGTACAACTAATAATGTCTAAAAATTTCAAACTCCGTGAGTTTATACATATAACTATAAAATAAATATTTTTGCATTCAGAATTTCTGAAGAATCGTTCGGGCGCTTGCGCGCGCACTGCTTTGCGTCCGAACGAACTCTATGCAATTGCAGGGTACTATTAGCGTTATGCGCGGGTGTACTGGCTGCGGTTTTTTTCAATTTTCCAGTGTGTTCCACCAAATTGATTTTAACAATATTTGCAGTACTCAAAGAAAAAACAATGGGCTTTCGAATAACGCTAATTAGAAAGTGGTCCAAAATAATTGCAACTACCCGAAATAATCAATGAAAAATTATTTTGTCTTTTTCAGCTAATAGTAAACGATTTTTTGGAATCGATTGTTCTACATAATGTGGTCTGAGTCAATGTGAGTAGAATCACGTAAAATTTTTTTCGATATCTTTTATGGTACGCGAAAAAGTGAGTTTGAAAGAAGGGGCCACTTTGGCATATTTTCAATGATATCTCGCCATAAGATGAGGTACAAAGTTGAAAATTGGTATATCTGTTTTTACCATTTAGACCTATAAAATGGCGTATAAATTATTTAAATACCAGGGTGGGGCCGATTCTGTATGATAATGCGCCCATAGCCTTTGAGAACAATTAATATTACTATTATTTTTTTATCATGATAATATAGTATTTTGTACAATATAGTTGTTTGTGCTGATTATCGTTTTTGTGATAATCATTATTAATAATTTCTATTAGAATGGTTATTTTATATTGTATTAGAAGTCAACCCTATTGTCCTCTTGGAAAATTTAATACAAAACTAATTGGAAATTTCCTTGATTAAGTTTAGGTCATTAAAAATGATCAGATAATTATAAATAATATTCTCTATAAGAGTGTATTTGATAAATTATAAATTAAAGTGCCACGAATAAAATATAAATTAAAATTCTAGTAAATTTTATTTCTAATATTGGCAAAAAAGTATGTACATGTATTGGTAAACAAGTATAAGCAGTGTTTTCGTCCAAGTTTCTCTTAGATAAATAACCAATGATATTCACAAAAAAATTTAAATATTTAAACAAATTTCAATTTCGAATCCTGTATATTTATTCCTTAAAATAATATCCGTTTAATTAATTAATGAAACGCAAAATGTACCTACTCCGCAAATGAAATCAAAAACCAACAAAGCCGAAACGCCTTTAATGATTTACGCAAACAAACCTTCAATTTACCAAGGTTCAAAGATAAACAAACAAAAAACTGAACAAAATCATCCTGATTTACATCGTTGATACAATGATATATGAATCTGCTGGCACACGTTCATTTTTTCCCATAACAAATGTTTACACAATAATGATAAATGACTGTTCCAAAAAGCAAACACCCCACCGGTTGTAAAAAAAGTTACCTCATTAAAACAGCAATGTCTTAATTGACTGTTGGAAATGAACCGAAAAGTTTTTAGTTATTTGTTTTATGCGAATATAATTAAAATATTATAGTAGTTTCCAAACTGTGATGAAAATGGACTCTTCAGTATCTTACATTGGAAAGTCATTAGATTTTGGCAACATTCAAACAAATTTATTGAATTTCATAATTGTACCTATAATAAATAAATAATGGGTGCTCTGCCCTAGGGCAGGTCCGTGAGCTGTTAAATTGTACCTATATATAATAAAATTTATTATATGAGCAATGGAAATGGGAAAAACTCTCACACTAATTCTTCCCTGAATCGAGTTGGAGTTTAACTCAGCTCACGGACCCGCCCTAGGGCAGAGCACTCATTATTTTTTTTATTTATATGAGCAAAATCTGATGCAACCAATTCCATCAACATCACTTATATCTGCTGGACCTAATTACTAGACTTGTTACATTTTATCGATACAATATAATTGAGGTAGGGCGAGGCACAAAGGTCCAATTTGACATTGAGCAATTATATTGTATCTAATGTATAAAATATAGAAACTGATTATATCAACACAAATAACACATATCAAACAAACAACTATCTGGCTGTGTCCTAGCTGATTTGTCATTATAGAAATGTTGTTTTTTTGTGTATGTGTGTGTGAGCGGATGCAATTTTTCGTCGACGATTTCGGGAACACGGATCAACCGATATGAATAATTCAAAAAAACATTCGATTCGTATTGATTAGGAGACGTAGGTCTAGCCGTTCCAAAAATACGGGGCAAATAATTCAAAAAACATTTTACTTGTATTGACAAAATAAAAACCTGATTAAATTTTTAGAAAGGCAGGTCTAGCGGTTAAGGACTCCCAATAAAAATAAGTTAAAAAATGCCTTTTGGCGGTCAAAAATGTTTATTGAACTTATGCACATAAAATTATCAGATATTTTATAGAGATTTTCAAAATGTGTACACATTTTGTGTAATTTTTTTTGGTTCCGTACCAAGATTTTTTTTGCGGTACGGGAAGTACCAGCAATTTGCGTTAAGGCACGATCTATGCACTCCACTAGTTTAATTTATTTTTAGTAAAATTGCTTTATCAACTTAATATACTTTCCTATCTACTATTTTTTATTATTCACACGCTCGCGAGGATAAAGTTTTAGTTGGTCCTTTTTACCCCTACCAAACTTTTATAGATGATATATATAAATCGCTATCCAATCTAAATAAAAATTCAGATCTTATAAAAAAATTGTATAACGTATACTTAAAAATTATATTAAGGTTTTGTGAACTAAACAACAGTGCTCACAACCAATTAACTACGAAAGAAAATACTTTTGTTATGGGTTTTCAAACATTTCCATTTATCTTTAGATAGCAACGTCTTAAGGATAAAGGTAATGGCTGGATATACTTTTTTTCCTCTACTTTCAAATATCGTTGTTAAAAAATTTTTGAATTTACTTGTTTTAGAGTAATCGGTTGTGGAATTTAAGCCCTGCTTTATCTTATATACTATTTTTAATTAAAATTTTCCATTTTAAATATACATGTAATTTTTCATCTATACTGTGTATGCACACATGTAAATATGCATATGCGTATATACTATATACAAATGTTTCTGGTAAAAAAAATTACAAATGTTTTTAAGTTTATAAACCGGTGTAATTTATTATAGTATATCAACCTTCATTTTTCAACCGAGTGAAGGATTTATGGCGTGTCGAAACGTTTTCAAACCGAACACTTATTGCATGAGAAAAGAATCAGAAAGATGTAATTAATTCGTGTTAGAATTAAGAACTTTAAACAGGTTTTTTAATTTTTTTTTAATTACACGCCTTCTTATACACGAAATATGCCTGCAGGCAATTCCTTGAAACAGACACGTGTTTCATTAATCTCTACGCGAATGTTGCTGAAACTTTAAGATTCAATTAACGGAATAGATTGTTATAATAATTCTCTGTTTTGTTTTGGAATTAATTTTTATGAAAAAAGTTTGTCTTATTATATAACTTAAAATAAAATTTTATTTATTCATTAAAAGTCTAGCTTTTGATGAATACATGGAGCATTATAGCAATTTAACTTTAATTACTGAGTGCCAAAAATATTTATAGACACCTAAGAAAAGTTAATTTATTTATTCAATTCAGTTAGTTAGTTAATTAAATTATTATAAAAAATTGTTTTAAAAATTTAAGATTAGAGTAAGTTAGTTATGTAAGGGATGACTGTATATTAGTAAATGAAAGTCAATAAAACAGAATAATAATAAAAAACTTTTTATATGTTGAATTTAACTTAAAAATAATATATACCATTTGAAATAATTTAATTAACATCTGCTGGAGACATATAGACAATGTTTACCAAATTATATCAATTAGCTTACATTCATCCCCTTCGTGTGCAAAACTTTAAAACCTAAAATATCCCAAAACAAAAGCTTCAAGCTTAAAGTGCAATCCCTTCTCATTTCTGATCATTTCCTACGTCAAACGTCGTACACAATGTGAAGAATTTAATATGAGTTTCAAAGTCTGCAATATTTAAAACAACGTTGAAAAAATGGGGTTGTTGGGGTTGTTACTGGGCGTATGTGGGTATACTTAAGGGAATACTAGTGAGCTCCCATTCCTACACGTAAACTGATATAACCTAAATCGCAAAATGCAGGGTTAAATTAGATATAGAGCTGGTAAATAAAATATTATCAATTGTTTTATTTAGAAGGCAATCTAATTTCCATCTTCCCAACCAATTTTATAATATTACTAGCAAACCCGACGAACTCCGTTTTGCCACCAGATGGTTTCGTGAGAATGAAGAAATTTGTTTGTTTTATATTTGAAAAGGAAAAATTTGATCAGGAAGGAAAACCCGACTCATTTTTATATAAATAGAAGATAATCTATTTAAAATTATTCAAAACAATTGTTGATTATTTTTATTACTCGAATTTTTAATTACGCTGCATGAAGTTCCAGCAATTTGCATTAGGGCACGATGCCATGCACCACTAATTTTCTTAGCTATAAACCTTGCGGAGCCCGAGACCTTTCCAACGAATGCAAAATTGTCGAAATCGGTTCGTGCGTTCTGGAGTTATTTCGTCAGGAAGGAAAACCCGACTTATTTTTATATATATAAAGAAGAAGATAATCTATTTGAAATTATTTAAAAAAGTTATTGATTATTTTATTATTACTCGAATTTTTAATTACGGTGCGTGAAGTTCCAGCAATTTGCATTAGGGCACGATGCCATGCACCACTTATTTTTATATACATAGAAGATTGACAAACAAAAGAATATATGGTGCACTATACAATTATATACAAGCAAATGAAATAAAAGTGTAAAGATTAATTATAAAATGTATGATGACTAATGTACGTGTATACAAAGTCAGCAAATAAAAAATTAAAAAAAAATGGTTTCTATCGTATCTCCATGTGTTATAATTTTATGAATAGAATTTTCTCTAATGCAGTGAAAATATTTTTTTAATTGTTTTTGCAGTTTGATTACTTTTTTAATTTGCTATTTTGGAAAAAGTTTATTTTGCTAGTAAACATGGGGTAGAGCGGGGCTTAAAAGTCCGCGGATATGAAGGTCCACCACTGATATCTCAAAAGCCAGTAAAGTTGAGAATTTTTAAACAATAATATTTGAAAGTAGAGGGGAAAAGATGTATAACCTTGATTCTTACGACGTTGCTGTCAGGAGATAGGCAATATTTAAAAATTGTAAACAAAAGTATTTTCTTTGATTGATATTTGCTTTGATTGTGAGCACTGTTGCTTAGTATACCAGACCCTAATATAATTTTTAAGTATATGTTTTTTAATTGGTTTATGGGATGTATTGTTAATTTTAAGTTAGATTAAACAGTTTTTTTTATATAACCTTTATAAAAGCTTACACCTGGGTGGGGTAAAAGAGACCAACTAAACCTTCACTCTGGTAAAGGTGTAAAAAATAGAAAATAGCAAATAAAAATAGAGTTAAAATTACTAATTTTATAATGGAAAAATGAAATAGTTCTGCTGATGAATATTTCTGATAAAATACAAGATCAAGACTAATTACAGTGTTGTCTATGTAAAAAATGCACCCATGAAATTTATATTTTGCATTGATTGAATAATGTTATTAATTTTAAGGTTAAGAGCTATTAATTTGTAAAATCCCTTGAAATTAAAATAAAACATTGGACCTGTTTGCCCACTAGATGTCCTAATTTACTTCGCGTATGAAGTAAAAACGACCAGTTTACAAATGTTTAAAAAATAGCAAAAAACACATTTTTATAATGATGAAATAGCTGGAAGTTTTACTTAACATAGTCAGATAGTTGTTTGTTTCATATGTGTAATTTGTTATGATATAATTGATTTGGTTTTCACAATATAATTGCTCAAAGTCAAATTGAAACTATGAGGTTCTTGAGGTATACCCTACTTTAGATTCCTATGAGGTATACCCTACTTTAGATCTATATTTTCAAGAGAATGCCAATATCACTTCTGTTAAAAATCAGGATCATCAAGGTAGAGATCGAACTTAAAACCCTGTGGTTGCAACATCTAAGTTCTTACGACTATGCCATGGAGAAGCTCAAAGTTACTTAATGTTTTCACTAGCATTGTACCCCAGAAAACAATAAAAACTTATGATTTAAAATCACTTAGAAAATTGTTAAACGTGGTATGTTTTTCATTACTTTCATTTTCTTTCATATCTAAAAAATTGTAAAAATACTTATTAATTTGTTTAAAAAAGAAAAAAAAAACAAAAAATTATAGTGTAAAACACTTATAAATTTGTTAATAACATAACCTGAAATTTGTTAAACAAAATATTCAGATTGTAAAAGTATTGTAATGTTTATTTTCTTACTAAATTGTTAAAAAAATACTTGCAATATATTTGACAAGAACCTGTTTTTTTTCTTTCATATAAAAGGCGAAACTTAGAATAAGATTTTGAGTGAACATTTGTTTTTTTTAAATTATATTTCATTTAATATAGTATGTATTATTATATATTAATTTAAGTTATTTACCATTAATATATATAATTGGATAATTGTGTTGTATAAATATAATATTTTAATATTGCTTACGGCTTGCTTATAAATAAATGAATAAATAAATAAATAAATATAAACACTAATTTTCATAAAACAAACAGTATATATATAAAAATAATTAAAATTAACTAAATATAAATAAAATAGTTAATTTATTATATTTAATTTGTAAAATATCGATATGAGTGTTACATCTACTGTAATAAATAAATAAATATCTAACCAATAATTACAATTCAAGGCAATGATAAATTTTGCGCTCACAGCAAATAGTTTTTTACCGCTGAGTTACGATTCAGGTTTTTGGTTTTTAATATTGAATGAAAAATATTTACGTTCCGTTATTTAGAAAGTTTTTCTCGTTTTATTTCACAAATATCAATATTTTCCTCGAATGAAATCCATCAGCCCCGTTCGCATGATCCTTGAATATATGGATGCTGCGTATGTGGTTTTTACATTTATCACTTTTATGACGTCACGTTCACGCGTCCGACAGATCATTGTTAAAAATAAATTATGGTCCATATTTCTCGCGAAAATAATAAGAAAAATTCTCGCTACGTTTATTCGCTTGCTAAGGATCAGATTAGATAATCGGATCCTAGACGGGGTTTGCGACCTCATTATTCCGTAAAGAAAAAGAAACAGAGAAAAGATCTTTGATCGATGGGATATAAATGCCAAATAATTTGAATATACAATCGGAATAAATCATGTAAGTTATTCATTTTTTTAATATTCGATAAATTTATACAATTTTGTGTTTATTTTGTCTAACTTGTTTCAGAAGTCCCGGGTTCGATACCCACTTCAACGATTTTCACTTGGAAATATAGATAGCATTATGTTTCAAAGTAAAGCCCTTGCCCGGCATTGCTGCTCCTGTCTAAACTTTTAGGAAAGACGAACGAAGAAATTAACAAAATATCTATTTAGTTAAGGTCAATAAACAAATAATAACAAAAACTTAGGCCATATTAAAGTACTAATTTGGTTACAATTCTCAGTAGCAAAGTATGATACCGAAATTATACTACATTACACTACATTCAGTAATACCTGGTTAATAAATATATCTCAATATATTATAATTTTCAGAAAAATCATAAACAGGTTGACAAGCATACTAGTGAATAGGTAAAATGGTGGACAGGTAAATTAATGAACTGGTAAATTGGCAGACAGGAAAATTGGTTGACAGATAAATTAATTGCCAGGTAAACTGGTAGATAGGTAGACAGGTAGGGAGGGAGGCAAGTAGGGTAGTTGGCAGGTAGGAAGGTAGTAGATAGTCATATAGGAAGATAAGATGTAACAAATATGTATTTTTGTCCAATTTTTCAATTGAAAGCAACATGGCGAAGCGTGAATGGGTACATTATTAATCAAAAGAATCTTTTCGAAAAAATTGCTTTGATTCCACAATAATTAATTATGTGAAATAACAATAAATCAATTTAATAATTATTCTTATCACGTTCATATAATTTATGAATATATTCAGAAAATCTGTTGTTTCTTTAATACTTTGCAGTTTCAATAAAACATTTACCGATACTGGTATTTTTTTAGTAGAAATACACGCACAAACAAGCATTCTATACTTGTATTAAAATAGTAAATTAACTTAAAATTTCATTTTGTTCAATTATCTTGACTCTTAAATACATTGCCAAAACCGCCTTTTACCGATTGAAACTACTACTGAACTATTGATTTCTCTGCTTAATTTTCCAACTGTGTTTCAAAAGAAAATGTGCCAACACATTCACTCTAGTTTGTATCAATTTATTTTTTTAGAGAATTATTAGGTATTAAGTCTTAAGATATTAACTCTTACCTAAGCTATGTAATATATATTAATGTAAATAGCAAATAGTATGTGAAGTATGTATGGAAGCTAGGGGCTGATTATAACAGTTTTTTTTAATTAATATATCTTGAAATCCACAAATTTGAAGGTGAACAGAAGCAATTTTGAAATGTAAACTGGTTTTACAAAAATATATGTAGGGGAGCAGTGGCTTTTTTTAAACTAATATATCTTGAAATTCATTTATTATATTTCTACAAAATAAAGAGGAATAGTCGCTGTAATTATTGCTGTACCGAATGAAGAAATAATAATTTCACAACTGTTCATCTACACTTAAACAATTTCTAGAAGAAGTGCGGTGTCATAACTTGTAATATAACGTTGTAACGACAAAAACTATAATAATACCTATGATAATTTATTATTTAATTGTTTATACATGTTTTAATTCTCCTATACCACATTTTACATGTACTCACATCTTTCAATTGTGCTCGCGCATCCCCAGAACTCAATTCCGTAAGTCCAAACGGGTTTTATGACAAAATTAATAAATTTCTAAAACAATCAAAATCTAAAACATCTAAAATGAAATATAAACCGATATTTTCTAAAGTGAGTACCATTGATTGTTCTTACCCGCACACAAAGTGGATTATGTTAAACAGCGCCTAAACAAATATTGTTTTCGCAACTGCACTCATCATGTAATAATTGTGTTTGAAGAACTTCATGTAATTAAAATTAACATACATTCATTTTACTTTTCGACTTGCGACATAATCTCATTCTTTGAAAAGCTGTAATATCTGTTTTGTCTAAAAATATTTTCCATTTCAATAACTTTATTTATAGAAAGAGAGACTGATTTATAGAAACTACGAATAATATAGAAATTATTTCAATAAACTTATGTTTCATACAGGACGCAAATGCTGCATTTGATTTAGTATTTTCATTATAATTATTTACGGGGGACAGGGTAAAATATTCTGATTCAGGCATTTTTCATTAAATCAAAATTTGTACTATGATGTAAGCTTAAAATATTTATTTATCTATGCCGATTTCCTTGATCCCAGTACGTACACAACTTTAAGGCCGGCACGCATACAACGAACATCACATACGCGACGACTAATCATCGAGAGCGAATGACGAATCTTTGCACTCGACACTTTCTTATCTGCCGTAACGCACTTCCGCCTAAAGAAGTTTTACTTCAAAAAATTTAATATCATTGAATATCATATTTCATTATTCAATAGGCCTTTTAAAAATGACGGGCCTGTAGGACAGTAGCTATAACAATATTATGCAGGACGGTTTGGATGTCCAATCGTTTAAAATCCTATTGAAAAACGCTTGTTACTAGTTACCCCTGTTACACATAGCGCTCAGCTCACCCATATATGTATAATTTTGTATCAGTACAAATAAATATCCAAAGCAAGTACACAGGTGACAACAACAAGCAACCAAGTAGTCAGAATGCATCGCTGACAATTCCGCACTTCTCGAGTGCAACATTTAACTTATGCATTCCGCGACTCCGCATGTACTTGCATGTATTATATGTGCCTACTCGTACTAAAGCAAAGATAATTCTCGACTAAATTTCTGCCTTAATCACTGTTTAACCTTAACGTCATGTAATCACAGGATCTGCAGAATATAAAACAGACAAAAACCGCGAACACAGAAGTTTATTTAAGCGACGCAGATGACGAGGCGATTTTTTTTTGTAATTATAATAAATACTCATACGTTTAGTAGAAAATTACTTTGCCAATCTCAAAAAGGGCTTGCTAACCTTCTCTAGGTGAGAAAAAAATATTATGAACTAAATTTGGATTAGAAGTAAATAAACCGATTTAAGTTATATTTAACAAAATTTATACTCTCATTTTGTGAGCAGCAATCAAACTTGTGTGCTGAAATTTCTTTACTCTATTTATAGATGGCAACACAACTGTTTATTTATATCGAGCTCACATTGGTTTTTAATGTGGGGTAAATATTGTTTAATTATATTGTTTTTAAACAATATTTAATATTGTTTATTAATACAGGGTGGTCAAGATTTGACCAGATCTTCCCCGTCGGGGAAGGGGATACTATTATATGAGTATAAATACCTGAACTTATAATAATAAGGGAGACTAGCAAATATAATGAGACAAGAAAGTTGTAAGTGAAGTTCAATATATATCATAAACTAAATAGTGGTTTTATTCACATATCTTATGGTGATGGAATATTTATAATTTACATTCCGCTTATACCTAATTAGTCACAGTGATCCTCACCATAGGGCATATATGGCGCCAATATTGATTTCAATATTAATTTTTATATGGAAAAATGTTAACGGTATAATATTAGGGTAATATTGATAAACTATATAGGGCCCACCTTGGGTTAACCTATTCATATTTGATGAACTCTTATAACTAAAATTTATTAAATACTGATCATATGTTTCAATTAGATGCAGAAATTCCAATACAGATTAGTTATTATATTTCACAACAATTTTATAAAATATATAAATTTTTAATTCTGGAATGTATATTAAATATGAATAGTTTAACAGTTAAGTTGACCTCTAAAAAATAGAGTAAAGCAGTTTTAGTACCCAAGTTTAGACGGCAGGTTTAAAAGTGAGACCAAAAACCAATACAATAACAACTTTTCAATTAATAAGTAATATTTTTAATGTTAAATGTTTAATGCTAATTGACTGACAGAACTAATAAAATTATTTTTCATATACTAATGAGTGTATGAAAAATTGTTGTTTATTGGATTTTCCTTTATATTAATATTTCATACTAACAATATTCAAATAAAAATATTTGTTTATTTTTTTAGAATATAATGTATTGGCATATTTATAAGGTTTGATATAAAAATCATTATGTTCATTATTGTCCTATTACATTCAGTAAAAATGTTTGATATTTTTAAGGTTATTGCTGCTATTTGTTTCACTGTCGTAAAAGTTATCATTAGATAAAAAAATATTAAATTAATAGATGTTTGTATCGAACTTTGAGGTTGGCTAAAGGGTTGTAAATCCAAAAATTCAATAAACTTTAAGTTCAGTAATAAACATTAAAGTTTTATTATAATAAATAAAAAACAAATTCTCACATCTCTTTGTAAAATGATTGATGTGTTGGTTTTTCAATTCGAGAATAATTTATACTGTGATAGACACACATTGTTTCTTATTGTACGTCAAACATGTAAAATTTACTTATTACTCAATCATAAAGTTGAAATATATTGTGTAAATAGTCTCTCTATAGTGTAAATAAATAGATTATTGATTGAATTATAGATTGATTTAATTATTGATTGAATAGAATATTGTTAATTGATATTCAAAATAAAAACTATATTGTCAAAATTTTATAAATGAGAAGAAAAACTATCACTTCTCTTCACAAAAATATCAAACAAATAAGTACATATTTGTTAGCTTTTGAAATTAGAGAATCACTATATAGACAAACATTATTCTTAAACAAACATGTAAGATTTCCTTATTTTCATTCATGAAATTGAGATATATCTTGTAGTATAGACAATGTATTTATTTCCATCATAAACTTAAATGAAGTTTTGATTGACTAAAAAAAATCTATTATTTGTTATTATTTGAGATGCAAAATCGAAACCATAATGTCGTCTACATATAAAATATAAGTTTCTATTTTAAAAAAAAAACACAGGTGAATCATTAATCTATGAGATCTGCATCTGAATAAATTTAACAGATAGCTATTGGAAGACAATTTAGTAGTTGTTCTTTCTAGTTGTGGATTTTTTTTTAATTTACATATTTAACTAGTAGATAGTTATTAGAAACCCTGTAGTTGTCCTTTCTAATTGTAATATATTTGAACATTCAAACTCAACTAGTAGATAGTTATTGGTAAGCAACCCTGTACATGCTCTTTTTAGTGGTCTTATATTTTCTTGCTTCATACTTAACTAGTATTTTTGACTTGCATATTGATGATTTTCATAGTAATATCCCGAAAGGCAATTATTTTTATTATCATATTTTAAATCTCAAGGGAATTCTCTGATAAAGTGAGTACTACATCCAAAACCAGTAGTTGCCAGACCAAGATCCTACAGCTGAACCACATTCAGCTCATCGATAGACTAATAAATTTAAATGATAAATTTCAAGTTGTAGCATGTCAGGAATCCCAGAATGGCTTTAGCAACAATTAATTTTTATTTCTACATTAATCTGATAAAACAAATGCAGTCTTCCACAAAGGTAGACCTCGTCTGCCTCGAGGTGCTCCTTATATAAATCATCTTGCAGACATCCGTCCTGTATCGTGCTCACATCCTGCATATTATTTCATTATTTTTATCAATAACTTTACTCTATCGCATTACACATAATTTATTTAATGGATAGCTTTCTGTTTGTTATTATAGAAATAAAAACGTTTTGCTGATACGTTGCACTTCATTAAATAAACCTGTCGTTGTACAAAAGCAAATAGCAAGGCAGGTTGTTTGTTAATGGAATTTACAATATATATATGGCGATAAGCTTTTACGATATTTTTCAATCGATATTTTTGCAATCAGTCATCGTGACATTTTAATAAGTCAGCGATATAGTTTTTTACGCCTTTTATTTGTATTAATTAAAAATAATCGCATGTGAACCTATTTATCTTGACCTTAATTTATCAGAGTTTTTTTTTATTTTGCCTGTTTGGAATCTCCTTTAATAATGGATATACTTTCATATCGTGTTTTGTTTATATCAAGTGTTATTTTATAAATTCAAAAATTTTAAAACTTAATTAAAAGTAATGTATAACTAAGAACCATCTTGCAGAAGAACACTTCAAACGCATTCTTCAAGATTTGCATTCTGAGTGATATTATATATGTTATAGTGGGTATATATTGATTATATTATAATAAAATTCAAAATTCAAATGCCAAAAATTGAAATTGAAAATTTTTACATTTCTTCACGTTTTGAAGGTTTCTGAACATTTTGGCATACCTCGGCAAAAATGGATATGTGTGTGTATGTATATATGTATACAATTTTTCGCTCCGTTTTCGGGCGCACGGATCAACCGATTTGAATGGTTCAAAAAACATTCGATTCCTATTGAGAGGAAGATGTGCTGATTAGTTTTTGGCAAAGGCAGGTCCAGCCGTTTTGGAGATACGGTGCAAAGAGTGCAGAAAATTAAAATCGAGTTTTTGAAAGAACGGAGCATCCGATTTGAATGATCCGATAAACATTCAATTCGTAATGACCGGGAGAAGTGATGATTAGTTTTTGGCAAAGGCAGGTCCAGTCGTTTCCGAGATATTTGCTAAATGTGCAAATAATGGCAGTTTTTAAATATACTTAAAATAAACAATATTAACTGTGCAATTAGGTTTATATAATTCTTATAAATATTAGACAATGTCTTTTATTTTAAATTCGATTGATTGGATTTTATTTATTTAGTTTTCTGTAAACATATATAAGTTACAGTATTTGACAAAATAATCTATTTGAAAACATTTTTTATTCCGAATATTTCATTTCGGTACTGGAAGTTCCTGCAATTTGCCTTAAGGCACGATGCCATACACCACTAGTTATGGATTTAATTTTCTGTTCGCTCTGGAAACGATCACAATTTGTTATTAAAAGTTGTTGACTAATTTTGTATGTAAATATTTTAATTATTTAATTGTTAACGCTTTTCCTTCGGGCACAATTTTATATAATAAACAACATTTGTTGTTTATTAAAATATTACTAGTATTATTTTAACGGATTCTCTGAATAACCCTTTCTCTATGAGTATGATTTTGTAACATGATCAGGAAAACATTACCATTGACATCAAGTTTACTCTGGGCAAGTTGCATGGTGCTGACAAGCGAAATTTCGTCAAAGCAAACATGTTTCTGGAATACTAAGTCTGTCCACTGGCTTACCACGTTCAAGTCTTAGTAAACTTTACAGATCAACTCGTCGGAGTTTGGAGTTGACACCACCCAGGACTTGCATTAATTGTTACATGACTTAATTTATTTACTGTTTGACTTTGATTAGAGTAGACAATATTTGAATATTGAGAAAGTAATTAGATAAAAGTTATGCAAAATACAACGTAGTCAACATGCAAATTGGAAAGGTATACCTTAAATACCTTAGAAGCTGATTATTATAAATCTGAAGATGGTGATTACTTTAGAAGAGGTACTGGATTTTTTATAAAGTAATTTCAAACGTTTTTGGTCAATATATAAAACAATGGGAAGTTTTGCTTTCTTTATGTTTAAGAGTTTAAGAACTGCCAATGTCTGTTCCAGATAAATCTCAAGAAGAATAGCATTAATTTGTGTTATCAATAAACACAATCAATAGCCTAAAGTGCAAATATGTTCAGTATACAATACACATAAAACGTAACATCCAAATGGCACAAATGTCAAATAATAATTGTGTCCTAAGTGCAACATTCTGATGTCATTTTGACAGCACATGCGTGAAGTCGAACTTTAGTTGATATTCTGACGTTTGTGCGTTTACAAACTATATCACCAAGCAAAAAATCATCAAAATCTCAGACAAGTAAACCTTAGGTTATGAGTTTAGTTTCCTTAGGTTATGATTTTTAATACAGACTAATGAACTTTACTACAGATTATTTGGTTATAAAGTCAAAATAGAATGTTTCATTTTGTAATGATTAAGCTCGTGAACGGGGTCGTGAGTTCGAATCCTGCTTTGGACAACCTGACATTATACAGTAGCAAAGTCCATTTTCAAATGAGATCATTGTTCAAAAATGTAATTCAAATTGGAAAAAGCCTATTTTGGGCACTGCTGTGGGTAATGGCAATAGGAAATATTTCACATTTTTCTTCTCTAAAGAAGTTGTAGTTTAACTCATCTCAGCTAGGGCAGTACTACTATCCATTATCATAGTAAAAATAAACTAGATATTTATCTTTTAATTAAAACTGATGTTAATAAAGAAAGCTTACAGATATCTTTGGAGTTCGCCGATATTTCAGATATGAATTCGTTACCGACATGTAAATACTATTGGACGTGCAGGTAACCCGATAGTGCTTTCGATTGTTCTGATGCGAATTCGCCCCCATTTCGGAAATTCAATTCCATTCTGTCCATTTCTATCACAAAATCGCATTGCCACCAGGCAAAGATACTAAAACTTCATACATACTCAAAGCAAAATATTATATTAACATATAAAAACTCAATTTTGAAATATTTTGATTAGTTTCATAGTAAAAGCATGATGAATTTGAATTTTAGAAAAACTGTCTGTAAAGTGGCATTTTGCCTTGTGGCAAATTGCATAAATTTATCAATATGCGTAAATAATTGATTCATTCAATAATATTTTTTTAATTCATATATAACCTACTACTTGTCTACCTCTCGACATTTATTTTCGTCTACCTGTTTACCTGTCTGCTTGTTTATCTGTGCATTTTTCGACCTATAAACCTGTCTATCTGTTCACCTCTTTATCTGTCTACGCATCTACCTGTTTACCTGTCCACCTGCACACCTGAGTCTACCTTTCTATCTGTTCACCAGCTAGTCCATCTATTAGTTTATTGCTGTACCAGGTAGACTGGTTTACATTTCTCCTCTTCTACTTTTTTACCTGATTACCTATTTTTCTGTCCAATTGTCTACCTAACCTATATTTATAGGTTGAAATATAAAGCTAATAGTAATAAGTAAATTGCAAAGATTTACAAACTTCAACAAAAACCAGATATTAAAAATCACATATTTTAAATAATCAAATCGTAGTTATAATAAATAATCTCTAGACCAGATAATACAAACGATAGAAATGATATTAAGTGAGTAATCATGTAACAAAATATAAAATCTTTTTTTAAGAATATATGTGACTCGAACTAAAATCTCCTAGGATTTAATTAAACTGTTAAAAAAAATTAAATTTCTAATATTTTTCGCAAATGATGAAAATATTATTCTAAACTATCATCTTTTATATATATGGAAATAATAATCAAAATAAAATAAATAAGAAATATATTTTTTCATTTCACTATCATTAAATTTTACAAAAGTATTGTAAGATTTTAGACTCTCATAATTTTGGTATATCCTTGTGAAAATATGTTTTTGTACGTGTGTTTGTGTCAAATTGGCATATTTTCAAAAGTTGTCTAAACCAATTTTGATTCTTTAAATTCAAAGATACTAATGATATTGAACTCATGTTTAGAGCACTTGGTAAATGGGCATCAAATTAACAAATTTTACTAGTAATAAATTAGAAATCAAAAATACTTCTGAAATAAATGAAATCCACACTGAACGTATAAAATATTATTGATAAAACACTAAAGATGAATTAAATTGCACATATTCCTTACTTGATGCAAGGTTTGGTACTGATATCTTAAATTTGTGTCACGCGTATAATATTGGCAAATTCGAATTTTGGCAAAAATGTCTTGTATCGCTATGTTAACTATTTCTCTGAACAAAAGTTAATAAAGTTTATGTAAACTTTTTATATAAAATTTAAAACAATAATTTCAAATATGCGATATTAAACGAGTATTAGAACTTTGGAATCAAGCTTTGCAAAATGGAGAAATTTGACTTAATTACTGGGATAACAGATACATGGAGGTTCCGAAACTAAATACATCCTCAGAATATTAAAAAATACTTTCAACTATTTATTGAATTCTAACTGCATTCAGTCGTTTGTACATCGAAATTTAATGTTTTTGAAACACATGCTATTTTATGCATTTGAGTACTACTGATCGTGGTTTGTGGTTGGATTGTAATATTAGTGCAATTAGTTAGTGCATTAGTTAATGCAGTTTATAGTGTTTAATATTTATGGCACTACTACAATTCACAATGCCATACACTTTAATAAAAAAAATTAATTTACGTTAGCCAGAAAATAGAAATTTAGTTTTTGAGAGAACAGACCATCCGATTTAAATGAGTCGAAAACATTCAATTCGTAATGATGGAGAGAAGTGGTAATTAGTTTTTGGCAAGAGTGAACAGACCGTCCGATTTAAATGAGTCGAAAAACATTCAATTCGTAATGATGGAGAGAAGTGGTGATTAGTTTTAGGCAGGAGTGGATCCAGTCGTTTCAGAGATACGGAGCTAAATGTACAAAAAGTGATAGTTTTTAGAGTAAACGAAGTATCCGATTTGAATGTTTCAAAAGATATTTTGCTTGTATTGACACTGAGAAGAAACGAGTAGTATTTGGAAAAGGCATTACTTTCCAAAATTCTTTTTCTGAAATTCGAAAATAATTATGATATTATTAAATTAGGATAAATAAATTAAGAATATGTGGTTTTGGGTAGAAAATTCAGAAAAATACCCAGACTAAGCAAAGTCTAAGTGACAACTTGATGCAAATATATTTGCAAGTACGTTTAGACTGTTTCGATTCGGAACATTTTTTCCAATTATATGTAAATTCTAGTAATGTAATTTCGGGTTAAAATTTTCAAAAATTACTAATACTAAGCGCAGTCTAAGTGACAACTATGACTATATGTTTTCTCAAGTGCGTTTAGGCTGTTTCCGTACTAAAGCACTATTCAAATTATATAGAAATGTAATTTCGGGTTGAAAAATCAAAAGACTGAGCATAGTCTAAGTAGCAATCTGGTACAAATGTTTTCGCAGATTGTGAAAACTATTGAAAAATGTAAAAATGTCGCCAAGCAAAGCACAGTATAAGTGAATATTTCGCACAAAATTATTTGCAAATTTGTTTATATTGTGACTATACCGAGCGCTTTTTAGTTTTGTGTAAATTATACGCAACTATTATTTTACATTGAATTATAGATAAAATGACGGTTGTTAGTGTTCCTGAAAACTTCGAAATAAATTGATATATGATTTATATTTGATTTGCTCACAGTGTTAATTCAGATATAACAAGCTATAAAAAATAATCAAAGTTACAGTATTTATAATGACCCATTGGAAAACATTTAAAATACCTCGATTATTTCATTACTGTACGGAAAGTTCCAGCAATTTGCCTTAAGGCTCGATGCCAGACACCTTTAGTTTATAATTTAAATTTAATGATAATCAACTTATGGTACAGAAGTGTGCACATTTAAGAAGTTCCGCACATGAGCATCGGCTAGAGGTGGAAAATTAGATCCGAATCGCGAGGAGGACGATATGCATTGCAGAATACGCAATTTGAATACATTCACGCGTTCCGAACGCCGAACGCCGAACGCCAAACACCGAATTGCGGCTTGTAATACTGTAATACTGTCTGTAATACTGCGCCTATATATTCAGTCGGCCTATATATTAAAAGCGGGATTGCTCTGCAATTCATTAGCTGGTTGTTAATTAGTAAAATAGATCGAATTATATAGCAAGCTTTAATTGTGCATTACATTGGCATTATTTTCTTTCTATTTATTTATTGTTTCAACAGAAATCAAAACTATTTATCCTTACATGTCTCATAAGCTATTTGTTGAAGACTTAGGTTAATATTTTATGCAACCCATCGGTTTACCATTCTCTTAGGTGTGGCGTTTTTATTTTATATATATATATATATATATATATATATATATATATAATAGTTGGCGCTAACCAACCTCCGAATCGATTACACCACCGCTGAGTTCACATTGACATAAACTAAAAATGCAAATTCTGATCTTGGAAAAAAATAAAATATAGATGTGGATATGCACAATGGTTATATACAAGGTGCCCCAGAATACAACCGAAATGAGCAAACTTTTGAAGGATCTTGCCAACACACTTTAGTACAAAGGAGGCCAGTCTTTTGAATTTGAAAATTTGCAATTTAAAGTTCACTAAAAAGTCTTTATTCTAAAAAACTTAGGGCAAGGGCATCATTATTTTTTACTTTGATTTTAGAAATGTTATCACGGTTACAGTTTCAAAGTTTGAATAAATAAAATTGATAAAATTTAACAAAATGATCAGAGTTTTATCAAAGCTCAAGGTTGCACTTAAAAGCTCATATTTTTCAGATAGATTTTTTTCAACTTTTTTTCATATTGAATACTATACCACGTTTCGGCTTGACGCTGAGCTCTAGAACATCTTGTGACCTTTAATTCGTTTCTGGGTACTAATAAAATCTAGCGTGGTGGAATCATATATATATTTAATTTTTTTTTTATTCTCGTTTTAAGCAATCATAGAAGCTGTTGTGTTCGAACTTCTCCTTACAAGCTGTATTTAGATGGCAACCCAACGGGTAAGCTATCTATAATATAGATAGTGCACTGCACTGTATATTACACAATGACAGTGCTTAAGAGCAGAAATGCCCGAAGAGAAGTTATTTCAATCTGGAATATATTTTCCGACCTAAATTTCTAAGTAAAAGTAGATAGCACCACTGCAATTACAGAAAATAGTCACAATTTCATCAAAGCTCTAGGTTACACTTAAAAGCTCAGAATTTCCGAACAATGTTTGATTTTTTTTCTAAATTGTTTCCAGAGTTGAGATCAGCACTATCAATTCGTTTCTGCTTGATTTTAAATTCTATAACACCCTGTACATTAATGATATAAAAACTCGGTACATTTTCAAACGATTAATAATAACAATATTTGAATATTTAAATAAATAATATCTAAATAAACAATACTCAAAAAACAACCAAATAATATGTAAAAAGCAGAAACAATTTGTTATGAAAACATACTCTATAAAATAATCATAAGCTATCAGGAAACACAAATATTTGTTTTCAAATTCATGTGCGTGTGTGTTTTACACGAGTGTTTACATTTTGAATATTTAAATATTATGATTCCTTTGATATTTGAAAAAAATACCGCGGACTTACTGTGGCATAAGACTTCCGTTTCGAACTGTGCAAATTCGTTTCATGCTTGAATAAGTTATTTATATAAATAGAGCTTAAGAGAGCGCCCTTGAGAGAGAAACATGCAATAATTCATGAAAAAAACTCGACGTATCTGTATTTATGCCTCATATTGTATAATTTGTGTACGTCTGGTTTTTTTCTCAAAATAATCTCGAGAATTGCGTTAAATTTACAAGAATTTGATCTCGACATTTTGGTACAAATGCATACTTTCATATTACAATCGTTTTATTATTTCACCAAGTTTTCATTATTTTATTGTAAAGAATTTATGGAAAGTTTTTAGAAATGTTAAATTCTCGGCAAAATCGCATACTGTAATTCACTCTCATTGTAAGTAATATTCATCCCAATTGATAATCATGCAGCAGTTAATATTTTTTCGTGAAAACTTCTTGAAAAAATTTATTTACTCAAAATTGAGTACATGTATAATATAATTAGAATAACATTAATGTTTTAATCATACTCGGACGTCCAATCACAGATGGGCATTCAATTTAAGCATTTTAGGTATTACTAAAAATTTGCTGATGTTCCATAAGGAATAAGTGCAGATTTAAAACAGAAAATAATATTTCAAACAACTTTTGTGAAATTAAATAGCTTAACCCTTTCCACTACCGCATTGCAAAACTTGTATGTATTTTGTCGCTGGAGCGGCGGTATCCGAGTGGAAAAGGTTAATTTTTTTCTTCATAGTTATTAAAAATATCAGCATATAACACTGAAAATTGGACCCATCCAAAAGTAAATTCCTCAGAAAAGAATGACTACGATTAAATTTTTATTGGCGCTCGTATAAGCTGATTTAAAGTACATATATTAAAAGTTTTCTAGACACAATTAATTTATATTTCTCCTAAAATATTGATAGTTTTACTTGAATGAAACAATTTTGCATCGCCCTTAGTTCATTTAAACCAAAGAAATAAAACATTCAATAGAATGAAATATCCAATAATACATAATAGTAGCGTGAACACGCTATTTATATATTTATTTTACATTTGAATATCCCATATATTAACAAATATAAAAAAATAATATGTACTAGATAGCATATAAAACATGCAATAAGGCAAATATTCAATAATACATACTAATAGCATAAAAAACAGTTTTTGCATTTACTTTACCACATTATATTCCATGTAATGATAAATCTATAATTGATTTTCAAATTAAAACAGAAAAAAATAATGTTTTGGAAAACAAATATTTCAATCAAATTGAAATTAAAATAATGTTAACAATCTTTTAATAACACAGAAAACTTAATAATGAAGAGTTTTGTCGACCGATTTGGAGAAAAAATTCTAAAGTTTATATGCAATCTAATAAATATTATTAAACAAAAAACAAAATAGTAACGGCATTATGAAGAAACGTTTAGGTGATCATAGTGCAAATTAAGCAAATATGTCATTATCAATTTATATAAAATTTAGAATTTGGAGCAATCTCCAGACTAACTGAAGACAGAAAAAATCTACAGTGTTCAGTTTGTCTGCAGATCGCAGAAAAATTGTTCCCTTAGTTGAATTGTGTTATATATTATAAACAATGATATTCTCATATCAGTAATTATTGTCATTTCCGTTTTTAATATGGGAAAAACAGTTTTACTCAATTAAAGAAAATATGTTTAATGAAAAAAATAGATATTAGATTTAAAAAAAGCATGTGTTTATTCTTTTTTCAGCCAGTTTATTAAACTCAGTTAAGAAGTAATAGAAAAAACTCTATACATAGATTTTCAATAACAATAATAATAATAACATTGAATAGATTGGCAAAACTCATTTATTATTATAATTTGCGGCTTGTTCATAAAATAAATAAATAAAAGTGAGTGTTCAAAAGTATTTCATATTATTATATTATTATTCTTTTTAAGTCAGGTAATTAGACTCAGTTAAGTAGTGGTAGAAAAAAATCTATATATGGAGTTTCAATAATAATAATAATGAATAATTTGAATAGTGTGGCAAATATCATTTATTATTATTTAATGCCGGTTGTTCATAAAATAAATAAAACATTCTTAACGATAAATAAAAGTGCGTGTTTGTACGTATTTTTATATTATTATATTAGCCATGAAGACGGCAATCTTCATGGCATTGAGCTTTTGTATCGAAAAGTGGCTACTCTGTAGTGGGGGTAGAGTAGTAAAATGTATAATAAATAAGTAACAAATATACAAAAACTTCAATCAAGTAATAATTAGTGACAAATCACTTAGTGTAATAAGAACTAGCAACAAATACAGAACTTATACTAATTGAATCAGTGTTTAATACAGTCCACAGTTATATAGGCTAAAATATAAAACATAACAACCTAAGATATCGAAGGAAAACATCTAAACACGCGTTTACAGTGAGTGAATAAATCCAACAATATTTTTTAATTTTAGTAAAAATATTATCTGAAACATCAAGCGAAAGAAACGTGCAACCCCGTTATTTGTACTAGTCATTGATTCTCTTTCGCCAAGTTAAAAATTGAAGAAACGTTCTGCGCAATAATTCTTTTGAACTCGATAACAAAGTAAATACTGTGGAATTAATCCTTTTCCCTTCGAGTAAATAGTGGTGTATATCGTGACATTTTCATAAAATTACATTTAACAATTCGCCAGCCGCTTTCAAGAATGAATGGCCTGTGACGAATGGGCCCAAGTTATAATTGAATGCACAAAACGCGATCTGAAACACGCGAAACCATTAGAAGCCTTCGGCTTTTTCTCGAACGCGGAGCACCACAAATCACTTCGAGTGGAAAATTACATAAAAAAGTTTTAACAGCATGTATGTATTCTAATTTAGTAATTCACTTATACATCAGAAGTGAAAATCAAGATGAAAACGTAGTAGCACTCGGAACAAATGTGGACGATTTATGCAACTTCGGGGTAAGAATTCTCGACGACGTTATTCACAATGTTAACTAATGCTGTCGAATATTTTTAGCGGTTGGTTTGTGAATAGGGTAGGGCGGAACACAAAGGTCCAATTTGACTTTAAGTAATTATAACTGACAGGTTTTTGAATTTTAATTTTACTAGAAAACCGGTTTTAGCCGGTCTTCAAATTTATATAGTAAATAAATTTTAGCCCGAATATTATGTAATAATAAAAATGTATCCGCAAATTTAATGCGATTTAAAGCAGTATTTGAATAAATTTATTTATTGTTCAATTTTTTGTTCTTAAAGCCTGATATAATAATTCTAAGTTTTTTGTTCTTTTATTTATGGATTCTAGGGCTAAAAGCTTACTAAATTAATATATACACTAGTATAAAAATCTAAATTAATATACACATTAGATAAAAAAGATAACACAAAACTTTATGGGAACCATACCAGACTCCAAGAATCAAAACGATTGAAACTATAGCTAAATTATTATTAGTAAGTAAATATACAGTGAAAACCTACTTCTACTAAAAACCGGTTTTCGAATTTCATAATTTTCGCCAAAAAAAACGGTTTTTAAAATCGGTTTTTGAAAAGCAACAAACCCTACTATTTGACTGTATTTATACTTTACTTATATTTATAATTTTTTTCTATAATTTGTCATCTTTCCCTTTTTACCCCATAAGCTGTGTGAAATTGGGCAAGCAGATCCAATGTCATGATTTTAATATCGGCGGAATTTTACGAAACAATAGCTACAATACTCGACCAATGCAAAATATAAATTTGATGGATCTTGACAAGGATCACACTGTATATAACCTCGATCTGATATTTAGTCAAAAGTGTTCATCAGCATAGTTGAAATAACTACTTTATTTATATTATTTTTTGTAAAATTGCTTTTCAACTCAATTTACTTTTATTTACTATTTTTTATGTTTACACCCTGCCAGGGTGAAGGCCCAGATGATCCTTTTTACCCCCACCCTCATGTAAGCTTTTATAGAGATTATATAAAAAACTTTAAATCTAACTTAAATTAAATTACAATACATCATATAAAACAATTAAATAACGTATATTTCAGAATTATTTTAAGGGCTCGTAAAGTAAACAACAGTGCTCAAAACTATAAAAACATGAACGAAAAAAAACTTTAGTTATGAATTTTTAAACATTGCAGTTTTTTTCCCAATATCAATATTGTAAGAATCAAGGTAATGCCTTTGTTTTTACTATGTCTTTTACTATGGTTATATATCTTCTGGCCTCTACTTTCGAATATTGTTGTTAAAAAATTCCTAACCTTACTTGTTTCTCTAGATATCTGTGGTGGACCATTTTACTCGCGGTCCTTCAAGCCCCTTTACTCTATGTATGAAAAGTTATAGGGTAGGTTGAATTTGACTTTTTGAAATTATACTGTGAAAACCAGTACCGTGACCGTGACAACTAAGTTACAAAGAAATGGTTTGTCATATTTTTTCAAAGCAGTAAGCTATTTAGAGGTTACATAAAACAAAACTGTTGAATCTAGTTAAAAATAATAATGCATCGTATAAAATAAATAACTAACGTAAAATCAAAACTTGACTTGAAAATCATATTCATTATTCAACACGAAAAAACTAACAGAAAAAACGCTATATGATGTCGTCCTATTTACCACTAGCGGTGGCTGGTAAAACAACATCTTTTCGCCTTGTACTTTAAAATAGTATCGTTAAAATACAATTATTTAATTGTTTTTCAGATAATGGTGGTAAACCTTCTTGATAACAATTCTAAGCTGAAATTTTGCAATATAAAACACATCTCATATATCATGTAATTCTGATAGCTGTTCATAAATATTATTTATTCATTTTTCATCTGGCAATAATGTACTGTTAGTACACACAGAAGTGCTAGAAGTGGTGAATAAATTATTGCATAAACCCCAAACATATATCATTATTTTAGATCAAACAATTGGTAATAATCATAAATCATAATCCACGTTTGCTTTTGATAGCTATTCATAATTAAACCCGTTTATCATAATTAAATATCTTCAGAGGTCAATTTGCAGTAGAAATATAAACCATAAAAATTCCCGTACTTTAATTAAAAATCTTGCTACGGAACCCAAAAAAATTTACACAAAATGTGTACACATTATTAAAATCTCTATACAATATCTGATAATTTGTGTAGTATTTGATATGTCCAATAAACATTTTTGACCGCCAAATAACATTTTTTTAACTTTTTTATTGAGAGTCCATAACCGCTGGACCTGTCTTCCCTATTTAATCAGTACTTCATCTTGTCAATACAAGTAAAAAGTTTTTTAAATGATTAAAATCGGACGCTCCGTTCTCTAAAAGCTGAGTTACCGTTTTTTACATCTTCGAAACGGCTGGACCTGCCTTCACCAAAAACTGATCAGCACGTCTCCTAATCAATACGAATCGAATTGAATTATTCAAATTCAGGTTGATCGGTGTTCCCGAAATCATCGGCGAACATTTGTAACCGCACACAGACACACATACACACATACATCATTTTTTTCTAAGATATGCCAAAATGCTCAGAAACGAAGTTAATAAACGAGTATTAACTCAAAGCTACATCTTGGATAAGGATAAATGCGTAATGCCCATGAGTTCCAATATAAATCTTTACTTTAAATCATATAAACACTGACAGTATTTGCATCTTATTCTACATACCACACTTGTAAATCGTTATCAAATTTTTTCCTATGCAAAAAATTATTAGATCGTTTAATGCACTTTAGTAAAAATAGCTCGTCGTATGATTGTCCATAAGAGCTCGATCGCCTTCCACATGCGATTGTTAAAGAACGTTGAGAACATTTGCTGGCAATTTCCCAGGGCTGAGAAGCTTCTCTGTTGCAATCACATATATGTGCTGCACTCGCCTCACTATTTCATAAGGGAAATTTAGTAGAAAAAAACTAAAAGAAAACTGAATTGATATATAGTAAGAAAATATTATTTGAATACATCTTGGTATATAAATTGTGTTGAATTCAAAGGTTCGAGGCTGTCGTGGTGCAATGGTTAGGCACAAACTAATCCTGGATTTGATTCAAATCACGTCCGGCTCGATATCAGTATGATATAAAATTTTCACTTGAGGCTATAGATCTCAAATATAGATCTTCAGTGGCGAGTGTCAACACTATTAGATGCACATATCTAAAATTTGAATAGTCTACACATAAAAGAAGACTGGATGACCGCTGGGTTGCTCTCTTGAAAATGGTATGTTAGAATGTTACATGTAGTGCCTACAGATTGTTGTTAAAATAGTCTCAAATATAGAGAATATAGATCTTCATACACTTAAATCACTATTATCATACTTTAGAGTCCAAAATCATTATGTCAATAATCCTTTACTTTCTTGACTACACTACTACTGAGTTTTTTACCCGGTTGGATGGATTTTCCCAAAACGTTATTTACAATTTCATAGGCTAACAATTATATTGGTCAGACGTTAATAATCTAATTTTAAGTAAAATAACATAAAAAATAATATTATAATTAAGTCTTCTTTAGCTCAACATTTTTCATCCTGAACCAAATTTCAGCTAATATTTTACCTAATAGATAATGTAGATGTTTATAAACTTCAAAGGTGTAAATCTTATATTAACGATATATTACACATCATATTTTTCTGGTTTATAATTTATGGGTAGCAATTGTATTGGACGGTCGTTAATAATCTAATAACTAGTTTTTAACAAAAGTAACATCGAAGCAACAGTATTATACATGAATTTCAAATAAATCTACATGTTTGAATCTAAATTGTTTTATCTAACAAATATAATTTATTTGAAACTTTATGAAAGTTCTAGAAAAATATTGAAAATTTTCATAGTCTTTTTTGTGAATAAGTTACCCAAATAGAAATAAGAACTTAAAGATTTTAATCTGATTCTATTCCTTGATATGATTTTTTAAAAGATTCTTTACTTCTAGACTTAATCCTTGTGATTTAATATGATTCTTAAGAATAATCAATAGATCTCATAAAATCACAAATTGGTCCCTAAAAAAACATAAAAGCAAACATAAAGCAATAATATTTTAAAAATTAAAATATTATTGCTAATAAAACTACTAAATAATATTAATTATTCTTATTTAGTATTTAATAAGCATAAACATTTTATATTAAATAGATAAATTAGAACTATAAATCTTTTCATTTAGGTGTTCTATGTAAGATGAAAATATCTCACGTTCTGCTTAAAGTTAAATAAAATTATATTCATAAAATAGTTAAATCTATAAAATTATAATTTATGTATTATACTGAATATAAATCCTTATAATAGAGCTTTCTTCAGTTTCTTGCCAAAGGTCTTGTGTTGAGCAATCTGTACAATAAAATCTTAAATTGAAAGTTTCTCTATTTGATGTTCGATTTATCTTCTTTTCAATGTTAGAAATACGTGACTTGTAGATAGAAATAGAATTATTTAAAGCTGTAGCAGACAAAAAAAAGCAAAGGTTTTTTTATTATTAATAGTTTTCTTATTATAATAAATGTGTATGACGACAATAATGTTTGTTCGATTGTAAATTTGTAAATTAAATATGTGCTCTTTCTTATTTTGTTAGTTTTTAATCTATCAGATTTTTAAAGCTCTTTTTAACTTCTCGTAGGGTAAGATATTGTAATCGTACAAAAATCGAGATTAAAAATTTTGCATATTTTTCGTTTCAGAGGTTTCTGAACATTTTGGCATACCTCAGAAACAATGGATGTGTATGTATACACAGAGGTTAAGTGGTTTATAAATATTCTTATGTGTCATAATATTTGAGTTCACGTCCAAATGGCGCAAGAATTTATTTAATAACGTATGTTAATAACAAATATAAGAAACTTAGAAATTGGCGTGCGCTCTGTCTAAATGTTTATATTAAGAGCTAATACTATTAGAGATTCATTTTTTATTCATTTGAAAGCATTTGCTCTCTTGGGAGCAAAGAAATTCGAAAAAGTCCTTGTTAAGAGCATCCTAATATATATATATATATATATATATATATATATATATATATATATATTTAACTATTTAGCTAAGGATATTTTTTTTTCAAATATATTCTATTTTTACCCAGTTTTCTCTGTGAAAGTATCTAAATGACAACACCTCCTTCGTGGATAAAAGTGTTGCCACATGTCGCACTTGGCCGACAGACCAGTATACCCTGTAGTGTCGTGTATCAAGAATGAAAATTCAATGATATTTTTACGATAGCTGACACTTTGCTACTTGAATGGAAAGTAGATTCAGAAATATATATACCTACTAAGTAACAAAATGTTGATATAGTGTATAGCGAATAGGAATAATAAATTGTAACATCGATATGGTTAGCCCTATAAATGGGCCTCTAAAATAGATACCTTCCCAGATAAGTTTTTAGTTCCATTACTTGCTTATCGCAAAGTGAGTAAATTTAATATTTTAAGAAGAAAGGTACTTCAGCTTTTACTTTGGAGGAGTAGTAAAACCCTGGAGAAAGTTCATCTGAGAATATGGCTATGAGTAATATTATATAATATAAAGTAAATTTATGAATATATATACCAAAAAAGGGATCCTCAGGTTTACACAAAACGCTATGTGCGTAGATATAGCCGGCAGCGTATTTTTTGCAACATTATTTGATTTTTATAATCAAACCACTTTTCATAGGCCTATAATATTTTAAGGTGTTTTATTTGACTATCAACTCTATCACCATGCAAAGTTTCATCAAAATCACAGAAGAGTAAATCTGAGGTTCTTTTTGTAAGTAACGTGGCATTAATTCGTATAGTAAATAAGAATAATGAATTTTAAAATTAATATATGTATATAATAGGTTGTCAAATATCTCCCTTCCGCTTTTTTGCTCTTGGTTTATAATACAAAAAAGCGGAAGGGCGATTTGACAACCTAATATAAGCATTTTAATTGTTTTTCTATAAATTGCTCTAATTTGAAGTTTATGAAAATTGAATTTTACATAATTTATCTTTTTTCTGAACTTTCTTTATGAAAATGGATTAAGTATAATTAAGGTCAAATTTTATTCATATATTACGGATAATGCACAAGATGTTTATTAATTCCAAAGTTAAGTACAATATGTCATATATTAGACATATGCATTAAAATAATAAAAATTCATGCATTCTTCTTTTATATTTACCCAGGCTTATACAAAGTGTGTGCAGATTAGCCGAGAAAACTATTTTATTTAGGTTTTCATACAATATGAAACAAATTATGACTCGTTTGAATATGTGTGGTAGGTCTGTCAGCATTTCGTTCACATTTAGAAGAAGTGAAGTTTTAAAAATTTACAGCATAAACATCACACATTTTTCCTAAATATTGCTTTTTTTAACTTTCCGTAGGGTAGATTATTGTAATCGTCAAAAAATATGAATTGATTTTTTTTTGCATATCTACACGTTTTGAAGTTTTCTGAAAATTTTGGTGTGTATGTATGTATGCATGCAATATTTCGTCCACGTTTTCGGGCGCAAGAATCAACTGATTTGAATGGTTCTGAAAACATTCGATTCCTATTGATAGGGAGAAATTCTGATTAGTTTTTGGCAAAGGCAGGTCGAGTCGTTACGAAGATACGGAGCAAACAAAGCAGAAAACAGAAATAGAGTTTTTGAGAGGATGGAGCATCCGATTTGAATGATGCAAAAAACATTCAATTCGTAAAATGACCGGGAGAAGTGGTGATTAGTTTATGGCAAAGGCAGGTCCAGCCGTTTTTTATCTTTGAGCGCTAACTGAACAAATTATTAAAAAATATATTTTCATAATGAGTTAAATTAATTTTTACCGAACCATGTCCAACAAATTTCCATTGACATTCTCCCATGTTCACTTAAATATTTAACTTATTTCAAATTGACTCCAGGCCAAACTATATAAAACTTCTAATTCCTTTTTATGCAAAACGCAATCTCCGGAGAAAGAAAAGTTTAGTTTTAAAACGACGTTAAAATTAACACTGCATCTTGAGACTCTGATTATGCAAAAAAAAGTAAGAGGTTCTGGCAGAAAACCATCGACAAATTGGCACACAAAGTTCATCTTGGTAATAATTCTGGGGAATTGCTTCATACAATTTCTGATATTTAAAAAAGATGCGCTCGCTCTAGTGGAAATGTCAATTCGCTGTCGCACAGGTGATTGAGCACGAAATTTGGTTGGCATTTCGAGGAATTAATAAACATCACAAGAAACACATTGTTGGTATTTTATAAGACTGGAACATTAATTACTACAGATTGATCAAATGTAGATTTTTCAAAAATAAATACATGGATTCATTCAAATGTCAATAGAAAGAAACGTCAACTAATATCAAAGGTTATGGTAAATGTGTAAAACAAAACATTATAAACTTGTATAATTTTAATTGTTATTTATCAATATGAACAAATATTAAATTGCACGTAATATAAAGTAGAACTAAGTATATATTCATAATATCAATAATATTTATATGGATTTAGTTTATAATTAATACACATATTCCTAGTCGATACGCCACTGGGTGTTTCTACTAATTTCAAATTATATAATATTGCAATCTTCATGTATATTGTTAGCAATCTCTGTTCATTGTTTTTGTTGATACACAAAACACATCGGAGATTTAAGTTAAATGTAAACTAGTTGTAAATGGCATTGTGCCTTAAGGCAAATTGCTGGACCTTTCCGTTACAGCGATTAAAAAAAATTTAAACTTTATACCTACGAATCAATAAGATTTTTAAGTATTTTGAAATGTTTTCCAATAATTAATCAACGCGTCTCCCCATCAGTAGGAATCAAATGTTTATTGAATCACTCAAATAGGTTGATTCGTGTTCTCGAAATAGTCGATGAAAGTTTTTATCCCCACATACACAAACATACATAATTTTTTTCTAAGATATGCCAAAATGTTCAGAAACGTTTGAAACGTAAATATATATAAACATTTTCATTTTAGATTTTTTTGCAAATACTATAACTTACCCAACGGAAATTCAAAATATTAAATACTTCTAATATTTTTCAGTACAATTTAAAATAACGCACTTATTTTAGATATGTGGTGGACTACAATTACTCCAATTCTAATTGAACCTTACAGTAGTCCTATAAATATTTAATAATAATTATTTAAATTATTATAATATTTTCACACGCCTAGAACACAGTTCCAAAAATTGAAATCAGAAGTCATTTTCATTGTTGTCAGTATAGAGTATTTTTCTTATTAGGGAAATAGAAAACATTATTAATAAAATGTATTAACTGCATATACCAATGAAAAACATAATAACTGCATATTTGATTAATTATGTTTTCAAGCCATATGCGCAAATGGATTTTTTTTATTAATATTAGATGCTTGGGCTGGTCAAACGAACAAAGTATCATCCTCATAATTGTGAATTTTAACATAGTTTTAAAAAAAAATTTATATAGTCGTAAGTTTCATAAGTAATATTGAAGTAAAAATTTACAGGTGTTACAGGGGACTTTATTATGGAATATTTAGCGAAAAATATAAAATGAATTATAAACTCAAATGAATGTTGCTAATACTATTTATACACAAAATATCGAAACAAGATAAGTGATACATGTCATAACATAATTATATATATATAAACATAAAACAAAACTCATTGCTGGTAAGTAACTACTATTGTTCAATTTACAGTAAAATAACAAAGTGATTAATTTACTTTTGACTTTTTTAAAAAAATTAGTGTACAGATCATGTTAATGTAGGGCGCTGACTCAATGCAATAATGGAAACTTGTTCGAACAAACATACTTCACCTTTCTCGCTTTGGACCCTTTCTCAAAATCGGTATAGTTTAGCTCTTATGACGATTATCACTAGCGTACCCTGGCACCAGGTACAGTACCCAATTTCCTCAATTGCTTAAACAATAATTATCAAAATGCAATTAAACTAGTAGTGTATGGCATTGTTCGCTAAGGCAAATTGCTGGAACTTCTCGTACCGTAATAAAATATTCAAGGAATAATAAATGTTTCAAATATTCGTATTTTATACACAAAATAAAAAAGCTTTAGAATTAGACGACGACGTAAAACACGAAAAATTGTATCCACACATACACACACATCCATGTTTTCTGAGGTATGCCAAAATATTCAGAAATCTCTAAAACGTGAAGTATTTAAAAAAAAATAATTTCGGTTTATTTGGCGATTATAATAACTTACCATACGGAAAGTTAATGAATTTAATATTTATAAAATAATTTCTTTATAAACTCAAAGTGCTTCCTATTTAACTCTTTTACATCGGAAGCCCTTCAGCCGGCGTTTCCGCAGATGTTTTGCATTCATGGCATACACGGACGAAGCCGGCAGCTTGTATCGTTGGTTTTTATTTCTTACAAAACGCCAAACTACATACCTGCATTACATACACTGTTTCCCCGATGTAATTTATACTTTGCACCAAACGAATTTACTTTTATTTGAGCAACGATGAAGGCAAAAATATTTTTATTAAATTTCTAAAGCGTCAACGTCTGAAAATGTTGATGTGCGTTATGAAAACACACATTTTAATAAGTCTACTTTCACGCCAACAGTTGACA
>NW_020536999.1:56975586-57086352 GCF_003426905.1 Ctenocephalides felis
AAAAAAATCAAAAAATTTGATAATTTTGAGATAAACAACAAAACTATGCTTATACAAATATAAATTTAATGGAATATATATAAAGACTACATATACTATACTATATAAATAACATGCGTGACTAATATGAAAAAACGCTTAAAAAAAAAACGCGTGACTTAAAAAAAATTTATAAATGAAAATTGTAATTCACACAAAAATAGAATATACACATTCTGCTTTTATATAACTAAGATTTTTACTAGTTTTTTGGATAATAGTTAACTGTGTTTGATGAATATACTCGTTATGGAGAAGTGGCAGAATTTTGTGATAGACGAGTATATTTGTCAGTGACCATTAGTTAATCAAATTGTAATATGAGCAAAAAACTAGATATATTCTATTTAAATTGTAATGTTAGCAAAAAACTAATATCATTTTCAAATTTTTACATCATTTTGTTGTTATTTATTATTTATTACTTTACATTAATTCTATTGTTTTTTTATTGTTGAATGAATTTTCAGATAACAATATAAAAATCTAAATTACTAATGAAACAAATCAGAATGTGAAATTTTATCATTATATTATTACTATTTGCGTAATCAATTTGATTAAATTATATCCTAAGACTTGATGTAATTTACCTGATAAATAAATTATACTAAAAGACTATTAAATGAAGTAAGTATTTGATAGTTTTTTTTTAATTTTTTTTATTATAAAATCGTCATCATTTATTATTCTGCAAAATTTGATTTGTATGTGCTTGTTTTCAATTTATTAAGATTGAAACATTTTCTTAAATATTCTATATTATTAACTGTTTTTTCCTTTCAGGTAAACTATCAACAAACAGAAAATTTTGCATCCTGGTTTTATATATGAGTAAGTAAAAGTCCATAAAGTTATACATGTTATACAAATTTTAAAGTTTTTTTAGGGTAAATTATCGTAATCGCAAAAAGCAAAAATAAAAATTTTGGATATCTTACATTTCAAAGTCTTCTGAACATTTTTGTCGACGATTTCGAGAGCACGGATGAACCGATTTACATGATTCGATTTCTATTGATGATTGCTGTTGATTGATCTTTGATACAAAAAGTACCAAATTTAAAAGTAGTAAATCTTTTTTTTTACATTATTTCTATTCTTTAGAGTTGGTTGAGCGATTTTTTAATTACTGCGGCTATTATGTTATAAATGTGAAATTGATTTAGGCTAAAGTTTTATTAAAATAACTATAAAATCATTTTTCAACTAACAAGTCAAATTGTTAAGCCGTAAAAGACTTATAATTAGTTTTATATTCAAAATTTAAAGATAATGTAAAACTAGTAAAAGTGTTATGCTTTATATATTTTTTGTCTACATTTTATTTCTGCACTAGATTATATTATATTATAAAAATGACTAATATAATTGTTTTACAAACCATATATTATTAAATTAATTTTATATTTTAAAATTTTAAAATTTGACAATTACCCTTTTAGATTGTAAAAGTAATTTATTATATATTTTTCTTCGTTTCCTTTATATATTTGCATGCTATATAATATAAAAATGATAGATATAATTTGTTTTACAAAACCAATATCATAAAAATGATAAATATAACTTGTCTTATAATGCTAACCCGTCCTAACATATTTAGTCAGAACGAAAATCAATTGCATACGGTGTAAAAACTTAATAGGTCCATCTAAATTTTAACAAATCGTTTTTATAAATTAGTAAGAATATGCCGAAACAAATTGGCAATGGGTGTGGAGTTGGCTTGGCAGTAGAAAAAAAAGAGAATCATGATATTCTTACTTTGTAATTTTTTCTTTATTTTTATTTTTTTTAATTTTATTTTCTATAGCAATCAGAATACAGGATAATTAAATGAGCTATTTGGCTTATGTCATTCACTCGCACACATACACACACACACTTTCAAACACACATATAAATTAATCTGATGAATATTATATTGATAGTTAGAGAATACTTCAATAAGTGAATCAACTATTCTGTTCATATAAAGTTGTGGTAGTTCTAAGGGTCCTCCATATTATCTTTGGGCAGCTTCTTCTTCAGTCTTCTTGAAATTGGTGTCTCAAGAAGCTGAGTGACTATAGAGTTTGTTTGATGTTATAGTTTATGAAAATGTTTGACACGGTTATGTAATTTGTAAAATAATTCGAGAATTTTATACAGTTTTGTTCTGTTCTAATAAGTTATTTGTGATAAATACTTTTTTCTACATTGGTGACCCCGACCTGAAGCATATAATATATTATAGTTGCTGTAGCTCTGTTAACACGCTGAAGTACTTTATTGAGTCACGCGTAATGAAATCCCCGTTAACAAGCACTCGCAGCATAAACCGAAACTTCAGTAAAACAAATTACAAACAATATTCGATTTGTTCTTTAATAAACGTATTGTGCAACGAATTCCGTGTATCATGCACCCTATAAAATCTGGCTGGTTCGTGTTCCATTAATAATGTATAGGTAAAAATTCATTTATTATTACGGCACCGTAAATCTCAACGAACGCCTTATTGACGTTTCGCGTTTGCACCGCGCTCCGGAGGATTTAATCGTTGCGCGCTTGATTTATGTTTCCGCGGGAAAACATCAAAAAGCGCCGATACGTCGCCGGAACATTTTGTACAGTAGGGCAACGTGACGACGTCGACCCGTTTCACACGAGGAAATGTCACAGGAAGGCCGTTGTAGTGAAAAGAAAATCGTGATGATGTCGAATATTGTTTATGAACAGGAAAAACATTTTTTTGAAGTGAAACTTCTTAAGGCGCGACTAGGGAGTAACTTAACGAAATATACTGTTAATGAGACGGCAAATACTGATTTGTCACTGATCATCGATGTGACCATTCGAAACGAGTTGTTGTAATTGGTCCTGATCGTCTTGCCATAGGTATATCGACATCTTTGATTATTTGTTTGATTATTATATATTTTGTTTCTAAAACCAAGTTAATTTTTGAAATATCAAGTTTGATGTTATGTTGTAATATAAATGTTTGATTTGATAACTAGCTGTAAGTGGAATTCTGTCTTGAGGCAATTATGGCAAATACTGGAACTTCCCGTACCGTAACAAAATGTTCGAGAAATACTGAATGTTTTCAAATAGATTATTATAAATATTGTAACATTGTCTAATGTTTATAAGAATTATATAAACTGAATTGCTAAGTTGAAATTATTTGTAATGTATATTAGAACTATAGTCAGAATTAAAAATAAAATCTGAATTAATTTCGATATACAAAAAATTAAAAAAAAACAAAAAAAAGTTGGAACAAAATTTATTTTCCAAAATCAATTATTTTGTTAAGACAAGCAGAAAGTTCTTTGAATCATTTAAATCAGATGCTTAGTTCTCTCAAAAACTGCCATTTTTTGTACATTTTGCCCTGTATCTTCGAAATGGCCCTGTCATTGCCAAAAACTAATCACTTTTCCCTATCATTACAAATTGAATGTTTTTTAGATCATTCTAATCGGATACTCCGTTGTCTCAAAAGCTCGATTTCTATTTTCCGCACCCTGTTACTCCATATTTCCGTAACGGACACCTTTCCATCAATAAGAATCGAATGTTTCTTGAACCATTCAATTCGGTTGATAATTTGAAAACATGAACGAAAAAATGCGGAGACACGAAACACGCACACACTCATCCATTTATTCTGTGGTATGCCAAAATGTTCAGCAATCTCTGAAACGTGAAGATATGCAAAAATTTTCAATTTAGATTTTCGGCCCATTTTGCTCCATATTTCCGTAACAGACATCTTTCCATCAATAAGAATCGAATGTTTCTTGAACCATTCAAATCGGTTGATAATTTGAAAACATGAACGGAAAAATGCGGACACACGAAACACGCACACACCCATCCATTTATTCTGTAGTATGCCAAAATGTTCAGAAATCACTGAAACGTGAAGATATGCAAAAATTTTCATTTTAGATTAGTATCTAAAGTTAGTTAGATTAGTATCTAACTAAGTTATGATACGGTCTCTTGTATTGAGTTGATGCTAACAAGCTATCTATGCTTTAATAAATCATTTGAGCATTTACACGCGCTAGATTTAAGTTCCTAGTATCACAATTTTATGTAGAGTAGGGTGGGGCACAAAGGTCCAATTAGACTTTAAGCACAATATAATTTATTGTGAAAATTAAACCAATTATATCACAACAAATAACTTATATCATACAAACAACTATCTGGCTATGTTCAGTAAAAAATACAGAATTGTTCGTTTTTTGAGGTTTCTCAAAAAAATGCCACCTGGTCCTTTTTACCCCATAAACGGGATGAAATTGGACGGCCAGGACAAAAAAAGTCCAATGTCGTGTTTTCAATTTAAAGGGATTTTACAAAATAATATCTACATTATTCAACCAATGCAAAACAAAACAAATTTCATGGGTACATTAATATTTTTATAGGGATAACACTGTATATAACCTAGATCTCGTATTTCGTTAGAAATATTCATCCGCAAAGTTGGAATAACTATTTATGTAATTAATCATTTGTAAAACTGCTTTTTAACTTAATTAATTTCTTTATTTACTATTTTGTATTGTTTAGAGATACTTGCTAGTGTAATAGTGCAGTAAATGAAGAGATAAAAATGGTGTAACCTCTGAATTTTTTTACTGTGCTCCGATTTGCATGAAATGTTGGAATTAAGTTCAACTTACCTAAGTGCTGATAGTATTCACTTTTGAACTTGAGGTTAAGATGAATCTAATTCTAAAAATTTATGCACAGTAAAAAATTCTAAACCAAAACGCTCCATTGACTGGAGTATTTTTCAGTTGATTCCTTCTACGCCAATCACGTGTAAGAAGTTATACTCGTATAAAAAAACTATTGAATCTAACTCATAATTAAAGTACATTTTATAAAACAATTAAATAACTAAAAATTATGTTAAGATCTGGTAAACTAAACAACAGTGCAAACAAAAAAAAGTAACAACAAAAGAAAATATTTTTGTTTTAGATTTTTCCAAAGTCGATACCGACGTCGTAAGAATCAAGGTGATGGCGTTATACTTTTTTTTCCCTTTACTTTCTATTATTTTTTTTAAAAAAGGTTATTTTTTTAACTTTGAAATTTTGAATTTTTCGAAAAAAATGTTTCTTTTATATTTCAATTTTTGAAATTTTAAACTTTGTTTAAAGCAATAACGCTGCTTTACTGTGTCCAGACAAAATATGAAAACCATTGAAATGTAAACATTTTTTTTTACTTTTTAATAAATTCTCTATAAAATACTTTATAATTTGATGCGCATAGGTTTGTTGATTATTTTGACTTTAAATAAAGTTAAATCATTTAATATAAAGTTATACAAGTTACCAATATTAAAGTATAAGGTCATCAAGATTTTCAATAACAATTCACTATTTAAATATTGTTTAGTTCGGAAAATTAAAAATGCTAATTCTTGGTAGACGTAAGAATAATATATTTAAGCCTATAAGTTTAAATACTTAAAATTTATTTATTTAAGAATAGATTTAATAAAGCTCGCTATAAATCTCCGAAAGCGTTTCTAAACAATTAAAATTATTTTATGTGGTATTATTTTATGTCTACTAAAAATATTCATATCCGCATCGACACTGTAAAATTCACTAAAAAATTAAACATTGCGTAATAAATTGCTTAATCGTTTCTGTTTTATTGCCAATAATAATTCATATTTCAACATATAAAACAGAAAGCGTGGTAACCAGTTAAAGTAATATATACATTTTGTCAAAGCTAATTAGATTTTTGTAAATTTAAGAAAAGTTGAACAGATGTGTTTTGTCACACAAATTTTTTTCATCAGTTCATGTTATTATACTTTAGGAAAATTAATTTTTTAAAACTATGAGATAATAATTTGAAAAATGTTTATTTTTTTACAAATCTTAACAGCAATCCAGAACGTTACGCCATATGAGCTTTTCGGTCTTTTCTTCTTTCTGAAAAATGAGTAATTTAATATTATTTAGCTCTATATAATAGAGTTATGATTTATACTATAGTTGCTCATAATGCAACATGGTTCTTAAAAAATAGCTAAGTTAATGATAAAAACTTATTTGTTGTTTATTGGCATATAACAATTGGTTTATTGGCAACAAGGATTTATCCAAGTGCCATTATAAAAAAATTAATAAAAAAAATTGTTATATAAGTTTCTTTGCTCGTATATAAATGTATTTCTACAGATTTTTTTTTGTACAAAATTACTGTCAACTGTTGGCGTGAAAGTAGACTTATAACACTGTGTGTTTTCATAACGCACATCAACATTTTCAGACGTTGACGCTTTAGAAATTTAATAAAAATATTTTTGCCTTCATCGTTGCTCAAATAAAAGTAAATTCGTTTGGTGCAAAGTATAAATTACATCGCAGAAACAGTGTATGTAATGCAGGTATGTAGTTTGGCGTTTTGTAAGAAATAAAAACCAACGATACAAGCTGCCGGCTTCGTCCGTGTATGCCATGAATGAAAAACATCTGCGGAAACGCCGGCTGAAGGGCTTCCGATGTAAAAGAGTTAAATAGGATGCAGTTTGAGTTTATAAAGAAATCATTTTATAAATATTAAATTTATATAATTTTACTTTGCTAATTATAGTTCAAGCAGTGGGTACGGTTGTGCCAGGGTATTGTAGTGACTGTCGTCTTAACATCAAAGGGAGAAAAATAAAGTGTAGATCGAACAAATTTCCATTATTGCATTGTAGCCTGGTCAATTTAAACCTTCAATTGGGGTGAAGGTTAAAATAATTCATAATGGGCTGTAACTTGGTAAAAATTGTTTAAAATACAATTATAAAAGAAAACTCAAAAGTCCTCATCGTTCCGGTGCGAGCTAAAAAATTGGCACAAGGTCAAAGGTCAAGAAAATGAATTTTCACGATTTTCAGCTAAATGGTCAGTTTTATCGCAAAATTACGTTAGTCAAAATTGTTGAGCATAATTTTTTTTACAAAAAATGTATCAATACTTATTTTTCTCAAAGCCACCTTTTTGAAGATATATCACTTTAGTGATACGTAAAGAAAAGTACATTTAAAAGCCTACGTTTAAAAGCCTACGAGGTAGTGCATAGCGGGTTTTTTACGTGGTTTTCCAGTAGGCCTATTTTAGCGGTCTGTTGTGATTTTGCTTGTTTTAGAACTATTTTAAAACTAGTTGGTATTGGTATTTTGCCTTGAGGCAAGTTCATGAACTTCCCGATATGTGTAAATAATCGACTTAATCAATAAAAAATAAATTAATTAATAGTGATTAAAAGTATTCCGAGTGGATTTATTACACATAATTGAAAACGAAAACGAAACTCGGAGTATTTTCTAAAAGCAAATTTTTAAAAAACAATATTTTTTGTAATTGAACTAGTTTTCGTAGGACTTTAATGGTTTAGTATGTTAATTAAGACCGAGTACTCTATCGTTATTAAGTAAATCGTCTAATTTTGATTTGAACAAACTTTAAAAAATTACTCATTTTTTCAAATTTTGAATTTTTAGAATTAAACTACTTGTTGTAAGGCCGTAATATTTCAGGAAGTTCTATTAGACCATGATATATATCTACAAAGAAAGTTCCATAAAAATTGGCTTTATTTTTGTTCAACAGTTAATTACAAGAAAACGGCTCTGTAGATTTTCAACTAAAACTAATCAGTATCATATACAACTATTATATTACGAACTGTTTTTGATTTTTTAAAATCGATTCGGTAGTATAAGCTTAAATGTGGTCGAAAAGTTTAATACTATTTTCAAATTACAAAGACACGGCTCGGCGGATCGTCGTACAAAACTGACAAACGATAGTCTATATTGAGATACATCAAGTGGCTTTTAAATTTCTGTCGTTTTTGAGAAAACGTCAATCAAAAATCTAATTTTGACAAATGCCAAAAAACGATACCAATTTTGCAAACTTTGACAAATTTTTAAAGTTAAACGAGTTGCCGTAAAGCTGTACTATTTTAGTATGATCTATAAGACTATGGTATCTACCGTCAAAAAAATATAAAAATCTTCCAAAAGATTTTTTTTTAACACTTTATTACAAAAAACAGCCCGGCCGATCTGTACCAAAAACTAATCAGCACGATTCCCAACCAAAATCTTTCGAACAGTTTTTGAATTTTCGATTCGGATCGATTCAGAATTTCGGGTAAAAAAAATGGACGAATTTTTTTTCACTTTTTTGCGATTCACAAAGAAACGGTTCAGCCTATTGTAGCGCATAAATGAAAAACGACAGTCCCCATTGAGATACATCGAATGGCTTTTAAATATTTAAAATGAGTCCAGCTGTTTTCAAGAAAACGTCGATTTACGGTAAAAAACCTGTTCACACACACACATGCTTTTTTATCTCATTCGATTCAGAATGGCTCTAAATGTAGAGAAAACATAAAATTGGCGAATTGGATTTTTTGATGTAAACATAAACTTCTCTTCGGAAAGTTAATAAAATATTATTGATATTATGAATATATACTTTACCCATACTACGTGCAATTTAATATTTGTTCATAATGATGTTTATATTGATAAATCACAATTAAAACTATACAAGTTAATGTTGTTTTGTTTTACAACATTTACCATAACCTTTGACATTAATATTTTTTCCTTTGTATAATATTGCCATTTGAGTGAAACCATGTATTTATTTTTGTAAATCTATATTTGATCAATCTGTAGTAATTAATCTTCCCGTCTTATAAAATACCAACAATGTGTTTCTTGTGATGTTTATTAATTCCTCGAAATGCCAACCAAATTTCGTGCTCAATCACCTGTGCGACAGCGAATTGACATTTCCACTAGAGCGAGCGCATCTTTTTTAAATATCAGAAATTGTATGAAGCAATTCTCCAGAATTATTACCAAGATGAACTTTGTGTGCCAATTTGTCGATGGTTTTCTGCCAGAACCTCTTACTTTTTTTTGCATAATCAGAGTCTCAAGATGCAGTGTTAATTTTAACGTCGTTTTAAAACTAAACTTTTCTTTCTCCGGAGATTGCGTTTTGCATAAAAAGGAATTAGAAGTTTTATATAGTTTGGCCTGGAGTCAATTTGAGATAAGTTAAATATTCAAGTGAACATGGGAGAATTTCAATGGAAATTTGTTGAACATCGTTTGGCAAAAATATAATAGATTACTTTAACTCATTTTTAAAATATATTAGTTAAAATATTGGTATGATTTATACTGTCTCTATAATGTCGCAAAGATCATTATAAGTACTGTATCATATCTTTTGGTATTTAATTTAGGTAAAAGCGAAAAGACCAGATAAATATTCAAATTATAAGGTATTGAAAAGACCTTTACTCCAATACAATAAAACAAAATAATTACATGTTATTAAATATAATAACAGGTTTTCAAATATTTAGAAATTATTTAAACTACAGATTTTCAAGAGAGATTTGAACATGGCGAATTTAGTCAAGTCATCCTAAAATGTATTACATTGATTTATTATAGAAAAAAAGAGTATAAGGAAAAAACTGTGATATTTTTGCTGTTAATTTTTAAAACTTCTTAGTTCTATTAAATGTCGACACAGCTACCAGATATATTCAAACAAATCATAATTTGTTTCACATTGCATATAGTGACCTAAATGAATTATTTCTTCTTTTAATCTGCAAAGGCTTTGTAGTATTCTGATAAATTATCAGTAATAAATCAATAAAATTTGGTACATGATACACTATGTACTTAATTATACATAAAATATTATAATACAGAATTTCCGAAAAGATGAATAAATTATTCACATTTTTGTTGGCTAATGTGTAGACTATATAAAAGAACAAAATGATTATGAAATATAATAGAATTTTCATAAAATAAAATCATGGTTTTTTTATAGGAAAACAATTAAAATGCAGATGTATATTATTATACCAATTTTAAAATATATTATTCCTGTTCTCTATACACATCAATACTTGAACAAATTCAGAAATATATATATCCTAACAAGGAGAACCTCAAGTTTACTCTTCTGGAGATTTGATTAAACTTTGCATGGCAATAGAGTTGGTAGTCCAAACGAACTCCTTAAAATATTATAAGCCTATGAAAAGTGGTTTGATTATAAAAATTTATTATTGTTGCAAAAAGTACGCTGTACACTATATTTCCGCATATAGCGTTTTGTGTAAATTTATGAATTTACTTTATATTAAATAATATTACTCATAAACATATTCTCAGATAAACTTTCTCCAGGGTTTTACTACTCCTCCAAAGTAAAAATTGAAGTACCTTTCTTCTTAAAATATTAAATTTACTCACTTTGAGATAAGCAAATAATGGAACTAAAAAACTTATTTGAGAAGGTATCTATTTTAGAGGCTCATTTATAGGGCTGCCCATATCGATGTTACAATTTATTATTCCTATTCACTATACATATCAACATTTTGTTACTTAGAAGGTATATATATATATATATATATATATATATATATATATATATATATATTTCTGAATCTACTTTCCATTCAAGTAGCAAAGTGTCAGCTATCGTAAAAATATCATTGAATTTTCATTCTTGATACACGACACTACAGGGTATACTGGTCTGTCGGCCAAGTGCGACATGTGGCAACACTTTTATCCACGAAGGAGGTGTTGTCATTTAGATACTTTCACAGAGAAAACTGGGTAAAAATAGAATATATTTGAAAAAAAAATATCCTTAGCTAAATAGTTAAATATATATATATATATATATATATATATATATATATATATATATATATTAGGATGCTCTTAACAAGGACTTTTTCGAATTTCTTTGCTCCCAAGAGAGCAAATGCTTTCAAATGAATAAAAAATGAATCTCTAATAGTATTAGCTCTTAATATAAACATTTAGACAGAGCGCACGCCAATTTCTAAGTTTCTTATATTTGTTATTAACATACGTTATTAAATAAATTCTTGCGCCATTTGGACGTGAACTCAAATATTATGACACATAAGAATATTTATAAACCACTTAACCTCTGTGTATACATACACATCCATTGTTTCTGAGGTATGCCAAAATGTTCAGAAACCTCTGAAACGAAAAGATATGCAAAAATTTTTAATCTCGATTTTTGTACGATTACAATATCTTACCCTACGAGAAGTTAAAAAGAGCTTTAAAAATCTGATAGATTAAAAACTAACAAAATAAGAAAGAGCACATATTTAATTTACAAATTTACAATCGAACAAACATTATTGTCGTCATACACATTTATTATAATAAGAAAACTATTAATAATAAAAAAACCTTTGCTTTTTTTTGTCTGCTACAGCTTTAAATAATTCTATTTCTATCTACAAGTCACGTATTTCTAACATTGAAAAGAAGATAAATCGAACATCAAATAGAGAAACTTTCAATTTAAGATTTTATTGTACAGATTGCTCAACACAAGACCTTTGGCAAGAAACTGAAGAAAGCTCTATTATAAGGATTTATATTCAGTATAATACATAAATTATAATTTTATAGATTTAACTATTTTATGAATATAATTTTATTTAACTTTAAGCAGAACGTGAGATATTTTCATCTTACATAGAACACCTAAATGAAAAGATTTATAGTTCTAATTTATCTATTTTAATATAAAATGTTTATGCTTATTAAATACTAAATAAGAATAATTAATATTATTTAGTAATTTTATTAGCAATAATATTTTAAGTTTTATGTTTTTTTAGGGACCAATTTGTGATTTTATGAGATCTATTGATTATTCTTAAGAATCATATTAAATCACAAGGATTAAGTCTAGAAGTAAAGAATCTTTTAAAAAATCATATCAAGGAATAGAATCAGATTAAAATCTTTAAGTTCTTATTTCTATTTGGGTAACTTATTCACAAAAAAGACTATGAAAATTTTCAATATTTTTCTAGAACTTTCATAAAGTTTCAAATAAATTATATTTGTTAGATAAAACAATTTAGATTCAAACATGTAGATTTATTTGAAATTCATGTATAATACTGTTGCTTCGATGTTACTTTTGTTAAAAAACTAGTTATTAGATTATTAACGACCGTCCAATACAATTGCTACCCAATAAAATTATAAACCAGAAAAAATATGATGTGTAATATATCGTTAATATAAAGATTTACACCTTTGAAGTTTATAAACATCTACATTATCTATTAGGTAATAATATTAGCTGAAATTTGGTTCAGGATGAAAAATGTTGAGCTAAAGAAGACTTAATTATAATATTATTTTTTTATGTTATTTTACTTAAAATTAGATTATTAACGTCTGACCAATATAATTGTTAGCCTATGAAATTGTAAATAACGTTTTGGGAAAATCCATCCAACCGGGTAAAAATACTCAGTAGTAGTGTAGTCAAGAAAGTAAAGGATTATTGACATAATGATTTTGGACTCTAAAGTATGATAATAGTGATTTAAGTGTATGAAGATCTATATTCTCTATATTTGAGACTATTTTAACAACAATCTGTAGGCACTACATGTAACATTCTAACATACCATTTTCAAGAGAGCAACCCAGCGGTCATCCAGTCTTCTTTTATGTGTAGACTATTCAAATTTTAGATATGTGCATCTAATAGTGTTGACACTCGCCACTGAAGATCTATATTTGAGATCTATAGCCTCAAGTGAAAATTTTATATCATACTGATATCGAGCCGGACGTGATTTGAATCAAATCCAGGATTAGTTTGTGCCTAACCATTGCACCACGACAGCCTCGAACCTTTGAATTCAACACAATTTATATACCAAGATGTATTCAAATAATATTTTCTTACTATATATCAATTCAGTTTCGTTAGTTTTTTTCTACTAAATTTCCCCTATGTGTAGTGAAACGAGTGCGAGCAACATATATGTGATATTGCAACAGAGAAGCTTCTCAGCCCTTGGGAAATTGCCAGCAAATGTTCTCTTCCTAACCGAACGTTCTTTAACAATCGCATGTGGAAGGCGATCGAGCTCTTATGGACAATCATACGACGAGCTATTTTTACTAAAGTGCATTAAACGATCTAATAATTTTTTGCATAGGAAAAAATTTGATAACGATTTACAAGTGTGGTATGTAGAATAAGATGCAAATACTGTCAGTGTTTATATGATTTAAAGTAAAGATTTATATTGGAACTCATGGGCATTACGCATTTATCCTTATCCAAGATGTAGCTTTGAGTTAATACTCGTTTATTAACTTCGTTTCTGAGCATTTTGGCATATCTTAGAAAAAAATGATGTATGTGTGTATGTGTGTCTGTGTGCGGTTACAAATGTTCGCCGATGATTTCGGGAACACCGATCAACCTGAATTTGAATAATTCAATTCGATTCGTATTGATTAGGAGACGTGCTGATCAGTTTTTGGTGAAGGCAGGTCCAGCCGTTTCGAAGATGTAAAAAACGGTAACTCAGCTTTTTAGAGAACGGAGCGTCCGATTTTAATCATTTAAAAAACTTTTTACTTGTATTGACAAGATGAAGTACTGATTAAATAGGGAAGACAGGTCCAGCGGTTATGGACTCTCAATAAAAATAAGTTAAAAAAATGTTATTTGGCGGTCAAAAATGTTTATTGGACATATCAAATACTACATCAAATTATCAGATATTGTATAGAGATTTTAATAATGTGTACACATTTTGTGTAAATTTTTTTGGGTTCCGTAGCAAGATTTTTAATTAAAGTACGGGAATTTTTATGGTTTATATTTCTACTGCAAATTGACCTCTGAAGATATTTAATTATGATAAACGGGTTTAATAGATATGAATAGCTATCAAAAGCAAACGTGGATTATGATTTATGATTATTACCAATTGTTTGATCTAAAATAATGATATATGTTTGGGGTTTATGCAATAATTTATTCACCACTTCTAGCACTTCTGTGTGTACTAACAGTACATTATTGCCAGATGAAAAATGAATAAATAATATTTATGAACAGCTATCAGAATTACATGATATATGAGATGTGTTTTATATTGCAAATTTCAGCTTAGAATTGTTATCAAGAAGGTTTACCACCATTATCTGAAAAACAATTAAATAATTGTATTTTAACGATACTATTTTAAAGTACAAGGCGAAAAGATGTTTTACCAGCCACCGCTAGTGGTAAATAGGACGACATCATATAGCGTTTTTTCTGTTAGTTTTTTTCGTGTTGAATAATGAATATGATTTTCAAGTTTTGATTTTACGTTAGTTATTTATTTTATACGATGCATTATTATTTTTAACTAGATTCAACAGTTTTGTTTTATGTAACCTCTAAAATAGCTTACTGCTTTGAAAAAATATGACAAACCATTTCTTTGTAACTTAGTTGTCACGGTCACGGTACTGGTTTTCACAGTATAATTTCAAAAAGTCAAATTCAACCTACCCTATAACTTTTCATACATAGAGTAAAGGGGCTTGAAGGACCGCGAGTAAAATGGTCCACCACAGATATCTAGAGAAACAAGTAAGGTTAGGAATTTTTTAACAACAATATTCGAAAGTAGAGGCCAGAAGATATATAACCATAGTAAAAGACATAGTAAAAACAAAGGCATTACCTTGATTCTTACAATATTGATATTGGGAAAAAAACTGCAATGTTTAAAAATTCATAACTAAAGTTTTTTTTCGTTCATGTTTTTATAGTTTTGAGCACTGTTGTTTACTTTACGAGCCCTTAAAATAATTCTGAAATATACGTTATTTAATTGTTTTATATGATGTATTGTTAATTTAATTTTAAGTTAGATTTAAAGTTTTTTATATAATCTCTATAAAAGCTTACATGAGGGTGGGGTAAAAAGGATCATCTGGGCCTTCACCCTGGCAGGGTGTAAACATTAAAAAATAGTAAATAAAAGTAAATTGAGTTGAAAAAGCAATTTTACAAAAAATAATATAAATAAAGTAGTTATTTCAACTATGCTGATGAACACTTTTGACTAAATATCAGATCGAGGTTATATACAGTGTGATCCTTGTCAAGATCCATCAAATTTATATTTTGCATTGGTCGAGTATTGTAGCTATTGTTTCGTAAAATTCCGCCGATATTAAAATCATGACATTGGATCTGCTTGCCCAATTTCACACAGCTTATGGGGTAAAAAGGGAAAGATGACAAATTATAGAAAAAAATTATAAATATAAGTAAAGTATAAATACAGTCAAATAGTAGGGTTTGTTGCTTTTCAAAAACCGATTTTAAAAACCGTTTTTTTTGGCGAAAATTATGAAATTCGAAAACCGGTTTTTAGTAGAAGTAGGTTTTCACTGTATATTTACTTACTAATAATAATTTAGCTATAGTTTCAATCGTTTTGATTCTTGGAGTCTGGTATGGTTCCCATAAAGGTTTTGTGTTATCTTTTTTATCTAATGTGTATATTAATTTAGATTTTTATACTAGTGTATATATTAATTTAGTAAGCTTTTAGCCCTAGAATCCATAAATAAAAGAACAAAAAACTTAGAATTATTATATCAGGCTTTAAGAACAAAAAATTGAACAATAAATAAATTTATTCAAATACTGCTTTAAATCGCATTAAATTTGCGGATACATTTTTATTATTACATAATATTCGGGCTAAAATTTATTTACTATATAAATTTGAAGACCGGCTAAAACCGGTTTTCTAGTAAAATTAAAATTCAAAAACCTGTCAGTTTATAATTACTTAAAGTCAAATTGGACCTTTGTGTTCCGCCCTACCCTATTCACAAACCAACCGCTAAAAATATTCGACAGCATTAGTTAACATTGTGAATAACGTCGTCGAGAATTCTTACCCCGAAGTTGCATAAATCGTCCACATTTGTTCCGAGTGCTACTACGTTTTCATCTTGATTTTCACTTCTGATGTATAAGTGAATTACTAAATTAGAATAATACATGCTGTTAAAACTTTTTTATGTAATTTTCCACTCGAAGTGATTTGTGGTGCTCCGCGTTCGAGAAAAAGCCGAAGGCTTCTAATGGTTTCGCGTGTTTCAGATCGCGTTTTGTGCATTCAATTATAACTTGGGCCCATTCGTCACAGGCCATTCATTCTTGAAAGCGGCTGGCGAATTGTTAAATGTAATTTTATGAAAATGTCACGATATACACCACTATTTTACTCGAAGGGAAAAGGATTAATTCCACAGTATTTACTTTGTTATCGAGTTCAAAAGAATTATTGCGCAGAACGTTTCTTCAATTTTTAACTTGGCGAAAGAGAATCAATGACTAGTACAAATAACGGGGTTGCACGTTTCTTTCGCTTGATGTTTCAGATAATATTTTTACTAAAATTAAAAAATATTGTTGGATTTATTCACTCACTGTAAACGCGTGTTTAGATGTTTTCCCTTCGATATCTTAGGTTGTTATGTTATATTTTAGCCTATATAACTGTGGACTGTATTAAACACTGATTCAATTAGTATAAGTTCTGTATTTGTTGCTAGTTCTTATTACACTAAGTGATTTGTCACTAATTATTACTTGATTGAAGTTTTTGTATATTTGTTACTTATTTATTATACATTTTACTACTCTACCCCCACTACAGAGTAGCCACTTTTCGATACAAAAGCTCAATGCCATGAAGATTGCCGTCTTCATGGCTAATATAATAATATAAAAATACGTACAAACACGCACTTTTATTTATCGTTAAGAATGTTTTATTTATTTTATGAACAACCGGCATTAAATAATAATAAATGATATTTGCCACACTATTCAAATTATTCATTATTATTATTATTGAAACTCCATATATAGATTTTTTTCTACCACTACTTAACTGAGTCTAATTACCTGACTTAAAAAGAATAATAATATAATAATATGAAAATACTTTTGAACACTCACTTTTATTTATTTATTTTATGAACAAGCCGCAAATTATAATAATAAATGAGTTTTGCCAATCTATTCAATGTTATTATTATTATTGTTATTGAAAATCTATGTATAGAGTTTTTTCTATTACTTCTTAACTGAGTTTAATAAACTGGCTGAAAAAAGAATAAAACACATGCTTTTTTTAAATCTAATATCTATTTTTTTCATTAAACATATTTTCTTTAATTGAGTAAAACTGTTTTTCCCAATATTAAAAACGGAAATGACAATAATTACTGATATGAGAATATCATTGTTTATAATATATAACACAATTCAACTAAGGGAACAATTTTTCTGCGATCTGCAGACAAACTGAACACTGTAGATTTTTTCTGTCTTCAGTTAGTCTGGAGATTGCTCCAAATTCTAAATTTTATATAAATTGATAATGACATATTTGCTTAATTTGCACTATGATCACCTAAACGTTTCTTCATAATGCCGTTACTATTTTTGTTTTTTGTTTAATAATATTTATTAGATTGCATATAAACTTTAGAATTTTTTCTCCAAATCGGTCGACAAAACTCTACGTTATTAAGTTTTTTGTGTTATTAAAAGATTATTAACAATATTTCAAATTTAATTCGATAGAAATACTTATTTTTCAAAACTTTATTTATTTTTTTCTGTTTTAATTTGAAAATCAATTATAGATTTATCATTACATGGAATATAATGTGGTAAAGTAAATGCAAAAACTGTTTTTTATGCTATTAGTATGTATTATTGAATATTTGCCTTATTGCATGTTTTATATGCTATCTAGTACATATTATTTTTTTATATTTGTTAATATATGGGATATTCAAATGTAAAATAAATATATAAATAGCGTGTTCACGCTACTATTATGTATTATTGGATATTTCATTCTATTGAATGTTTTATTTCTTTGGTTTAAATGAACTAAGGGCGATGCAAAATTGTTTCATTCAAGTAAAACTATCAATATTTTAGGAGAAATATAAATTAATTGTGTCTAGAAAACTTTTAATATATGTACTTTAAATCAGCTTATACGAGCGCCAATAAAAATTTAATCGTAGTCATTCTTTTCTGAGGAATTTACTTTTGGATGGGTCCAATTTTCAATGTTATATGCTGATATTTTTAATAACTATGAAGAAAAAAATTAACCTTTTCCACTCGGATACCGCCGCTCCAGCGACAAAATACATACAAGTTTTGCAATGCGGTAGTGGAAAGGGTTAAGCTATTTAATTTCACAAAAGTTGTTTGAAATATTATTTTCTGTTTTAAATCTGCACTTATTCCTTATGGAACATCAGCAAATTTTTAGTAATACCTAAAATGCTTAAATTGAATGCCCATCTGTGATTGGACGTCCGAGTATGATTAAAACATTAATATTATTCTAATTATATTATACATGTACTCAATTTTGAGTAAATAAATTTTTTCAAGAAGTTTTCACGAAAAAATATTAACTGCTGCATGATTATCAATTGGGATGAATATTACTTACAATGAGAGTGAATTACAGTATGCGATTTTGCCGAGAATTTAACATTTCTAAAAACTTTCCATAAATTCTTTACAATAAAATAATGAAAACTTGGTGAAATAATAAAACGATTGTAATATGAAAGTATGCATTTGTACCAAAATGTCGAGATCAAATTCTTGTAAATTTAACGCAATTCTCGAGATTATTTTGAGAAAAAAACCAGACGTACACAAATTATACAATATGAGGCATAAATACAGATACGTCGAGTTTTTTTCATGAATTATTGCATGTTTCTCTCTCAAGGGCGCTCTCTTAAGCTCTATTTATATAAATAACTTATTCAAGCATGAAACGAATTTGCACAGTTCGAAACGGAAGTCTTATGCCACAGTAAGTCCGCGGTATTTTTTTCAAATATTAAAGAAATCATAATATTTAAATATTCAAAATGTAAACACTCGTGTAAAAAACACACACACATATAAATTTGAATACAAATATTTGTGTTTCCTGATAGCTTCTGATTATTTTATAGGATATGTTTTCATAACAAATTGTTTCTGCTTTTTAAATATTATTTGGATGTTTTCTGAGTATTGTTCATAAGGATATGATTTATGAACAAATATTATATAAGTAAAAAATATTATTATTAAGCGTTTGAAAACGAGGTACCAATATTTGTTTTCTGAGTATTGTTCATAAGGATATGATTTATGAACAAATATTATATAAGTAAAAAATATTATTATTAAGCGTTTGAAAACGAGGTACCAATATTTACCGTCTTGAAAAAAAAATAGAAAAAATAATATTACGTTGATTGAAAATTATGAGCTTTTAAGCGTAACTTAGAGCTTTTGGGAAATTATGACTATTTTTCTGTTATCGCGGTTAATTTTTAATAATTTTGTTAATATACAGTATAAATTTTGCACTTTCGCAATTTTGCACTTTCAATTAGAAATTATAAGTTTTTAGGTGCAACTTGGAACTTTGTTGAAATTTGGACCATTTTATTGTGATTATTTTTTTCTGATTCTTTTCATTTACACTTTGTAATCGTGAATAATATTTCTAGAACCACTGTTGGGAATTAGTTAAATCAGTTTCGTTTGGATCAACTTTGTTATATTTATTAGATCCTATTCGTTTGGACCAACTTTGCTTTATTTATTAGATCCGGTTTGTTTCGACCAACTTTCTTATATTAATTAGATCCGGTTCGTTAGGACCAACTTTGTTATATTTATTAGATCCGGTTTGTCTGGACCAACTTTGTTATATTGGTTAGATCCGTTTGGATCAACTCTCTTATACTTATTAGATCCGGTTCCTATGGACCAACTTTGTTATATTCATTAGATCCGGTTTGTTTGGACCAACTTTGTTATATTGATTAGATTCAATTTGTTGAATCTCAATAAAAATAATTTAAAAAAATGTCATTTGGCCGTCAAAAATGTTTATTCGACTTATGCACATCAAATTATCAGATATTTTATAGAGATTTTCATAATGTGAACACATTTTGTGCAATTTTTTTGGGTTTCGTACCAAGATTTTTGATAACGGTACGGGACTTTCCAATAATTTGTCTTAAGGCACGATGCCATGCACTCCACTAGTTTTGTACTAAATTTTGTTGGCAAGTTGCATCAAAACCTCGCGCATGAATTCTGATACACCTTATATATGATCATTGAGCAGATCTGTGTCTATTTTACATTTTTCAAGTTTAGATTCAACATTTTTAGCATATGTCATTGTAGAGCTTTCCATATAATTCGATCTATTTTCCTAATTAACAACCAGCTAATGAATTGCAGAACAATCCCGCTTTTAATATATAGGCCGACTGAATATATAGGCGCAGTATTACAGACAGTATTACAGTATTACAAGCCGCAATTCGGTGTTTGGCGTTCGGCGTTCGGCGTTCGGAACGCGTGAATGTATTCAAATTGCGTATTCTGCAATGCATATCGTCCTCCTCGCGATTCGGATCTAATTTTCCACCTCTAGCCGATGCTCATGTGCGGAACTTCTTAAATGTGCACACTTCTATACCATAAGTTGATTATCATTTAATTTAAATTATAAAGTAATGGAACTTCCCGTGTTGTAATAAATTATTCGAGGTATTTTAAATGTTTTCCGATGGATCATTATAAATACTGTAACTTTCTGGTATATTGTTAAATCTGAATTAACACTGTAAGCAAATCAAATGTAAATTATATATCAATTTATCTTGAAGTTTCCCGGAACACAAACAAACGTCATTTTATCTCTAATTCAATGTAAAAAAATAGTTGCGTATAATTTACACAAAATTAAAAAAGCGCTTCGTATAGTCACAATCTAAACGCATTTGCAAATAATTTTGTGCGACATTTTTGCTTATACTGTGCTTTGCTTGGCGATATTTTTACATTTTTCAATAGTTTTCACAAAATTGAAAAAGCGCTCCTGTGTCCTCCCAATCTGCGAAATCATTTGTACTAGGTTGTCACTAAGACTGTGCTTAGTCTGGCTAATTTTTTGAATTTTCAACTCAAAATCACATTTCTATAAAATTACACAAAATTTGAACAGTGCTTTAGTACAGAAAAAGTCTAAACGCACTTGCGAAAATGTTTGTACCAGGTTGTCACTTAGACTGTGCTTAGTATTGGTAATTTTTTAAATTTTCACCCGAAATTATATTCCTATTTACATGAAACTGGAAAAGTGTTCCAAACAGAAACAGTCTAAACGTGCTTGCAGGTATATTTGCACTAGGTTGTCACTTAGAATTTGCTTAGTCTGGGTAATTTTCTAAATTTTCTACCAAAAACCACATTTTCTTAATTTATTTATTTAAATTTAAAACTAATATCAGAATCATTTTCGATATTCAGTTCAAAGAATTTTGGAAAGTAATAAAAAATGAAATTTTAAAATAAAAAAAATATTCCTTTTCTAAATACTACTCGTTTCTTCTCACTGTCAAGCAACATGTTTTTTGAATCATTCAAATCGGAAGCTTCGTTCACTCAAAAACTATCATTTTTTGTACATTTAGCTCCGTATGTCCGAAACGCCTGGATTCACCCATGCCAAAAACTAATCACCACTTTTCTCCATCATTACCAATTGAATGTTTTTCGACTCATTTAAATCGAGTATTTTGTTTAATCAAAAACTTAATTTCTATTTTTTGCATTATTTGCTCTGTGTCTCCGGCTGGACTAGTCTTTACCAAAAACTAATCAGCACGTCACCCTATCAATAGATATTGAATGTTTCTTGAATTATTCAAATTCTTCACACATACGCACATCCATTTTTTCTCCAAAATGTTCGAAAACCTCCAAAACATAAAGATATGCAAAAAAAAATTACAATAACTTACCCTACGGAATGTTCATTATACCACGTGAAGGATTTTAAATTTTTATTAAAGAGCAGTGTATGGAATTGTAAACAGTAGTAGTGGTGTTATAAATAATAAACACTATTAATTGCATCAACTAATGCACTAACTAATTACACTAACAATACAGTCCAACCACAAACCACGATCAGTAGTAGCCAAATGTACAAAATAGCATGTGTTTCAAAAACATTGAATGTTGATGTACGATCGAATATAATTTGAGTTTAACAAATAGTAATAAGTATTTTTTAATAACCTGAAGATGTATCTAGTTTCGGAACGTCCATGTACCTGTTATCACAGTGAATAAGTAATTAAGTCAAATTTCTGTATGTCGCAAAGCTTGATTTCAAAGTTCTATTACTCGTGTAATATCGCATATTTGAAATTATTGTTTTAAATTTTATATAAAGTGCTTTATTAACTTTTATTCAGAGAAATGGTTAATACAACGATACAAGACATTTTTGCCAAAATTTGATATACAAATTTCATATCTCGGTACCAAACCTTGCATCAAGTAAATAATACATTCAATTTAATTCATCAATAATGCTTCATCAATAATATTTTATACGTTAAGAGTGGATTTCATTTATTTCAGAAGTATTTTTGAGTATTTTTGAGTTCTTGAATTACTAGTTGATAATTTGATGCTCATTTACCAGGTGCTCATGTTTAGCTCATCATCATTAGTATCTTTGAAATTGAACAATTAAAATTGCTTTTGACGTCTTTTTAAAATATGGTAGTTTGACACAAATACACGTACTCAAACACATATTTTCACAAAGATGTTCCAATGTTAAAAGAGGGTAAAATCTTACAATACTTTTATAGAATTTAATGATAATGATATTTATTATTCATTTTATCTTGATAATTATTTCCATATATATAAAACATGTTAAATAATATTTTCTTCAATTGCGGAAAATATTAGAAATTTTAAATATTTTTTTAACAGTTTAATTGCATTCCTAGAATTTTAGTTCGAGTCACATTATATGATTACTCACTTAATATCATTTCTATCGTTTGTATTATCTGATCTAGAGATTTCTTATTTTAGAATCAAAATTATTATAACTACGATTTGATTATTAAAAATATGATATTTTATAATAACTGGTTTTTGTTGAAGTTTGTACATTTTTGCAATTTACTTACTATTAGTTTTATATTTCAATGTTAACCTATGACTAGGTGAGGTAGACAATTGGAGAGAAAAATAGGTAATCAGGAAAAAAAATAGAAGAGGAGACATGTAGACCACACTATCTGGACACTGATAAATTAATAGACAGGTTAACTGGTGAATAGATAGAAAAGTACAGTGGTAAATTTGTAGATAGACAGTCGAGTTAATATGTATACAGGTGGGCAGGTAAACAGGTGAACAGATAAAGTAAAAAATAAATGTCGAGAGGTAGACAAGTAGATCATATATTAATTAAAAAAATATTGAGTTGCTCATCATTTATCAATCATTTACGCATATTGAGAAGTTCATGCAATTTGCCACAAGGCAAAATGCCACATTACAGCTAGTTTTTCTAAAGTTCAATTTAATCTTCATGATATTCTTTTACTATGAAACTAATCAAAATATTTCAAAATTGAGTTTTTATATGCTAATATAATATTTTGCTTCGAATATATATGAAGTTTTAGTATCTTTGCCTGGTGGCAATGCGATTTTGTGATAGAAATGGACAGAATGGAATTGAATTTCCGAAATGGGGGCGAATTCGCATCAGAACAATCGAAAGCACTATCGGGTTACCTGCACGTCCAATAGTATTTACATGTCGGCAACGAATTCATATCTGAAATATCGGCGAACTCCAAAGATATCTATATGCTTTCTTTATTAACATCAGTTTTAATTAGAAGATAAATATCTAGTTTATTTTGACTATAATAATAGATAGTAAATAGTACTGCCCTGGGGCAAGTTTGTGATCTGAGTGAAACTTCAACTCGATTCAGAAAAAAATAGTGTGAAAGATTTTCTATTGTCAAATGGTGCAAATGTCAGAATATTAACTTCAGTTTGACTTCACGCATGTGTTATCAAAATGACATCAAAACATTTCAGTTATGATACAATTGTTATTTGACATTTTATGTGTTTTATGTGTGTAATGCGTCAGTTTTTGACTACTAACACATACTATTATTTATCATAACATTTTTATTTTATGCAAGAATTGGCTCCTTATTCGTTGAATCGAAACACTTCTTGCAGGGCTGTGATTTTAAGAAGCTTGTTTACACTACAAACTAAATCACCATTGGGATTTCAAAGGAATTTCAGATAAATTAATCCGAGATTTATCCTGAAAGTCTCAAATAAGCATTTTTTTATTTTTTCAAGTAAAGTTATGTGCTTTGTTTCAGATTATATATTTTTGTTATCTTTTATAAATGATCAATTTTTATCTATTTATTTTCATAGCAACATTATGGTAACATTTTAGCATCAGTCTGTGATTCAAGAGATTTACATTGTATTTGATTTTATTATTGTAATAGTAGTGGATATATGTTAATTACAATAAAATTCTAAATTCAAATGCAATAGTTTAGGGCACTTTCTTCGTATCAACATCAACCATTTTAATGGATTTTATGAATATCCAAATTTCTGTTCGCTCTGGTAAAATCACGAATTTTCTTTTAAAATTTGTTAGCTATTTTTATTTAAATATATTATTCATTTAATTGTTAACGATTTCTCATCGGGCACAGTGTATTATTATATTATTATTAGTATTATTATATTAAACCTCGGGTATGATTTTGTAACACGATCAGGAAAACATTACCATTTACATCAAGTTTACTCTGGGCAAGTTGCATGGTGCTGACAAGCAAAATTTCGTCAAAGCAAACATGTTTCTGGAATACTAAGTCTGTCCACTGGCTCAACACGTTCAAGATTAGCACCGAAATTGGTACCACAAAGATGGAAACTTTACAAATCAACTCGTCAGAGTTTGGAGTTGACACCAGCCAGGTCTTGCATTAATTGTTACATGACTTAATTTATTCACTGTTTGACTTTGATTAGAGTGGACAATATTCGAATATTGAGAATGTAATAAGACAGAACTTATATAAAATAGCGTAGTCAACATGCAAATTGGAAAGGGATACCTTCGATATCTAGAAGAAACTGATTGTTATAAATCTGAAGATGGTGATACTTGTAATATTTTCCAGATCTGCAAAAGGTACTGGCATTTTTAAAGTAAATTAAAATTTAAAATAATTAAAGTAAATCGTCAGTAAAATATATAACACCTAATCAAATAATCTCCATCTGCACAAGTTAACCTTTTTATTTTCTTTTCAAATATCTCATTATTTTATCTTATTCTGTTTATAAATAATATTGTTACATTCTACATTATATGTAATTTTATGTAAGCATTTTATGTTAATAATTATATATTGTAATTTTGTATATATTTTAATTGTTATTCATTATGTAAAATGACTGTATTTTTGAGTCCTCTTGGAGTAATCTGTGGACTATATATTTAAATAAATAATTAAAAATAAATAACTAGCGATGCATGGCATCGTGCCCTTAGGCAAATTGCTGGAGTTTTACGTATCAAAAATAAAATTTTTCAAGAAAGATGCTTTTTTTAAAACTTAGATTAAAAATTTGAGAATTTTATGATTTTTGAAACAAAATGACTTTTCTGAAAAATTATGTTTTTTTTTTACTTTTAATTATTTTGGAAATTGTCTACTTTTTTTAAAAGCTATCGTTATACGTTAGCTGCATAGATATGGAAGCGCGTGAGCGCCGAGTCTTACGGATAAACATTGTTATAAAACCCATAGAAATGTCTGATAATTTTATTTATATATGTCTAATGATCATTTTTGTCCGCCAAATTGCATATTTATTTACTTTTTCATTGGATCTTCAAAACCGCTTGTCCAGCCCACCGAAAAATTGTATCAATCCTTTATTTCGTTACTACAAATAAAATGATTGTGAATCATGCAAATCGGACGCTCCGTTCTCTCAACAATTGAATTACCTTTTTTGGCACTTTTTTCGCTGTATATTTGGAATTGCTGGACCTGACTTTGCCAAAAACTAATCAGTGTTCTCGAAATCGATGACGAAAAATTGTATCCGCACACACATTTACGCACATCCATATACAGACATACACATACACACACATACATCTATTTTTTTCTAAGGTATGCCAAAATGTTCAGAAATCTTTGAAACGTAAAGAAATATAAAAAAGTTTCTTTTTCGATTTTTTTGCGATTACTATAACTTACCCTAATAGAAGTTAACAATAATAAGATTTTTAGATTCTTTGTGTTTTTAGCATTTCTTTAGGAAATGCCAATTTGTGTCTAAGATGAATCCCAAAAAGAATAGAATTAATTTTTGTTATTAATAAATACAATCAATAGCCTAAAATACCAATATGTTTAGAATACAACACACAAATTACCTGAAAAAGAATCAAAATCCACTCATAATGAACAAAAAACTGAATGACATTCCTATTTGTGAAGAAGAATGTTTTTGAAGCGTCTCTTTGCAAGATGGTTCTCGGTTATATTTAATCAGTGTTAATTGAGTTTTATAATTTTTGAATATATAAAATAATACTTATTATAAACAGAACACGATATGAAAGTATATCCATTATTAAATGAGATTCCAAACAGGCAAAACTAAAAAAAAATCTGATAAATTAAGGTCAAGATAAATAGGTTCACATGCGATTATTTTTAATTAATACAAATAAAAGGCGTAAAAAAATATATCGCCGACTTATTAAAATGTCACGATGACTGATTGCAAAAATATCGATTGAAAAATATCGTAAAAGCTTATCGCCATATATATATTGTAAATTCCATTAACAAACAACCTGCCTTGCTATTTGCTTTTGTACAACGACAGGTTTATTTAATGAAGTGCAACGTATCAGCAAAACGTTTTTATTTCTATAATAACAAACAGAAAGCTATCCATTAAATAAATTATGTGTAATGCGATAGAGTAAAGTTATTGATAAAAATATTGAAATAATATGCAGGATGTGAGCACGATACAGGACGGATGTCTGCAAGATGATTTATATAAGGAGCACCTCGAGGCAGACGAGATCTACCTTTGTGGAGACTGCATTCGTTTTATCAGTTTAATGTTGAAATAAAAATTAATTGTTGGTAAAGACATACTGGGATTCCTGACATGCCATAACTTGAAATTTATCATTTAAAAACTTATTAGTCTATCGATGAGCTGTATGTGGTGCAGTGGTAGGATCTTGGTCTCGCAACTACTGGTTCCGGATGTGGTACTCACTTTATCAGAGAATTCACTTGAGGTTTCAAATACGGTAATAAAAATAATTGTCTCTCGGGATATCGCTGCAAAAATAATTAAGTTAAAAATACTAGTTAAAGTATGCAAAAGGACAACTGGAGGGTTGCTTTCCAATAACTATCTACTAGTTAGTGTTCATGTTGAAAATATATCACAACTAGAAAGGACAACTACAATATTTCCAATAACTATCTTCTAGTTTGATATGTATGTTAAAAATGTACCACAACTAGCAAGAACAACTACTGGGTTGCCTTCCATCTTCCAATCGTCACCTGTTAAATTTACAACATATGACAGAATTTTTTTTTGTCAAATAAAAATCTAAATAATTGTCTAAAGATCTCATAGATTATTTATTCACCTATTTTTTATAAACTATATCCAATTATATTCGAACATTTTATATGCAAAGACATTATGGTTTCGATTTTGAATCTCAAATATTAAGAAATGATGGAAAAGATACATCTACAGGATATATCTCAATTTGTTGAATGAAAATCAAGCAAATTTTACATGTTTGTTTAACAATAAGTTACCATGTGTGTCTATCATATATATAATCATTCTCTAATTTCAAAAGCTAACAAATCAGTACTTATTTGTTTGATATTTTTATGAAGAGAAGTGATTGTTATTCTTCTCATCTCCAGATTATTGACAATATGGTTTTGATTTTGAATATCTATTAACAAGAGATGATAGAATCAATTGTACTATTTACACAATATATCTCAATTATATGATTGCGGAATAAGTAAATTTTACATGTTTCTCTTACGATAAGATATACACATTGTATCTCGTCTATCAGAGTAAATGATTCTCTAATTGAAAAAAACAACAAATCAATTATTTGCTTGATATTGTTGCGAAGAGAAGTGAGAATTTGTTTTCTTATATATTATAATAAAACAATAATATTCATTTCTAAGCTTGCTTACTTACAGTTTATCGAATTTTTTATCCAAAATCCAATAAACAACAATTTTTCATACACTGATTAATATGTGAAAAAGAATTTTATTGGTTCTATCACTCAATATCACTCAATTAGAATTTAACATAGAAAATATTATTTAATAATTGAAAAGTTGTATTGTAGAGATGAGCTTATCATATCCGAAGCCGGATCGGTTAGGATTTGACTCCGCTTCAGAGAGGAGTTATATCCACTTAACAACTCCACAACTCCGATAACTTTGAAACATAATACTTGACACAAATGTGTTCTATAGTGTGTTTTTAGCATATCTAAGAATTTATTAAAACTTTGTAAATAGTTTACAAATAGTTCAAACATTTTTGTTCATTTTATTATGATAATTACTATTTTAGCCGGTTCAATATGCATACAAATTTCAAATTGATATGAAACTTGGGAATCAAAATCAAAATTAGTTTTTGAAGAGAAAATATAGAATTCTTTGAATATGTTTATTTTTATATGAAAATAATGCAGGGAACCTTATATATGAAATAAGAACAAATCTTTGTGTATAATATTTTTTACAAAATAATAAATTCTTCACATTATTTTATTATTTCCTTTTCGATGATTAGCGTACTATTACTTTCACACAATTATAAAATCATAATTGTGTAAAAGTTATAATAATATACTAAATATTTTTAGCTGGTTGTATACCATTGGAAGAGCTCATTTACGGACTAACATTATCGTATACAGAATGGGTTTAGCAACAATGAATCTTTATTTTGTCCGCCATATAACTTGTTTTATTGGTAGCAATTTAGAATTTTTGACAGCCATTAAAAAGTTAGACAGCTATTTCAATGAAATTATTCTCGATTATTAACCAGAAGGATTGCACTTTCAAATAGAAAAGATTTAAATTGACAAAATATTCAGTAGTTTATATTAGGTTGTCAAATATCTCCCTTCCGCTTTTTTGCTCTTGGTTTATAATACAAAAAGGCGGAAGGGAGATATTTGACAACCTATTATATAGCATTTTCAAAAAAAAAGTTATCTGACGGACCCTATAGAATACAAAATAACATTATTTTGAGACATTACATACCTGGAAAGTTCTAAAACAGGCTGTAAAACGAGAAAAAGACCACTTCTTTCGACCCAAATCTTTGTATTAGTAAAAAATCTCAAGCAAATATCTGCACATGTTAACAGATTAAGTACTAGTTTAGGAAAGTCGGATATGACAAATTCTGTGAGACAACTCCACTCGGATTCACTCCGAGGGAGGATTTGTATTGGAGTGATAACTCCGGAGTGAGTTACCCTTCTTTATTGTATTGTATTGGTTTTTGGTCTCACTTTTAAACCAGCAATCATAACTTTGATACTAAAACTTCTTTACTCTATTTTTTAGAGGGCAACTTAACTGTCAAACTATTCATATTTGATATGCATTCTAGGAATAAAAATTTATATATTTCATAAAATTATGTGAAATATAATAACTGAAATCTGTATTGGATTTCTGCATCTGATTAAAACAAAATATCAGTATTTAATAAATTTTAGTTACAAGAGTTTATCAAATATCAAATATGAGGTTTATCCAAGTGGAAATGAATCATGGCACAATATATTTTCTCAGGTTGGCTCTATATAGTTAATTAGTAAATATTGCCCTAATATTATACCATTAACTTTTTCTCATATATAACTAATAATGAAATCAATATTGGCGTCATATCATCTTTGTATTGATAAACAATATTAAACTCATTCAAAACCAATAAGAGTTCAATAAAAATAACTAATATTACTTTAAAAACCCAATTTAGCTCAATATAAATCAACAATAGTTACTCCGCATTCAAAACCAATGAGCTCAATATAAATTAACAGTTGCGTTGCCATCTAAAAAATAGAGTAAAGAAGTTTCAGCACACAAGTTTTGATTGCTATTTAAAAAATTAAAGTATAAATATGTTATTATATACAATATATATATATATATATTTATATATATATATATTTTTTACAATTTAATTCATTATTTAAGAAAAATCTATTTTCTTTTCCTAAACATATTGTTTGCTAAAATCTCATCAAGATCATGTTTCTTGACAGATGTCCTGAAGATGGAACGTACCTAGTTCCGAAACGTCGACAATAAACAAATAATTAAATAAAGAAATTGTTTTTTTAAAAACTTTTCTTGTTTTTTATTTTGTATTATTTTTGGATTCTTGTTCGAAACTCTACAAAATATATATATATATATAAATATATTGTTAAGCATAACTTTAACCTCTAAATTTACTTTTAAACCAAATTTAGTTCTTCATATTTTTATTTTACCCAGAGAAGGTTAGCAAGCCCTTTTTGAAACTGGCAAAGTAATTTTCTTCTAAACGTATGAGTATTTATTATATATTATAAAAAAAAATCGTCTCGTCATCTGCGTCGCTTAAATAAACTTCTGTGTTCACGGTTTTATCGGTTTTATATTCTGCAGATCCTGTAATTACATGACGTTAAGGTTAAACAGTGATTAAGGCAGAAATTTAGTCGAGAATTATCTTAGCTCGGTACGAGTAGGTACATATAATACATGCGAGTACATGCGGAGTCGCGGAATGCATAAGTTAAATGTTGCACTCGAGAAGTGCGGAATTGTCAGCGATGCATTCTGACTACTTGGTTGGTTGCTTGTTGTTGTCACCTGTGTACTTGCTTTGGATATTTATTTGTACTGATGCAAAATTATACAAATATAGATAAGCTGAAGGCTATATATAACAGGGGTAACTAGTAAGAAGCGTTTTTCAATATAATTTTTAACAATATTAAAATACATTTTTGTATCGATTGTACATCCAAACCGTCCTGCATAATTTTGTCATGACTATTGTTTTGCAGGCCCGTCATTTTTGAGTGGGAATATAAAATTTATATATCATAAAATAACGGTGCACGGGGGTAACTAGTAACAGGCGTTTTTTAATATAATATTAAATGATATTAATAAAATGTTTTCTTCTTTGGACATGTAAACCGACCTGCAAGAATACATTATCAGAGACATTATTACGCTTTAATGTTGATACTACTTGCTCCTAAAGATGTTACAATTTACTTCAAATATGGCGTAAGTTGTAACACCGCACTTTTTCTAGAAATTGATTAATTCTGAAATAAAGAACAACAGTTGTGAAATTATTATTTCTTGATTCGATAGAGTAACTATTCATCTTTATTTCGTAAAAATATAGTCAGTGGATCACAGGATATGGTAAATTAACAAAAAGCTGTTATATCAGCCCCTAGCTTTCCTACATATTTAAACTGTGGAAATGTGTTAATTTGTAATTAATAATTTTCAACTTTATAAAAATGTTTTTCAAAGTATCTGTTTGCAAAAATATATATTATGATTCATTCTTATTTGTTCGGATCGGATATCCAGTCTACTTTTACCTCACATTACTCCGCGCTCAGTGTTGATGTCAAACCTATTTGCAGGTGATCGGAAACACTTTGTAGCTCATTGTGTGTAGGCTAAATGTAGAAGAGTTGTACATAGGGCGTTATCCTTTTTTGGGTAACGCTGGATAGTTAGGCCGGTGAAAGACTAATGGTCAGGGCTAGTTCTTGTGTCCGCAATGATCCGAAGTCTGGCATGCTGGATAGAAAATGTGATAGCCCGCAGTGACCCGAGGACTTGACGTACTAGATAAGTAAGCCAACGAAAGACCAGAGTCAGACAAACAATGCTAATAAATATCATGAATTTCCGGAACCGCAATGCCCCATCTATTTGAAATTTAGTTGGTGTTAATTCTCCATCTGTCGCACCATTGTTTATATATTTTTGAATTTTTGATCCGTGCACATTAGCAATCTGGAACACTATGTAGGAATGTGTTAATTTGCAACCAATAATTTCCAACTTTATAAAAATGTATTAAAAAATATTTGTTTACAAAAATATATATCATGACAAGTCATTTTCATTCGTTCGGATCAAATGTTCAGTCTACTTTGAAATTACAAAATATTCACATTTATTAACATATAATAGCTTAAGTAAAATTTAATATCATAAGAGTTAATAACAAAATTCTGAATCTGTTGGCGCATTTTCTTTTGAGACACTTCAAAGTTAGAAAATTAAGCAGAAAAATCAATAATTAATAAGAATGATCTTCAATTTCTAAATGGAAGTTATGGCAATGTATTTAAATGACCAAATTAAAATTTTAAGTTAGTATACTATCTTGACAAAAGTTTGTGTATGCTTGTTAGTGCGTATTGTACCAACAACGAAAATACCAGTTGTTCATAAATGAGTGAGTTGAAACTACAAAGTATTAAGGAAACAGTAGATTTTTTTAATTTAACGATAAATAGAAAATGAATTTGATGAAGGTGATAAGAAAAGTTACTTAATTAATTTAATGATAAATTACATGATCAGAGGCAATTTTTGTCGATGATCGAACAGATTCTTTTAATAAATAATGCACCTATTCAATCATCGTATTTTACTTTCAATTAAAAATTTGAACAAAAATGCATATTTGTTACATTTAGTCTACTATTTTTTTTAATCTTTCAGTCTACATGTCTCTATGACTATCTGTATACCTCCCTACCTGTCTACCAATTTACCTGTCAACCAACTTACCTGTCAACCAACTTACCTGTTAACCAACTTACCTGTCAACCAACTTACCTGTCAACCAACTTACCTGTCAACCAACTTACCTGTCAACCAATTTAGCTGTCAACCAATTTGTCTGTCTGCCAATATACCAGTCCATTAATTTACCTGTCCACAAGTATAACTATTCACAAGTATAACTGTCCAGTATGCTTGTCAACCTGTTTATCAGTTTACTAAAATTATAATATATTAATGTATATTTAATAAACCAGATTTAAGTGCCAACTGTGGTAAAATTTTGGTACTGAATTAGTACAATTATTTAATATGGCCTAAGTTTTTTTTAGTATTGGTTTATTGGCCGTATAAGCAAATACATGAGTGACGTTAGTTTATTTCTGTCTTTCCTATCAGTTTCGTCGAAATAAATACATAATTGGACAAATTTATCGAATATTATATTATTCAGATTATTTGGCATTTGTAACCGATCGATCAAAGATCTTTTCTTTTCCTTCACGGAATAATGAGGTCGCAAACCCCGTCTAGGATCCGATTATCTAATCTGATCCTTAGCAAGCGAATAAACGTAGCGAGAATTTTTCTTATTATTTTCGCGAGAAATATGGACCATAATTTATTTTTAACAATGATCTGTCGGACGCGTGAACGTGACGTCATAAAAGTGATAAATGTAAAAACCACATACGCAGCATCCATATATTCAAGGATCATGCGAACGGGGGCTGATGGATTTCATTCGAGGGAAATATTTGATATTTGTGAAATAAACGTAGAAAAACTTTATAAATAACGTAACGTAAATATTTTTTATTCAATATTAAAAACCAAAAACCTGAATCGTAACTCAGCGGTAAAAAACTATTTGCTGTGAGTGCAAAATTGATCATTGTCTTGAATTGTAATTATTGGTTAGATATTTATTTATTTATTACAATAGATGTAACACTCATATCGATATTTTACAAATTCAATATAAATTAAATAACTATTTTATTTATATTTAGTTAATTTTAATTATTTTTAAATATATATGGTTTGTTTTATGAAAATTAGTGTTTATATTTATTTATTTATTTATTCATTTATTTATAAGCAAGCCGTAAGCAATATTAATAAATATTATATTTATACAACACAATTATACAATTATATATATTAATGGTAAAAAACAAATGTTCACTCAAAATCTTATTCTAAGTTTCGCCTTTTATATGAAAGAAAAAAAACAGGTTCTTGTCAAATATATTGCAAGTATTTTTTTAACAATTTAGTAAGAAAATAAACATTACAATACTTTTACAATCTGAATATTTTGTTTAACAAATTTCAGGTTATTTTATGAAATAACAAATTTATAAGTGTTTTACATTATAATTTTTTGTTTTTTTTTTCTTTTTTAAACAAATTAATAAGTATTTTTACAATTTTTTAGATATGAAAGGAAATGAAAGTAATGAAAAAAATACCACGTTTAACAATTTTCTAAGTGATTTTAAATCATAAGTTTTTATTGTTTTCTGGGGTACAATGCTAGTGAAAACATTAAGTAACTTTGAGCTTCTCCATGGCATAGTCGTAAGAACTTAGATGTTGCAACCACAGGGTTTTAAGTTCGATCTCTACCTTGATGATCCTGATTTTTAACAGTAGTGATATTGGCATTCTCTTGAAAATATAGATCTAAAGTAGGGTATACCTCATATGAATCTAAAGTAGGGTATACCTCAAGGACCTCATAGTTTCAATTTGACTTTGAGCAATTATATTGTGAAAACCAAATCAATTATATCATAACAAATTACACATATGAAACAAACAACTATCTGACTATGTTAAGTAAAACTTCCAGCTATTACATCATTATACAAATGTGTTTTTTTGCTATTTTTTAAAAATTTGTAAACTGGTCGTTTTTACTTCATACGCGAAGTAAATTAGGACATCTAGTGGACAAACAGGTCCAATGTTTTATTTTAATTTTAAGGGATTTTACAAATTAATAGCTCCGTAATTAAAAATTCGAGTAATAAAAATAATCAATAACTGTTTTAAATAATTTCAAATAGATTATCTTCTATATATATATAAAAATAAGTCGGGTTTTCCTTCCTGACGAAATAACTCTAGAACGCACGAACCGATTTCGTTGGAAAGGTCTCGGGCTCCGCAAGGTTTATAGCTAAGAAAATTTGTGGTGCATAAAAATAAGTCGGGTTTTCTTTCCTGATCAAATTTTTCCTTTTCAAATATAAAACAAACAAAAAATTTCTTCATCTTTCTCACGAAACCATCTGTTGGCGAAACGGAGTTCGTCGGGTTTGCTAGTGATATTATAAAATTGGTTGAGAGGATGGAAACCATTAGATTGCCTTCTAAATAAAACAATTGGTAATATTTTATTTACCAGCTCTATATATAATTTAACCCTGCATTTTGCGATTTAGGTTATATCAGTTTACGTGTAGGAATGGGAGCTCACTAGTATTCCCTTAAGTATACCCACATACGCCCCGTAACAACCCCAACAACCCCATTTTTTCAACGTTGTTTTAAATATTGCAGACTTTGAAACTCATATTAAATTCTTCACATTGCGTACGACGTTTGACGTAGGAAATGATCAGAAATGAGAAGGGATTGCACTTTAAGCTTGAAGCTTTTGTTTTGGGATATTTTAGGTTTTAAAGTTTTGCACACGAAGGGGATGAATGTAAGCTCATTGATATAATTTGGTAGAAATTGTCTATATGTCTCCAGCAGATGTTAATTAAATTATTTCAAATGGTATATATTATTTTCAAGTTAAATTTAACATATAAAAAGTTTTTTATTATTATTCTGTTTTATTGACTTTCATTTACTAATATACAGTCATCCCTTATATAACTAACTTACTCTAATCTTAAATTTTTAAAACAATTTTTTATAATAATTTAATTAACTAACTTTTTGAATTGAATAAATAAATTAACTTTTCTTAGGTGTCTATAAATATTTTTGACACTCAGTAATTAAAGTTAAATTGCTGTAATGCTCTATGTATTCATCAAAAGCTAAACTTTTAATGAATAAATAAAATTTTATTTTAAGTTATATAATAAGACAAACTTTTTTCTTAAAAATTAATTCCAAACAAAACAGAAAATTATTATAACAATCTATTCCGTTAATTGAATCTTAAAGTTTCAGCAACATTCGCGTAGAGATTAATGAAACACGTGTCTGTTTCAAGGAATTGCCTGCAGGCATATTTCGTGTATAAGAAGGCGTGTAATTAAAAAAAATTAAAAAACCTTGTTCTAAAGTTCTTAATTCTAACACGAATTAATTACATCTTTTCTGATTCTTTTCTCATGCGATAAGTGTTTGGTTTGAAAACGTTTCGACACGCCATAAATCCTTCACTCGTGTGAAAAATGAAGGTTGATATACTATAATAATTACGGTTTATAAACTTAAAAACATTTGTAATTTTTTTTTGACAAAAACATTTGTATTTACACACATGCATATTTGCGTATATGCACCTATGAAAAATTACATCAATATTTAAAATGAAAAATTAGAAAATAGTCTATAGGATAGAGCAAGGCTTAAAGGTCCACTACTGATATCTCAAAAATAAGTCAAGTTAATAATTTTTGAACAATAATATTTGAAAGTAGAGAGAAAAGGACAAAAGCCATTACCTTGATTCTTAATACGTTTCTTTCAAAAGATAATTTGAAATTGCCTTTGTCAGAGGCAATGTTTGAAAATCCATAACAAAAGTATTCTCTTTCGTTGTTAGTTTTTTTTGGGTGTGAGCATTGTTGTTTAGTTTACGAGACCTTAGAATATTTTTTAATATACGTTATTTAATTGTTCTTTATGATGTATTGCTTATTTTAAGTCAGATTCAACAGTTTTTTTCATATAATGTCAATAAGAGCATGCACGTAGTTGGGGTAAAAAGGACCAACTGAACATTTACCTTGGCAAAGGCAAAGTATTTAAATAATAAACGTTTTATGTATAAAATACATAAAAGTGTATGGCATCGTGCCTTAAGGCCAATTGCTGGAACTTCCCGCAATCTTAGTTCTCTCAAAAATTGACATTTTTTGCACATTTAGCTCGGTATTTCCAAACCGGCTGGACCTGCCTTTGCCAAAATCTAATCAGCATATCTTCATATCACTTCTCCTCGTCATTACAAATTGAATGTTTTTTACATCCTTCAAGTCGAATATTCCGTTCTCTCAAAAACTCGATTTCTATTTTCTGCACTCTTTGCTCTGTATCTCCGAAACCGCTGAACCTGCCTTTGCCAAAAACTAATCAGCACATCTCCCTGTATAAAATTGTATCCACACATACATACATATACACACACATACACACACACTCATCCATTATTTCTGAGGTATGCCAAAATGTTCGGGAAGTTAAAAACAAAGTAAAAAGTAAATTAACTTAACAAAGGCAATTTTACAATACTTAAGTTAAATAAATATTCATTTATTGTTATTTTTGGTGAAATACCAGATCAAGGTTGCCCATGAAAATTGTAGTTTAGCATGTGCCCATAATGTGCCCACGAAATTTATACTTTAGTATTGGTTGAATAATGTAACTATCATTTCATAAAATTCCTTCAAAATTAAAAATAGGACTTTGGATCTATTTGTCCCTGGCTGTCCCATTATACCCCGACCATAAAGGTTTAAAAGGATTATAAGAAAATTTTTTGAAAAAACAGCATATTAACTACATTTTTATAATGATTAGCTGGCACTGAACATAGTCAGATTGTTGTTTGTTTGATATGTGTTATTTGTTGTGCTATATTTGGTTTGGTTTTCACAATGCAATTGATCAAAGTCAAGTTGGACCATTGTGCCCCGCTCTACCCTATTTTTATGGCATCATTAAAATGTAACAACTTTTGTTATTAGGTCCATCAGATATTAGTGATGTTGATGAAATTGGTTGCATCAACCCAATTCTTTCCTCAATGTTGCTCATATCATAATCATTATTATATATTGGTACATATTAATAATATTTAATGTAATATATAGGTACAATTATGAAATTCATTAAATTTGTTTGAATGTCGCCAAAATCTAATGACTTTCCAATGTAAGATACTGAAGAGTCCATTTTCATCACAGTTTGGAAACTACTGCAATATTTTAATTGTATTCGCATAAAACAAATAACTAAAAACTTTTCGGTTCATTTCCAACAGTCAATTAAGACATTGCTGTTTTAATGAGGTAACTTTTTTACAACCGGTGGGGTGTTTGCTTTTTGGAACAGTCATTTATCATTATTGTGTAAACATTTGTTATGGTAAAAAATAAACGTGTGCCAGCAGATTCATATATCATTGTATCAACGATGTAAATCAGGATGATTTTGTTCAGTTTTTTGTTTGTATATCTTTGAACCTTGGTAAATTGAAGGAGTGTTTGCGTAAATCATTAAAGGCGCTTCGGCTTTGTTGGTTTTTGATTTCATTTGCGGAGTACGTACATTTTGCGTTCCATTAATTAATTAAACGGATATTATTTTAAGGAATAAATATACAGGATTCGAAATTAAAATTTGTTGAAGTTACTTATTATTTTTTTGCGAATATGATTGGTTATTTATATAAGTGAAACTTGGGTGAAAATACTGCTTATGATAGTACTCATTCGTCAATATTAGAAATATAATTTATTATTTTTATTTCTCTCTCGTAATATGAATCTATATTATGTTTGTGGCAATTTTATTTACAATTTATGAACTGTACCTTTATAAAGGTAAATTTCATAATTATATAAATATAAATCATATTCTCTGTTGAGAATATGATTCAAAATCATCAGATTATTTTTAGTGGCCTAGTTTAAACAAAAAAAAAGTTTTAATAAAATAAAAAGTTTGTTTTCCTTCTTCCAAAACAACCATAAGTTTGACTTCTAATATAAGATAATTTTGAAAGAAATTAGTAAAAATGTTCATCAGAAAGAACTATAATCATCACAAACAATGATATCATGCAAACTACGATAGTGTCTTTTAAATAAATAATTGTAATTTTAAATTGTTCTCAAATTTTAAGAGAAATTTTTTCAAATGTGTAAATCAAAATATTTAAAATTTGCATCATACATATATTTTCTTATAAGTATTTTATTTGGTTATCATTTGTTACTATAGTAATTACTAATAATGTGAATAATATTAATAATGTAAATGTAAATGTTATTATTATTATTAATCTAATAATTTTGAATTTGTTACAGGTGAGCTTCAACATTTTATTCATCCACAAGAATTTTCCATCTACAAGGTAAAATATAAAAAGTTTTTAATAATCAGAAGGAAATGACTAAACTATCGAGGACATTGTTCTGAAAAAAATCGTAAGTTATAATAGTATTAAATTATGTACTATTTATCTGAAACAGTTTTTTACAATAGGAGGCATAAAAAAATTATGTGGCTGATATAAATACAATCGACAATAATTAAAATATGAGTCTCAATTAAATTGAACAAACAGTTTTAAAGAAATGTATAAGTCAGTATTGCTCTATGAGATTGCTCTACTTCATAAAAAAACTCAGTTAAAAGTATATATTTATCTTTAAGTTTATGCAATTTGAAATGTAATTATATAAAGGTTGTTCTGAAAGTATAGAATTCGAAAAAATGTGAAATTTAACAATTTTTGTCAATCTAGTAGGAGAGACTGGGTACGGTGACAGTCATCCTAACAGCTAAACTAATTCTGAGATAGGGTACAAAGCGCGCAGGATGAAGTATGTTTGTACGAACAAGTTTCCATTATTGCATATGTAAAACGCATTGCTTTTAAAGACTCAAAAGTAAGTTATTTTGTTTAATTTTTTTTAATGCTAACTGTTACTTGTACAGAGATAAATCACTTTGTTTAACATTTTGCTGTTAGTTGAACATTTTTTGATGATTTGTTTTCAAAAGTGTGCGTTGGGTACGGTTTTGACAAATGAAAATAGTTGACAATTAATTTGGGTACGGTTGTGACATGTTAAGAAAAATCTAACTTAACTTATACGAAAAAAAAAGAGAAAGAAAAATTCAGCACAAGAAAAAAATTTACAAAGACAAATTAATAAAATTATTGCTGATCAAAAAAAAAGAGTGCGCTTAAGGTACACTCGGTTTTACTCATTGGAGTAAAACTTTTTTGCTTTTGTACAAGATGTAAGTCAAAATTAATATTTATAATGTTTAATAAGTACTACTAATACAAAATTTAGTAATGTCAACCACTATACCAATATTTTCAAACAATAAATTAATTACTATAATATGATATAATCGAGATTTCTGAAGTGCGTATTTGCAAATTTTTCAAATGCTAGTATGATGCTCAATAACATTTTCAAAAATATATCAGAAACTCAGAACATCAGAACTCAGTAGCCTTTATAGTGAAAAAATATTTACCAAATATCTTATTTACAAATCACCTTACAATTTCTATCCAAAATAAAAAAAGCCTCTCAGAAACTTGTTCATTTTTTTCGCAGGTCTTTTGTTATACTTGGCGCAATTTCTCATTTCTCGAGCGTGCGAACTCTACATTGAAATGATTACATGCTCAACTCGGGATTGTAATTAAAAATTAAAATATTTCTGCAATTTTTGCAATTTGTATATGTGTCGAGTCTGCCCACATGCTTCATAGAAAGTAAATGCATAATTTGTATTACACTACGAGTCACGAAATGAAAAAGAATGCGAATAGGCATTCGGAAATAAACTGTTGTAAAGACATGTTTTCTTGGGTAGATATATAATTATTTTATTTTCCAACATCTGTTAAAAAATATTTTGTGAGCATATGTATGACATTTTTATACAATATATGTAATTTAGTTTTATCTAAAGTAATTATTAACTGAACTAATATTTCAAACGTTTGCACACATTTTATTTTCATTTTGGATTTTTTTCGATTATAGTAATCGGACTTAGCATACGGGAAGTTAATAAGTCATATTATCTCAGTAAAAAAGTATGATCTGATAATATGACTACAAAATTTTAAATTACTTTTTCTTTCATTAATTTATTATATTTGGTAGCATATGAAACAAAGATAAAGTTTTGCAGTATAATTAATTTGGCTTTGTTAATAGTCATACTCGAAGCATAATAAATTATATTTTGATACAAATACGATGTATATAATAACATAAAAAATCATTACAGGTAAAAAAGTATTTACTGTAATATATCATCATCAGTAGTTGTAATTAAATAGTTATTTATATTCATATTGCCTTTGTTGATCGAGAACAAATTTAAAAATAAGACAACTGAATAAAAAATTACTTCATTATTTGCCAACAGCAGATATTATCAGCCATCATAATACACTTTGCAAAAAAACCTAATTATAAACTCAATGTTCATATCGAGATATTAATCTTTGAAAATTCTTCGTGAAACGTTTGCAGAAGTTTGCAGAAGGCAACTCAATCAATTAAATGATAAAATGTTACTTTCGATCTGAGAAGTCAGTATTGGTAATAGATAGAATCTTCTTATTAAATAACGTTCATTATTTCTCCTGTGCAACATTTTGTATTCTATTTACGAAAATATTCAAGAAAGTTGCACGAGTGGTAATTATACGCCAGAAGGCACATTCTTCACCAGAAGCAACTTTGTATTAAAATCGTAAATGTTTGCTAGTTGTTTTATAATTACATTTTCATTTCAATAAAGTCTTGAGTTTACTTGCTTTAAAAGAGATATTTATATATTTCGAAGTAACTATAAATAGTAATAAACTGTTTGGAATGTTGATAAAAATCAGCAAAGGAAAATTGTGGTAAAACAAAAGCAAACATGTTGAATATCAACAAAGTACAAAACATGCAAGTTGTAAGTGGCATTTTGACCTTGATAAAGGTAGGCAGCTGATATATCAAATTATTTTTTAATGCTATTAAATGCTATAAAACATGAATTTAAAACATGTTCACTTATTAGTTCAAATTATTTTTCTACGGTAATGACTTGAAGACTTGAAGAAACAAAAATTAGTATCTGACCATGGTCGTAGCAATCGTACTCACAGCAAATTCAGTATTGCAAAATTATGTTTTTTGCTATTTTTTAAAAATAGCAAAAATTTTTTGTTGCCTGGTCTTTTTTACTCCTTAGACCAGATAAAGAGGGACAGCCAGGATGCGGAAAGTCCTAACATTTTAATTTTAATACTATTGGGCTTTTAGGAAATAATAGCTACATTATTCAAATTATGCAAAATATAAATTTTATGGGTACATTTTTTACAAAGATAATACTTATAACCTTGATCTGGTATTTTATCAGAAATATTCATCAATATAGTTAGAATAACTATCAATTTATGGGCAGATTCTGCCGCGCAACAGACCAATGTTATGGCAAGGCCATGTTACACTCTAACTTCCATACATTATGCTACCGAATAATACTTAATACTGCCAAAATGTCATGTATTTGCTGTGAATTCAGGCGTTTTACATGTAAACTGCAACGTCGCTCGTATGTTATGAAGCTGAGTCAGAAAGACCCTGTTATCCAAGATCGTTTTTTTGACATTTAGGTTAGGTTTTCTATCTGACAATTTGAGAAAAACGTCTGACTGCACATCAACCATATGGTTTTTGTCAATATTTGGAACGAATCAGTATGGAAAGTTCTTCATAACATAGCCTTGCCGTAACATTTGTCTGTTATGCGGCAGAATCGATCCATTAGTTTACTTCTTGTAGTTGTAATAATGCATTTTTTGAATAACTTTTTTATTTACTATATTCTTATTGTTTACACATTTACCAGTGTAAACATTTAGCATGTCTTTTTTACTTCACCCACATGTTATATAAAGAAACAAGCTTTTATAAAGATTATATAAAGAAACTGATGAATCTGATTTGAGAACAACAATACGTCATATAATACAAGAATCATATAAATAAGAATTAAACTAGTGGGGTGCATGGTATCGTGCCTTAAGGCAAATTGCAGGAACTTCCCGTGCCGTAATTAAAAATTTTGGTACGAAACCCAAAAAAAATACACAAAATGTGTACTCATTATTAAAATCTCTATAAAATATCTGATAATTTGATGTACATATGTCCAATAACCAATTTTGACCGCCAAATTAACTTATTTTTATTGAGAGTAGTTAACCGCTGGACCTGCCTTCCCAAAAATTTGAACAGTTGTTCATCTTGTCAATACAAGTAAAATTTTTTTAAATTATTAAAATCGGACGCTCCGTTCTCTTAAAAACTGAGTTACCGTATTTGGCACTTTTTGCCCAATATCTTCGGAAAGTCTAGACCTGCCTTCCCCAAAAACTAATCAACATGTCTCCTTATCAATACGATTCGAATGTTTTCTGAATTATTCAAATCCGTTGATCTGTGTTCCCGAAATCGTCGACGAAAATTTGTATCCGCACACAGATACATGCACGCACACACACACACATACATCCATTTTTTCTAAGGTATGCCAAAATATTCAGAAACCTTTGAAACGTAAAGTTATATAAAAATTTTCATTTTCGATTTTTTTGCTATTACTATAACTTACCCTAGGGGAAGTTAAAAATTGTCAACTTTACTTGATTATTGACCAGGGACCTTCAAGCCCCGTTCTACCCTAATCATGGTCAACCTTTTTACCCGCGGACAGTGGCGTCGGAACCAAATTTTTGATGGGTGGGCTCGTTTTTTTTTTTTGATAGACAGCCAGTGGGTTCGTTTTTTTTTTAGAGATATTAGCCCATATATTTTTTTGAAATTGATGGCTCAAGCCCACACAGTCCACACGGTTCCGACGCCACTGCCCGCGGACCTTTATTCCCCGCTCTATCCTACATATAAATTTGTGTGTATATATACATGTATCCCAGTATACGCCCGGTACAATTTGTAATATGCAAATCGTGTTGCTATCTCGGTCGTCGTTACCGAATTTCTGTGCATGACGTAATTGAATGTCCGGCATTCATTACACTGTCGTCTCTTCGGGCAGCGTTATCGCTGCAACTACAACTCAGACAATAAACTTATCCGCGCGGCATCTGACACATCCCGGAGTTTGTAGGTTGCGCCCATCAACGTTAACCAATTACCGGGATACTGCTGGATACTGTTGGATACTCTCAGATTCGGCCGAATTCTCTGCTGGAGCACGCCGAATGCAGAATATGCACCAACCAATATCTTGTTTCGACTGACAGGATGGCGAAACTTTCGGAGACATCAACATGATTATTTATCATGTTAGTGGTGGATTTGAATGATTCGTGTAAACTTTGGGCACTGGAATGGAGTTGTGGTGCATGTCTTGATATTTTGATAGATGTCGGAAAACTTGACTTAAGTTTGATGGCTTGTTCTCGGATATGCTTGGACTGTTAACACTTTCATAGTGGTGGACTTAAAAATATATTCGATATGCTTAGATACTGCAGGTTTACAATTTTGGGTAGTATTAAAGTATAGAGTTGGATTAGAGGATGTAAAAGCTTTTATTGTAATTGATATTAGGTAAAGTGATATGACAAACATTATTAACTTTCCGAAGGAGAAGTTTATGTTTTCACCAAAAAATCCGAGTATGTGTGTGTATGTGTGTGCGTGTATTTGAACAGATTTTTCGCCGTAAATCGACGTTTTCTCAAAAACAGCTGGACCGATTTCAAAAATTTAAAAGCCATTTGATGTATCCCGGTGAGGACTATTATTGGTCAGACTATTATTTTGTGCGACGATCGGCCGAGCCGTTTCTTTAGAAATTGCAGAAAAGTGAATAAATTTTCGTCTACGTTTTAGCCCGCAATTCTAAATCTATATTGAAAATTAAAAAACCGTTCGAAAGATATTGGTTGGGAATCGTGCTGAATAGTTTTTGGTAGAGATCGGCCAGGCTGTTTTCTTGTAACAAAGTTTTTTTAAAAAAAAAATCGTCGATTTTTATGATCATTTTTTGACGGTAGATACCATAGTCTTCTAGATCATACTAAAATATTACGGCCCTACAACAACTCGTTTAATTTTAAAAATTCTTCAAAGTTTGCAAAAATTAGCATCATTTTTTGGCATTTGTCAAAATTAGACTTTTCATCGACGTTTTCTCAAACCAATTTCAGAAATTTAAAAGCCATTTGATGGATCTCAATGAGGACTATCGTTGTCAGTTTTGTGCAACGATCTGCCGAGCCGTGTCTTTGTAATTTGAAAAAAGTGTTAAACTTTCCGTCCATATTTAAGCTCATACTACCGAATCGATTTTAAAAAATCAAAAACATTTTGAAAGATATTAGTTGGGATGATACTGATTAATTTTAGGTGAAAATCCACCGATCCATTTTCTTATAATTAACTATTGAAAACAAATTTAAGTCAATTTTTATGAAACTTTTTTTGGCGATATATATCATGGTCTTATAGAACTTATTGAAATATTACGGTATTACGGAAAGTAGTTTAATTTTAAAAATTCAACAATAAGTGTAAATTATAGTATATTTTCTCTTTGTTAGTGATCATTTTTGATACTCGCTCAAACAAAACTGAGTCAATCAATTAGAAAACTGACCTAAACTTAAGTAAGTACTAAATCTCATCATTCTAATAACACCTAGTAGAACTCAATCGGACTCAAACAACGTGAGATACAGATTATGGAAGAATTCCTGATCTGAAATAATTCCTGATCTGCGATATAAAGTTTTGTTTTCATAAAGGTTACAAACGTTACGAAATTTCACTCATAAACAAAATCTATGAAATAAACAATCTACTTGATTCTCAGAATTGATGATGCCTGATTTTCGAGCTCGTGCGTCTTGTATTACTAATTTAACATGCTCCGCTGTTGTGTAATTAATGTTGTTTTACATTTATCCGCTTATTTTCGCCAAAATCTGCCTCTCTTCATATTTTTCGTTAACGAGAAGATGTTTTTCTGCCTTAATTGCTGTTGACATGATTAACCTTCTCTGTTGACGGTTTTCCTTTGATTAGGGTTCGCGTTCTACATCGCGCCCGATTAGGTGTTCTATTAATATGCATGTCGGAATATGAACTCCTCCGATCTAACTTTGTAACTTTTGAATTTGATGTCGTCGCTTTTAACTTTTTTGTTCCGTAAATTAAGTACTGAACTTTCGAAATAAAAACATTCTTAGCGATGTTTCACATGAGTAAAACCTGCAGACATATTTTTAATAACGTAGTAACTTCTACAAGTTCTACAAGAAATAAAATCATGCTGCAGAAATAATATTTTTAGTGATAAGTTTATTTATTATAGAATATAGAGTAGAGCCGGGTAAACACCGACAGATTTAAAAAATAAAATAATAGAAAATAAAAATAAATTAAATTAATATTTCAATAGATAAATAGAAGTAATAACTATTCCAACTTTGCTGATGTATATTTCATGATAAACAAAATACCAGATCAAGGTTATATGCTATGTAATCTAAACAACAAAGTGCATCTAAAATTTTTACTTCGCATTGGTTAAATAATTTATTTATTATTTCGTAAAATGCCTTTAAATTGAAAATGTGACACTGTATATGATTGCCTGATGGTTGTATTTTTTTATTTTATATTTAGATAATTAGGAATTAACTGCTAATTTTACTGAGGATAGTTTGATGTTGTTTATTTGCTATGTGTTAAATCTTGTATTTAATGTATAGGTTATTTGGCCCAGACATGAAATTCTAATTAGTCCTATTTTCCCCTATGATGGAATGTAATTATGTTGATACAGATCACAATAATTATTTTAAAAAAATCAATTTGTAATAACAGCATAATGAATTTTCTGGACAGTACCAGACCTATCATGGTGTTGTTCAGTACAGGGCACAAAGGCCCAATTTGACTTTTAGTAATTAAACAGTGAAAACTCCAATTATACACATATATTTATAGTTATATATATGTATATACATAACAACAAATGACACATATCAAACAAACAACAATGCATCTATCTTCCAGTTAAATTCCTAGCTAATTAATCATTGTAGGAATTTTTGTTTTGGCTGTTTTTCGAAAATTTATCTTCTGGTTCTTTTTAACCCATGGGTAATAAGGGACAGTTAGAGATCCCCAGGTCCACCATTTAATTTTTAATTTTAATGAAGTTTTAGAGAATGTTGAACTAGAATATAAGTTAAATGAAAAAATAGTGTTTTTATAAATATGAATGATTTTATTAAAATACTAGAAGACCATTTTATCTTTTTAAATTTGAACTTTTTGTTAAGGGATTTAAAATTTTTTGTTTTTCTTGCAAAAATTATGATTTCAAACATGTAAAATTGGTAGAAAATAAACTATTTTAACTATCAAACTTTCTAAAATTTATCTCCTGGTCCTTTTTAACCCATAGGCAATAAGGGACGGTTAGAGGGCAGACAGGTCTACTATTTTATTTTTAATTTTTTAAGAAGTTTTACGGAATGTTAGTTATAATGAAATAAATAAAAAACCTGAACTTTTAGTTAAATTAAACTTTTTGTTTAGGAGGTTTGAATTATTCAGTTTTTCTTGCAAACATTGTGATTTCGTACATGTAAAATAGGTCGTATATAAATTATTTTAACTATCAGCAGAAAAAGTTATGCTGTAAAATGTGATTTACTGATTTTTTTATAGATTTGTTACAAAATTTTAAATACTAAATACTAAATATATGCTATAATTTTAAATACTAATCACTCTGCTTGGTACAAATGACATTAAATATATAGGGAAAACTTTTTAGTTTTTTTTGAAAATCCACCTGATGCTTTCCAGGAAAATTCGAATTCTGATAAAAATAAAGAATTTTTTTTCAAAATATTATCACTGACAGATGTACGTGCAAATTACATGTTTTTTTATATTTTTAAACTATTATTGAACGATATATATATATATATATTTATATATATATATATATATATATATATATATTTATATATATATATATATATTTATATATATATATATATATATATATATATTACAAAAAAATTACTCATCTACGGTGAGACGTAGTATTTTACTTCAAAATGGCTGGAATAATAAAGATACTTCAAAATTTTTAACTTCTTATGCCCCAATATTTGTGTGTATGCTACTATGCTTATGTATATATAAAATAAAATAAAATTGCATAAACAAAAAATCATTAATTATTAATCACTGTAGTAAATAACATTTTCATTTTATGTACAATTAATAGCTTTTCAATCAATGTTATTATCATTTGTCACAAACACATTGCGACAATTAATTTCGTTTTAATTCCCGAACAGATTTGTAGGAAACGCGAAAAAAATCATTTGTTATATCAATTTACGCTAACAGTCGCTGATGTTGTCCGACTAAACTGAATGGTAATTTTAAAACAATGCGTTTTTGATCAACGCATCCCGTGTCCTCTCTATCCGCGCATTATGGCCATTATATAATACCTTTTAGTTCAATAATACTATAAAATTTTTGATATAGAATGAATGATTTATTCCATACCGATATATTTTTCCATAGATTAGCCCGATGTGGTATTCTGTGCGCTGTGATGCATCCATATAACTCTTTTATGTAAATTTTCCGCGCTGGTATTGTAATAGAGAATGCACTAGATGCGCTATCGCGGGCACTATGTCAAAACGTATTCCGAATTTTAGAGATTTATTGCCTAATGAAAATTTTAACGTAATATGCGAATCCATCATTTTGTTTGTTTTGTTCAATTTTTCCAGTTTCCATACTGACCGGACTTTACTCAAGGCATTCTTTTGTCCAAGACAACTATGTGCAGGAAGATGGATCGCCGGAGCATGATGTAAGGTTGAAAGGAATATTCTATCACGATGGAATAATTTAATTGTCTATAAACGTTTTATACAGTGTAAAGATTTTATATTGCCATATTTTCTTTACAGTTCAAGATTATTGAATGTTCTGTAGCGTTAGGATGTTGCTGTTGCCGTTTTGTTTGTCTACTCATAATTAAAATGTAAGCGAATAATACAACAATTGCAAAACGGATACTGTTTATATAAATCTTATAACATGTGTACAATTTTATGTTGCTTTTCCATTTATCAATTTTTATTTTTCAACCTTTTATTTGTTATATTTCATATCATGTTGATTTTAATGACTGGATGTAAACAAATCGGTACAAAAGAATTCTCTGACTAATCTTGGACTTTGTCAGCAGAAATAAAAAAAAATCTTTCAAGAATGTATATTACTTTAATCGGTTATTGTCATCGTATAGTATAGGACACAAGGGTCCAATTTGACTTCGAGAACTTATTTTGTAAAAATCAAACCAATTATATGACAAAAAATATCACAATCGAACGAACAACTATCGGACTATGTTCAGTGAAACTCACAGCTAATTCATCATTCTATCAATATGATTTTTTGCTGGTTTTTAAAAATTGGTTACCGCACCTTTTTACCCCATAGACGGCATAAAATGTCCAAGGAGCAATGTTTAATGTCTTATTTTTAATTTAAAAAGAATTTTGCGAAATAATAGCTACATTATTTATTGCAAAAGATCAATTTCATAGGCACATTTTTTTAATTTGTGCATCTGTATTAATGCCTAAGGCTCGACTCTGTTCTAAATCATTCAAATAAATTTTAATACCTTTCTAACATGATAAGTAATATAAAACCTGATCCTTCATTGTAATGTATCCTGTCTCTTGCAACCCTCACATATTAATCATTTCTTCCAAGAAATCATTTTCGCAAGTCAACAACTGATTGGACAAAAATGTAATGGAATGTTGCTAAAATCCACAAAAGGTGCCAATCAGAAAAATGTTATAAAGATATAGAAAACTATGTAAATCAGTATTAATTATTATTCACAATATTTTTAACACAAGCCCTCAATCAATACCATATAATCACCGTTACTTACAATCCGAAATCGACCAGTAGCAATGATAGCTTTTTGGTGTATTACTGCATCTAATACTATATGATCCATAATAGATTAATTCCAATAATAAAATAATCAAATATAGACAGGTTAACGCATTGGTTACCATCTAAATCATCACATCCTATCTCATAGGACAAAAGTTCTGATTTCTGTTAAGAATGGAAATCTAAAGAAATAAATATCATTATTGTGTGGCGCGGTTTTTTAAAACTCGATGGAAAACGCATTGTATAATTTTTTTTTTAATTTATTTGAACAGCGATCAGAACGTTCTATGAGCTGTTGTGATTAATATCTTACAAACTACGTTGGTTTTTGTTATAGATGGCAACCCAAACAGTTGTCTTATCTCTATGTGCTGAATTTTTATTATTACAATTACTGTAATAGTGATGTATTTAATTGGTGCAGCAATGCCGTATTAGGGTTGTTTTCACTTGGAAACATATTGCTATCTATACTTCCAAGTGAAAATCGTTGTCACTGCTGCCTGACAACAGGCTGCTCGAAGTGGGTATCGAACCAGGGACCCCTGATCCAGGTCCAGTCGTTCTAGCCACTTACATACGAGCGTACATTAGGTAGTTTGATTACCATACTATTACTTTTACACAATTATACAATCATAATTGTGTAAAAGTTATAATATAATATTAAATATTTTTAGCTGGTTGTATACCATTGAAAGAACTTATTTACGGACAAACATTATTGTATACAGAATATAAAATACAAAATAGCATTATTTTGAGATATCTGGAAAGTCCTAAAACTGGCTGTGAGACGAGAAAAAGACCACTTTTTTGACCCAAATCTTTGTATTTGTAAAAAATTTCAAGCAAACATCTGCACATATTAGCAGATTTAGTACCAGTTTAGGGAAGTCGGATATGACAAATCCTGTGAGACTACTCCACTCGGATTCACTCCGAAGTAGGAGTTGTATCGGAGTGATGAATCCGGAGTGAGTTACCCATCTTACAATTTTATGTAAGGTGTAAGAACCAATATGAGTATATCATTGAGGAAGAAATTTGATGGAGGTAAGCCACATCTTTTTTCAAACGATAAGGTGTGGCGTGGACAATAAAAGCTTTGCAAACACTGCTCTAAAGTTTCAAAGCTCGTCAGTCAGTGGAAGGTGTACTTTATGAAATGGAGGGTAAAATATAGGTACATCTATGGTTTGGAAAACCATCCACTTTATCACGGATATCTTATGCAAGATGTAAGAACCAATATGAATATATCATTGAAGAACCAATACAACAGCGACGTGCTGCCGCAAAGATTGATTTGAAAATACAATTCTACTGTGTAATAATTTTAGGCTGAATGATTGATACGTTTCCAGATATACCGATATACGATATAGCTCCCAAACGATTCTTATTTGCCTTCGGGCTAAACGAGCTACCTGCACTGAATAACATCACAATTGACTGATCGTTCTCATATATTATTATCTTTAGATTTATTTATGTAGGACGCATATCGGATATCTATACAAAAGCCCCGACACGTCGACGTGCGATGCATAATGAAGCGAAATTATTTGCGGCTATCCGAGACATTAATCATGTGAAATTGCACTTAACACAATTAATATTACAGAAGCAGTAAGTTTTAATGTGTGGAATTATTCGTTAATAACAGCGAGATGGGAATATAATTGTTACGAGTTATTGGAACCGCAAATAGTTTTCTTATCAGAGTTTCATATTTATTGCCTGTAAATCTCTCATAATTTTAAATTATGTGCGACTCATTCCCGTTTCTTATATGATGGAATCAATTTGTAAAACGCGTGATATGAGTGGATCATTATAATAACTATAGAAATCTATGCCAAATTGATATCGAAATGAAAAAAATATTGCATGGCATTTTGCCTTAAGGCGAGCTGCATAAACTTTCCGATAAGTTTTTTTTATTTATTTATTTAATTAGGCCTTTGACTAGGGGGTTATTTAGCCCTTGAATACATTTTTTTCAGATAAATTAAACATTACATTGCATAAGGTACAAATACTACATAAAATTAAATACGTAATTATTTATTATTATATCACTAAATTCAAATTGCATTTCTGCAGAAACTAACTAGCATTTTGTATATTTCATTAACAAGAATGCAATTTCAGATTTTCAGATAAATAAACTTACACACGTATATAAAAAAATTGATTACACAGGTTGTTACGACACCAGATATATTAAAAAGATGTATAGAAGTTCGCGATCCACCAAGATGCTGCCGAAATGTCTGTTTGAATACGAAGTTTTTGTTGAAGGTTTCTGCTATAAAAAATGGTAATTTCTATCATGAAGAGGTCAAAAAATGATCTTCAGACCAAATATTGCTAACATATAGTTCAATTATGAAATGACTGCATCGATTTTCACAACAATTGATAATACTACATTAATTTGCTTTGTTCCTGCTAGAATTGAGATGGAATTTAATGATTTTCATCATGATGGAAAAGATTGCCATCTCTTTGCAAATCCTTGCCGTGACCCTCACTTTAAAATAACTTTCATTATTATTTGTATATTTGGGCCACTTACTAGCAAAGTTTTAAAATCAGCGAATTGTGCATTTTCTGAGACGATGGTATTTAACTAATCATAATGTTTTGTACTTGATAATAATTCATTATGATCCATTTAGCAGCCTATCCAGGAGAGTAGGAGAACCTGTTGGGATCTTCTATAATGATAAACTACTTACAATATTACGACTGTGGTGGTATAGAGATTATTCATTAAGAGCTAAGAGCTTCTTAGCTACTTTAATGTAAACAAGATTAATTTGTATTAATCTTATCGTAGCCTATGAAAGTAATATTAAAACTGGATTTTAATATAATTATTACTTACTTAAAAAAAAAATATTAATACGAGGATAATCAGTTGGTTTTTCCATATGCTATTTGCTGAGATGCTAAGATTTGTATGATCTTCTATTTTTAATTTGATGCTCCAATATTTAAATATGATATTTGTTTCAGCAACTTGCTGTTAAATATAAATCGATATATTATACACCTTTACTTTTTCATTTATTGGCCTAAACCAAAAACGTTACTTTGCTGGGTGTTAATCACACGTATACTTCATAAATAAGTCGAGTTAATAGACCACAAATTGTGTACGACTAATTTAACTTTTTCTAACAGCAATTGGAATGCAATGTCCTATGAACTATTTGGTTCAATTTGCTTACAGAAATTATTTTATTAAATTTTATAATATCAATAGTTGTCACTCCATGGAGTGAATAGCCAATTATGTTGTTCAAATTCTCCAAAGATGGAGAAATGCTAATAGTTTTGATTATTGTCTTTTAGAAACATCTTTATTAGCCTACATGAGACTGTTGTCTCAAGCAGCTTGATGACTATAATCTTTGTATAAGTGTTATTACTCTGTTTATAGATTATATATTAAGATCATGTAAGGTCTCATTGGTGATGAACCAAGGCGCACCAATGATTTATATCAAAATTTCAGACCGAGCACGCACTATTAATATAAAGTTTGATTTGCTCGCAGAGCCTCACAGTTGGATGCCATAAGTCCATGTAGGTTCTATTACAACGATGTATATTAATAGTTTATTAGTCACAGAAGTCAGCATACTTCTGCTGTTCTAAATCTTATAGTTTTCAATTTTGCGCAAATATGATTGTTTCATGTCACTCCGCTGTTTAGAAGCATACTTTAGTATTTATCACAATCAGTACTCGGTATCAGATATAATTTAGAAATTGAAAGATATATAAAGACAAATATATATTTTATTTTTCATGAGACTATTATTCGTGTGGATTCTTTCAAGATATATTTTCCTGGTACGTGTTACAAATATATGCAGCAAGTACGGACTCTTGTCGCGTTTCCGAAAATGTATTTCACAGTTTCGTCAATGTCGCCAGGACGGAATTTTGAACGCTCGGCTTCACTTCGTTCCATAAATCTTTTGCCGCCGCCGTAATGAGATTTTAGGATACGCTGTGCTTTGAATTTCAAATCCATGGATAAGTCGTGAATAGTAAAAAATGATTCTTGATTTTTTATTTTTTTTAAAATAAGAGAGTAGTTTCAGTTGAACTTTTGTGGGCTGGAGACGACGGAAGTAGATGCTTGATTTGGAAGGAAGTGGTTTGCTGAAGAAAATCATACTAATTTGCATACAATAAATCATCATTTTCTAAGGAAATTTTATAGAACTTCCTGTTTCATGATTAATTGATAGATGAAAATTTGATTTTGAAAAAATGTAAATTTAATTGAAGAAGGAATGTAAAGAATTGAAGAGAAATTTTAATAGAATATTATGGAAGATTTTGGAAGATTTTGCTTTCAGAACGTTGGAAGAAATTGAAGGCTCATAGTCATTTCAAGTCTATACTTCTATAGGGTAGATCAAGCACAAAGGTCCAAATTGACTTTAAGTAATTATACTGTGAAAACCAAACCAAATGCATCACAACAAATTACACAAATCAAACAAACAACTACTAAGTTTAATCAAATTCTCAGAAATATGTTTATTGTTATTTTTCTTTAATTCGTCACCTGGTCTTTTTCTATCTGGATTTGTCTTTGGTCTTATAGGTGGGGTAAAAAGGTACAGCTGGGGGAGCAAACAGATGTAATGTCTAAGTTATAACTTAATGGAGTTATTTTTGAAGTTATAGCTTAAAATTACCAACAAAAAATAAAAATTTTATGGGCACATTTTTTACAAAGATTTCAACATTATAACCTTGAATTGTATTTCGTCAAAAATAGGTATCAGGGGAGTTGTAATAGCAATTAATTTAATTTATATTTTTTACAAATTTGCATTTTTAACTTGATAAATTTTTTCCTTTACTATTTTTTTATTTTTTATACTTTAGCCAGTGAAAGGTTTTAGTGAGTCTTTTTACCCGATCCAAAAACTGAATCTAGCTTGAAAATAGCAATCGCCTTACGTAATTATTAAGTAATATACTTGAAATTTACATTTAGGTGTCGAAAACTAAACAACAGTGCTCAAAATCAAAGAAACTAACAACGAAAAAAATGCCTTTGTTATAAAATTTACAATATGGCCGTTTATGTTATGATAACGTCATTGCTCAATTTAAGCCGATGGCTTGTTACAAATCTATAGCTCTCTACTTAAAAATACTTTACTTGTTTTTGAGAAAATTATGATAAAGCGTTTTACCCGATCTACCATAACTTAATTTTATTTAGACGAAAGCTGATATAGAACTATATAGATACAGGCTATATAGATAGGGGTCGATGAACTTTTTTAACCATTACCCCAAAATATTTTTGTCTAAGTTGATGTTACCCCCATGGCAAAGAGAGAGATTACTCCCATATGGACAACTACGTAGCAAATTTAGTGAATATCACTTAAAAATAAATACTTTAACCACCAAAAATTTAATTTTTACCCAAATTGCGGTAATTTACCTCGATTTTCCGAGCACTGTTCTAGGTATCGATTATGATCCTTGTTGAATAATTCGATACAGATCAGAAGAGTATATTGAAATTATTGTCGTTTTGAAATAATATCATAATTTAGTATATAAATAAGCTTTGTGAATAGTGATTTTATAGTTAAAAATTTTGGAACCGATTGTAATAATGCTAAAACTGTGTGATGCAATGTTCAAAGTGATTTACAAGGATCTGATTCTGAAAATACCAAGTATATATCTTTTTGTACGAATGATGAATTTTGTATGATTGAGGAAATTCACATTTTCCAATTTTTAAATACGTCATAAATTATAGGTAACTCTATAATCTTAATTTTTTCTATTAATTTGTATTTATTTGTACAATAGACATTATGCAAGATGTCTATATAAGATATATATATATATATATATATATATATATATACATATACAAGATGTAAACAGCACAAAACAAAAACGACGATTTTCTTACTATTTAAGGAAAATTTTGATTTTTTTGAATTCGTGATAATCCTGAATCCTGATAATATCAAGTATATATTTTTAACTTCCCGAAGGAGAAGTTTGTTTTTTAAAAAAAATCGATTTGCTAATTTTATGGTTTCTCGACGTTTCAAGCCATTCTGAATCGAATGAGACCAAATTTGGAAGAAGTATGTGTGTGTGTTTGTAATATTGATTTACATTATTAATTTGTATTTATTTTTTCAACAAAAATTTTACAAGATGTTTACAGCGTAAAATAAAAACAATTTTCATACTATTTGAGGAAAATAATAGCTGAATATATTAGAATCTGTAATGCTATAGATTCAAATCGAAACTTTTAATAACTCATTAATATTTACTTAGTTGTATGAAATCGGCACATTCTTATTCTACAAAATTATAATATTTTTTAGGTAGTTATAGTGTGTATACTAAATATTTTTTATGGTTGTTGATACACAGCGAATTTAGAGATTGTAAAAATTAGTATGTTCGTGTGTAGCAATTAACATACTTGTAGTAATTTGCTAAAATTTCTGTTAATTGCGTGTTTTATTTGTTATTGCTGAGATTTTATATTCAATCAATCCATCAGTCGACAAAATTATTATAAAATGTGACGATTTCCATTAAATGCACCAGCCTTTGATAAAGTATGGGAATATATAGCTCAGCGCTTGGTAAAGACGTTTTTACTTCAGAATTATCGACGGTAGTCCAATATTATATATTATTACTTATGAATCGTACCGATCATCGACAGACGAAACTGCTCTTTCAATAGTGTTTTCGTTTTGGCTCTTTAGATTTCGAAGTCACGAAGCAGCGGCGATGACTCGCTCACCATGACCTGTCGCCGGCCGGGTAAGTCTGCGCCCGAATGCGAAAATGAATTTAAAAAAAAAATTATATAAATGTTTTTTATATATAAATGCAGATTTATAAATCGGACAAACAAGGCAAATTACTGGAACTTCCAGGAATCGAATGGTTTTTGAACAATTCAAATCGATTGACCTATGCTCCCGAAAACGTCGACGAAAAGTTGCACCCATACATACATACATACTACATACACCCATACACACACATGCACATCCGTTTTTTCTAAGATATGCCAAAATGCTCAGAAATCTCTGAAACGTGAAGATATGCAAAAATTTTAATTTTCCATTTTTGACCGATTACTATAACTTACCCTACGGAAAGTTAATAATGTAATGTCTAAATTTTAAGAACAATGAAGATGTCTAAGAAAGTGAAATTAAAGCTTATTTGTCGGAAATTTCGATGAAACTTTGTAAGGCGATAAGTCTGATAGTCAAAACCACTTAGAGTGTATTACAGTTTTTCAATATGTGGCTATTATTGTACTTGCAAATATTTATTAAAATTTTTTGGTAAGTTCAACACAGATCAGTCGCCTGTTCAAATTCCGCCTATAAGTTGACAATGAATTATTGTGTTTATACCCTTTCCTTACGCGAGTGTCGTCCATAAACGACATCCACTTGGCTACCTTAGTATACGAATGTCGTCCATGGACGACATCCGCATTACGAGTTGTGTTTACGGGTGTTGCCCATGGATGACATAATCTGTATCGATCTAGATTTATTACTATGAGTTAAATTATTAGTATATTTCGTTTTATTACAATATTTCGGTAGACAAGGTTATGAATAATAAATGTACATATAATTTATACGTTCCAGTTCTTAGATTTGTATACAATATAAAACAACTCTCATTTTATCAACCTTAAATTAATTGAATTTTTTATACAGTAATAAAACATTTTTCAAGGTTATATGTGAACACAGCTGAGATTGATTAATTATTATTTTATCTATTTAATAGATTAATAATATATTTCTTTATTATGGATCAATTTATTTAATTAATTTATTTTATTTATTTATTTCATTCATTAAAGGATATTTCATTAAAGATCAACTTGTCGAGCAGCACATTGTCTTAAAAATAATGTGTATTTTGATTATTTATTGTCAATCAATATGCATATGCATACCATAACAAAAAAATGCTTCTTAATTTAACTATGTAAAATTTTTAGATTAGTACATAGTATTTAATTATCTTTAATTTTTTGGTTTATTTCAGTAATTCTTTGTTATTTATTATTTTGCTACATTTATTATTATTTTTTAATCACTATTACTTAATTACAACACCATTATAACTTATGGAATATATACTGTGAAACTGTATAAGTGAAATTGATATTTTTCTGCTTGCGGTGTCATGTATATTTTCTATTGAACTATCTATATTTTCTAGTGAACATGTTCGTTACTACTGCTTGGTTTCAAGCACAGAATTTTTTTTATGGTTTACTGGGTTATTTATTATCATTTTAGATTATCATTTCGATTTGAACCTGCCCTGAATCGTTTGCACAAGAAATCATACGAAGGAAAGGACGATGCGATATGATTAAGAAACTCGAAGGTCATCGTGGCATATTATATTAATAACAACCTAATATGGTAAAATCGTTCTGAACTTGCCATCGGTAAATGGTACATGAAATGGAAGTAAAACAATATCAATAAATTTATAAAATGAAATAGTATTACTTACTTACTAATAGTATTTAAAGATAATTACTTTGGATAAAATGGGCTGTGGATATTCCTATAGCCTACGGAACACAAGTCAAGAATTTAATCCATATGCTTAATCTTGAGATGATTTTTGAATTCACTTAGTGGAAACTGTTTGAACAATTGTTGTTTAGATAGTGGAAACTTGTTTGAAAAAATATACTTAATTTTTCTCCCATTGGATCCTATCTTATAATCAGTATAGTGTAGCTCTATTTTGACTCTCTCTTGATGTCATTTCGTCATCTGGAATTTTCTAATCAATCAATTTTATTGTAATTTGATATAAAAACAATGGTAATATTCATACATATCGACCGGTTTTTTATATTACACTCTCGAATATGATTGCTCGCAGTTTCAATCAAATTTATCGGTTGTAATGTATTAAGTAGCGATTTAGATTGGAATTTTATTCGAAACGATTCAGGGGCGTTGCAAAATCCGAGTTTTATAAGTCTCCTTAAAGTTACATAGGCAACGAAATTGATTACTTTTATATTTTATTCGCATTTCGAAGAATTCATTATATTTTATGACTTATAAAATATAATGTTAATATTTTAGTTTATTAGTGCACCTATAACATGGTTAATTCTTTTCTTCAATTTTATTTTACTACGTACATGAAAATTAATTCAATTAGCAGATTTGGCTTTAACAGTGTTTTTCCTAATATATGATGGCGTGAAATGATGCAATATTTTTTAAAGACCTGCAGCGATTTTCTCAGGTCGCATTTTGGGTGATAAATTTAATTTTAAAATGAAAGTATTTGAATAAATTAATCTAAAACGTGAGTTACTCAAATGAACGTTATATTAATATTATAATTGTCGCCAAATAACATAAGTTATTAATTCGGACTAAATATTTTTTTATGGTATTTCACTATTATATATTAAATCTAAGGAGAGCTCCAACAATAATAATCTTAATTAGTAGACAATTAATTTTGTGTAATAACCAGGAAGTTTTATCCTGAAAAGGCATTTTGCTTTTCAGAATGAATTAGTAAATTGCATTTTCAATAAAAATAAAATTAAACCAAAGTAATTGAGGGCACATAGAGTATATTTCATAATATTAGTGAATAGGCACACTAAATATTTTTATGGTGGTTAACATACAGCGAATTAGAGATTATAAATCGAGTTTGTTCGCATGCAAAAATTAACATACTCATAGTAATTTGCTAAAATTTCTGTTAATTGCCTGTTTTTTATTTGTTCTTGCTGGTATTTTATATTCAATGGGTTTGAATAACGTGGTTATGCTGTTTATCAGTTCATTGGTGGTCAGTATTTATTTGCATGTCATGGCGTTTTTTTGCTAATTACTAGTCCCGAAGTTTTTTACGTAAATTATTAGCTGGTTAATCCATTTTTTAAATTTCTATTTTACACCATAATCGAAGAAAAACGGGACAGCCAGGTGGTAAATCAAATCCAATGTCTTAAATGGATTTTAAAATTATTGCTACCTTACTTAATCAATCGAGAATAAAAATTCTTTAGGTACATTTTTCACATAGATAACACTGCATTCAACCTTGATCTGGTATTTCCTCAAAAATATTTATCAGCAGAGTTGGAATTACTATTTATTTAATTTTTTACCTCTTGTCAAAGTGCTTTTTCAAATTGATTTACTTCTTTATTTATTATTTTTTATTGTTTATGCTTTTTCTAGGATAAAAGTTTAGTTGGTTCTTTTTATCCCTCCTCCGCGTAAGCTTTTTATAGAGGTTATATAAAATAAACTGTTGAATCTATCTTAAAATTAAAAATTTATCTTATAATACAATCAAATAACGTAGACTTGAAAATCATATTAAGGTCTGGTAAAGTGAACAATTGTGCCCACAATTAAAAAACTTACAAATAAAGCAAATATTTCTGGATGGATTTTCAAACATTGCCGGTTATATCTCAATCGCGGCCTCATAGAAATCAAGGTAATGACTGATTTTTTCTCCTCTTATCCCTCTACTCTCAAATATTGTTGCTAAAAAATCTTAGCTTTACTTGTTTTTGAGATATCGGTGGTGAACCATTTTATCTCCGGACCTTTAAGCCCCGCTCTGCCCTAAGTAAGTTTTATTTTTTGAATCTATTACGCGTTTCTTATAATCGTTAAATAAATATTAGAAGGAAATCTATTAACGTAAATACTTCGTAGGAGCCCCAGATGACACCGATGATTCTAAACTAAAAGTTCGATTATTTCCGCTGCCACCAAGATGTGGAAATACTGATTAGTATAGTATAGTCAAACGAAGAAATTTGAATGATTATTATCACTTTTACACTAGACACCACTGATTTAAACTAAAACTGAATTACATAATTAAACTTTACTGAATTATGACTCCTTACATGTCAAAGTACTGACTCTAACTACTGACTACCAAATCAAACATTCATTTCATCAAACTATAAACTATAAACTATAAATATGAATTAAATATAAACGTCATTGAAAGCTTTTATATGTTGGTCAAGTAGAATCATCATTTTTTGATAGTAAAATGAGACACAACTTTGTTTATGTCTGGAATGCATATTCCTTGTAAAGAATAATAGATGACCAAGAGTTACTTGCGTATTTTGTAGTCTGGTCAAGCATTTAAAGGAACTTGTCAATGAACTCTTGCAAGGATATCTTGAACATACATTGTTGTAGGGAATGAGAAATCCATGTTTTACGTAGTTTATATATTAACCGTTATAATTTTTATTAAATACGAATGGGGTGCGTATCTCTAACAACGCGTTAGGGGGCATTCGTTAATCACGTGAGCTAGTTTTTATGGATTTTTGGAAAATTTCTCCCCCCTTCCCCACCAAACATCACGTGTATTTTTAGTTACGTGATAAAACTGTAAGTTTTTTTATTTTTTCTGTAGATTTTTGATTTTTTTTAAATCAGCTAAAAAATGAAAACAAGTTTAAGAAATGACTACTATACGCATCCCTCCCCCACGTGATATTTTGTGATTTTTGTCAAACCTCCCCTTCCCCTAAAAAACTCACGTGATTAATGGACGCTCCCATATATATATATATATATATATATATATATGTATATGTATATATGTATATGTATATATGTATATGTATATATATATATAGGAAAATCACCATCTATATTCTCTACAATGAAAAAGTGCATCAGAGTAAACTGGAGGCGCATGAATCAGTTTAAGGTATCAATGCGGCAAATCTGTTCGCGTGCATCGTTCGAGCCTGTCTGTCTGTCTGTGTGAACGGAAAACCTATTAACGGATTGATTTTCATTTATTTTAAAACCACAAACGCTTTATCCAATATCTTATTCAAACAGTTTTACCGGCCGCAAATTCAATTTCCATAGCGCGCTCGTATCAGTCAGACCGATCAACTATATTTATTTTGAACACATTCATGAAATTGTCGTGGAGAGAACGAGGAACTGTTACTTTTCCTTCGCGTTCGTGGCAATTGAAAATAATAGGACTTGACGACATTTCATATCGTGATACATGAGTGTTTGCTCGTTATATTCACAATGGACAGAAAATGAGAATATTTAGTCGATATTAAAATTTGTTTTATGGAATTCCTCCGTGTCCTTGATGTGGAACTCTCTTGCAATATTCCCATCAAACAATATCATAGATCATTAAAAATATATTGCAATATACAAGAGATTTTATCTACAATCTAGCTTTGATGATCAAGGCTTGTCGATTTTGCACAAAAGTTTTCTAACTAGTGGTGCAGGGCATCGTGCAAGGCAAATAGCTGGAACGTTCCGTACTGTGATTTAACATTTTGAAAATCTTCAAACAAATTAAAAATTCTGAACACATTTGATAACTTTGAAATGTTTGAAAAAAATGGACTTCTGATAATTTAAATTTTTTAAAATATTTTTTAAAAATAAGCACTGCGTCGCAGTCCAACGTTTAAACATTATAAATCTTGGTACCGAATCCATAGAACTGAGAATAAAATTTGTACTTTTTATCAAAATTTACATAAGTCTATTTAAAACTGATAATTCTTAAACAAACTTTACAATACTGATGCAACTAGATCAAATAAATGCAATTTCTTTAAATGAATAAATAAATTTCTTTTATAAATGCAACTGAAAATTAATGAATGCATTCTTTTATTGTTTGAAATAATCTAATTCTGAACTGCTATATAAATCAATAAACCAGTAGTGAATCAAATAAAATAGTGCAGACAATTTTCAGGCTTATCTTCAAATGTTTACACTTGTGTTTTCACTACAAAAATAAATTATTTTCTGCATACAAAATAATAAAAAGTAAAATAACACAATTAAGTATAAATTAAGTAACAAGTCAAAGTCTGAATAAGACAACTACTGGGCTGCCTACTTAAAACAAACCATACACTACTTGCCAATAAAAAATTCTGAATGTTTTTGTAATATGGGCAGATTGTGAAAAAAATATATTAATTAAGATGGTTTTTAAATTTGATGCATTGAAATTGTCATTTGATTTTCAATGAAATTAACTTGATTAGCTCAATGGCTTATAAATTTAAGTTTAAATTAGGTAAGAATCTCGATTTTGAGACAACTTTAGAGTGTCAATATACAAGTATATACAGACTTACAGCTGGGTACCTCGAATTTCGAGGTAAACTTACTATAATGACTGGACTAAAGTAGCAATAAATACTACTACTAGAATTCTGGCTTGTCTTATTAAAAATATTTAACTTCCCGTAGGGTAAGTTATAGTAATCGCAAAAAATCGAAAATGAAATTTAAAATTTAAAATTTTTATGTATCTTTACGTTTCAAAACATTCTGAACATTTTGGCATACCTTAGAAAAAATTAATGTATGTGTGTGTGTGCGTGTGTGTGTGTTCGGATACAAATTTTCGTCGACGATTTTGAGAACACGATTTGAATAATTCAAAAAACATTCGATTCGTATTGATAAGAAGACGTGCTGATTAGCCTTTGGCAAAGGCAGGCCTAACCGTTTCGAAGATATGGGGCAAAAAGTGCCAAAAACGGTAACTCAGTTTACTGGATCAAGTTAATTGGCCATAATTTTTTAATTTTCTATTATGATTAGTCGATTAAGGACGATGTATTATACTTTTGATTGTCATTGAATCTAGATTTCGACAACATAACCTATAACATAAGTTGATATTTGACGTTTCGTAATCCACATGGTTGTCGTGTTGACAGTTGATCACGTGTATAAATATCTAGATATCTACATACACGTTACAAGATGATCTCCACTAATCACATTAACTCGTTTCGAATGATCACATCGATGGCCAATGACGATTCAGTATTTGTGGCGTAACGCATTTTCGCTGAGTTACTTGAAAGCCGCGTCTAAAGAAGTTTTACTTCAAAAAATATTGATGCAAAACATAACGTAATTTATTAAATATTACTACAAACAAACCATGCTTCTCTGGCTTCTAACACATTTTTGAACTTTCCGTAGGATAAGTTATAGTAATCACAAAAAAATCGAAAATTAAGATGTTTATACATCTTCACGTTTCATAAGTTTATGTATAAATGGATGTATGTGTGTGTAGGAGTGTGTATGTGTATGTATGTGTGCATGCGGTTACATAATATTTTGACGACGTTTTCGAGAGCACGGATCAACCTTTGAATGATTTAAAAAACATTCGATTTCTATTGATGAAGAGATGTGCTGAGTTTTTGGCAAGGCAGGTCCATCCGTTTCGAAGATACGATGTAAAAAGTGACAAAAATGGCAATTCAGATTTTAAAGAAAACGTAGCGTTCAATTTGAATGATTCAAATAACATTTTATTTATATTGACGAAATGAAGTACTGATTAAATTTTTGGATAGGCCGGTCTAGCAAGGCACAATGCCATGCATCACTAATTCAATATTTTTATGAAAACAATAACAAAATGCTGACTAAGTTTAACATTGTTACAGTTCTAAGACTCTATGTGCACCACAAAACGTCAGAAATACACAAATAAATGTATCACATTGTAGTGTACATATCGATTTCAATCTTATCCCGATGAAACTTTTTCAAGGGGCTCGCGTTCATTTCTCGGCCGCCCTGCAGCCCGGAGCTCGCGGTGCGCGTCGGGGCATGATTTCCAACTCGGCGTCCGTACTTATTTGCATATTGTGTAGACCGTAGACTGTAGAAGTAACCCACATTACTTGGGTTGTTACGGGTTGCGCTCAATTGCTTCTATGAACCATCCATTGTATCGCTAATACTACAAAACTTTGCTTTGAGACAACTTCGAGTCTCTTCACAACGAATTTAATTTATGGAAACATGAATACATCTGTGTAAATAATAATTTTAATGACAGAATGACTTCGGTATTTTTGGAGAGCCAGAAATATAATTTGTGTTAAAAAATTCAGAAACAGACAAACTCAATTGTTAATAATGGTTATATACAAATATTGTGCAAACAAATGGCGAAGACTAGGTATGGTTGTGCCACTTTTTTGATCAGAAATAGTTTTGTTAATTCGCCAGTTAGCTGGGAGAAAAGTATTTTAAATGGTAATGTGAACATTTGTCTACTTGTAAATACTGAAATACTGTCCTTGAAAAGTACGATAGATTAGTCACAAAGTCAAATCATACAAGAAAAGGATGAGTGTCACAACCGTCTACACCCCAGGTATAAACATAGGTTAAAAAATTATATATTTTATTTAAACCACAGAAATCTTATTCATACAGAAGTTATTTGAAAGTGTATATGAATAAATAATATATAAACATATAAATAATAAATTTATATGAATTTTCAACTTCCCGTAGGGTGAATTATAGTAATCGAAAAAAAATCGAAAATGAAATTTTTATATATCTCAACGTTTCAGAGGTTTCTGAACATTTTGGCATACCTTAGAAAAAATAGATGTATGTGTGTGTGTATGGATACAAATTGTCGGCGTTTTCGGCAGTACCGCTCAACAGATTTGAAAACAATCGATTTCTACTGATAAGGAGACATACTAATTAGTTTTTGGCAAAGGCAGGTCTGCCCGTTTCGAAGATACGGAAAAATGGTATTTCAGTTTTTGAGATAACGAAGCGTTCGATTTAAATAATTCAAAAAAAATTTTACTTGCATTGACGAAATGAACAAATGATAAAATTTTTGTAAATGCAGGCCCAACTTGTCCGGACATTCAACAAAAAAAGTGAAGAACAATGCCATTTGGCGGTCAAAAATGAACATTAGACATATGTACATCGTATTATCAGATATTTTATAAAGAGTATAACAATAAGTACAATTTTTGTGGACATTTATATTTGTTCTGTACCAATGTTTACACGTTAGTCGACTAGGCGGCGCTTACGCGCTTTGATATTTTGACTCCAAATAGACTATGCCGCGCGATTGCTTAAAAAATGTTCAAAATTTAAACAAAAATCAAAATAGAAAAAAAATATATATAAAAAAAATCCAAATTTTCAAAGAAGGCAATTTTTTCAGTTTTTTTTAATAATTTAGAAGTTTGTCTCATGACACGATACCATGCACCACTAGTTTATTGTGTTCTGTGTCTTTATGGATTAACCAATTTGGTATATACTTTGGGGCATTCAATATTTTTTTTAGTAATTCATTTTAGCATTTTTGAATTTCGATCACATTTGATTTATATGCTGATCCTCATAGTTGTATACCGCATGTCCAAATTGACTCAATAATAAAATTTAATGAATTTTTGATGGTTATTAAATTAATTATACCATTCTCTACATTATCAAGAATTCCATTTCGAATTATTTCACGTGCAGTGTAAGAATATGAATTTCTTCATCAACAATGGCCTCTGAAAATAATCTTTTGATAAGGATCAGTTATTATATTTTCCGAATATATTCGCTCTCGGAAATGCCTGTACGTGGTCTGCCCAGATATTCACAAAGTACGAATTAGTATTGATTACGTATACCGTATACCGTTACAGTGTTGTTTTCAAATGTATTTTAGACACGCATCTCAATGGAACGATATAGTACTTAATTCGCGTTACCGGTTGCCGCAATACTTCAAGTTTGGCGAAGGGAAAACAGGGAAGGATTCCACTTAATTAGATTCAATAATTTTTATAAAAATAATCTACTCATTTTTATTTTACATTCTCAGATTTTAACAGCAAGCAAAACCTAGCGACCTTTTATCATATTTTTATATGATAGCCCAACTGTTGATTCACTTATATTTGACTATTATATTAATAAAATTGATCTAATAGGGCTGATTTATTTTTTGACAATTGTTCAATTTGATGCAACAAGGCCTGGGAAGGGCCATTTTTACTTGGGAACATGCTAGTATTCAATACCTATATTTCCAAGTAAAATTTGATAACGAGACTGCTCGATATCTGGGTTGTCCAAGATGAAGGTCGAACCTGTTGTTTTGATTGCGAACCTTCGCGCTAACTGCCTCATAAAAAATAATCGATCAGTTTTAAATTTTGATCTTTGGGTTTCGTTATATTTAGTAATTTTGTTTTGGTCAAACTAATTGGTTTCCATTTGATTTTTCTTATAGTATGAACAATCTAATATTATTGTATGCGATGGTATTACATATTTTGATACGTAGACAAGTGTAAAAGTTGACATGAAACAGACAAAAAAAAATAGACAGGAGACAGGTTGACAGGTAGATATGTAGGCAGGTAGAGGTAGAAAGGCAGACACGTAGAGAGGTAAAGAGGAGAAAAGTAGACAAACAGATGCAAAAGGAGACATGCAGATTTTTAGCCCGGTAGACAGGAAAACCAGTAGTCTCTTTACAGGTAGATCATAACCAACCATCATAAACAATTCAGATCTTTATTGATTATTTTACATATCGGGAAGTTTATGCAACTTACCTTAAGACAAAAATACCTTTAAAATCTAGTTTTTTTGTTGTTATAAATAGCAATGAGAATGAAACAAAATTATGAGCTATTGTGATCACATTAAATTAAAGATAATATCATTGTAGAAATTAATGTCCAGCTTTTACATTGATAACTAGTCCTCTTCTCAGTAACACATTATATGTTGCTTAATTTTGATATATGACTTATGAATTTAATTACTCATATTAGAGACGTCAAGGTGAGTGTGCCATATTTCTTAAAACCTTTGATTGAATTTTCTGCTTCTTAACAATATTACGCAGCCCATAGCCATACCATAAGTTCCGAAGGTTTTGGAATGGGTTTATATATCAAAATTTCTAATGAAAGTTTTAAGCTTTATTTCTTTATAGATTAATCGCAATGCTTAAGATTTACAATAGACTAGTGCATGTAATTTTCTATTAACAAGTATAGCCTTTTTCACAAGCTTTGCTCAAAAATACTCTAATTGTTTGCAATTTTTCTGTAGTTACATTATTAGTTTTTAGGAAAAAATTTGACATCTGCTCAACTTGGATTTGTCTTTCTCCAAGTCCAACAGAAGACGCAATCTAAATTGGTTGGACATATAGATTGGCCAGTTCTTTCAATATGTTTGTCTATTTAATTATAGAACATATTACTTATCCAACTTCTACTAAATATCCAAACCAAGCCAAAGAATCCATGCAACCTTAGTGAAGCTTTATGAAGAGTTTGCATATTTTTATTTTTATTTTTATTATTATAATAATATTGTTTTTATTATTAATTCATTAATATAATGCTTTTCATACAACTGATACTTGTAAATCATCATATTTGGTAAATACTAGTTTAGCCAGTTCTTTCAATATATTTATCAGTGCAACTTTTGAGTACCATTCCACTCAATATCTAATTATTCGTCTATATTTTTTTTAATAACTAAAGGTTCATAGAACTTGCATATTTTCATTTGCATTATAATAATGCCTTTTCTACAATTGATTTGTTAATTAGCATCTTTGCTAAATACTCTACCTTGTTCTTGGGGTGATAAGCTTTTAAGGACGAGTAGTTTTGTTATATGTAATGCTATTTCCAGAATATTTAGATTATTTGTGGGTTGTCTTGAAAAATTCGTCCCTGGTTTTTAACACTCTGCACTCAAAGTTGAGCTAGAGCATATCGCTCGGTCGAATGCCACCGTTTTGTAAAATATACGATAACATCGTCCGATAACACTTGGAATTTACATAGCCCTCTAGTAATAGAATCAATCGCTTATGCCAGAGCTGTCTTCAAGCTTAATTGGATTTCTTTTGTGTCGTTCCAGATAAAATTTCTATTTGCAGTAACACGATCAAATTTGTTGGCACAAAGGAAAATTAATTCAATGCTTATATGTTACTAGAAAATCCGCGAGCTTCTTCGATAGTTTTTTACTCTCATCCAATCACCATCTCTCTTCAATTTTGAATTGGATTAATGAAATTTAGTTTCGTTTTAGTTGAGTTAGCCCATAAAATTAATATAGAATTCATAACACTTCAATCACAATTTATTGGATCAATTAATTAATAATAACATATATTGCCAATATTGGCAGTCATTTAACTGAATGCTATAAAGTGTGAATCAAATTTAGTGGTGAGCAAATATAATTAAAATAGCACGTTTTTTGAGGTATAAGCTTTGGGTTTGCAATCTCATAGTTTGCGATTCAATATCCATCTTGGCCAGCTTGATATCAAGTAGTAGTGATATACAATTTTCCTTAAAAATATAGATTTAAATATTCTTTCAAGCGAAATTGGTATTCTCCATAATTGTCACATCAAACTAAAAATATATAATTAACGTTAGAGATTATAAGAATTAAAATATTTTTAGTATTGTATAGTTGTGTTGCCTTCTGAAGAGCGATGTTAAAGATTTATTAAAAATATATATATTTAGTTTTAGAATTAAAAATTATGCCTTTTTAAAATTAAACTACATACCTTCAAGTAAAGCTATATAATTACAAAAAAAATAGATATTCAGTATTAGTCGGGCTTCATTGTAGAATGGTGGGTTCAAAGGAACATTTTATACGGTTTTTGTATCAAGATTTTTTATTGATAATAAAAGTGGCAATGAAAATATTACAATTTTATATGCTGTGATTACACTAAAATGAAGCTAATATAATTTCAGAAATAATGTATAGAAATCGTTCCAGTGTATGATTTTCTATTTTCAAACATAAGGCAGGTCCATAGCGTTACATTTCTTCAGTCTTTTATTGGACTTTTAAGAGTTATAGCTGATAAATTTAGAACAAATCTTATTAAAAGTAACAAATTTAAATGATGCTCAATTTTTTATATGAGTTTGTCTTCTTTATTACTTCATCTAAGTAAGGTATTTTCAAGTCATTATGGTAAAATTAAAGACGTTTTAGTAATTAGTATCAAAATTTGCATTTGAGCCACTTTAAATTTATTGTTCTAAGCTACATTATTGAAAAAAATATACACAACCTCATATAAAAACTATTAAAATATTTTTTGGAAACAAAATACTTCATGTGATTCATTCAATTAATAGTAATGAAATTGAACATATAAAATCACGAATTAATTTAAATGACTATGAATGATTAAATAAATTACCAATGCAATAAATTAGAATGCGGAATTCTGTTATTACAATTATTCGCGCAATCAAATAATATTCTTAAAGCTTGTCTAATTTATCTGATAGATAAAATAGTTTATAAGTCTAGTAAAGTCATAATGTATATCTTTGTAACTAATTATTGATATTATATATAGTATGTTCGATTAAATCAAATTATTTTACGATTATTGAAGAATCTAATTGTTTATATTTTTGTGTTTAATTTATTATTATTATTATATTTCCTATACTATCACTTGATTAATCTCCTTTTTTTCTTACAGGTAAGCTGTCAATGAGTAGAAAATTTTGCACGTTGGTTTTACATACGAGTAAGTGAAATGTATAACTTTTCAATTTGTTCATATGTTAGCATATCCTTTAAAAGAATTTGGAATTGATTAGAAATGGAAGATCTTCAGATTGATCTTGCATATAATTAGAACGATATCAAATGAATCAGGCATATAATAATTAAAACGATATTGTTCTAGTAATAGACAATTGTTCAATGTTTTTACAATGTTTATAGTATAACATATATGAGGATCAAATTTGTAAGGGTATTTTCAAATGCTTTCTTATTCCATGGCTAGAGTTTTTCTGCTCGTTCTATATGTACTATTGAAGATCGAATTATTTCTTTTTGTGGCAATTTTGTTCCCAACCTTTTGCTATAGTTTTTTGTAAGTAAGGAATTGGCTAGAAAATTCGGGCTCTAATGTAAAGTTTTCTCCGTCTTTGCATTCTGCAGCTAGATAATTCTCCTAGCACTTCAACCATGTCAACTACAAAATGGATATCCATTTAAATTTTCTAAATTCAAAATTCCATGTAATTCCTCTTATATCACTCTAGTAGTGCTCTCGGTAAATTCGTGTCGTTTGTGCATGTTTATCGTCGACGAAGTGTTTGATCAGATGTCAACATGAATGTAAATGTTACGGAGTTCGCCATAGTAATAAATAATGTCGCTTTCACGAGTCACTCTGCAACATTGATCGTAACGTTTAGCCCTGATAAATATTTTATCTGGTTTTTGATGAAGTTTTGTACAGAAGTTACAGTCTCTTCGATCATGCAAAGATACAGTATCTTACGATTTTCATCATCAATTTCTTGCAAAAATTTTGAGACAGATTACTAATGCTCCTTAAGTAATAGGACCTTGCACGACCTTCTGAATAAATAATTTATAAACAAAGTAATAAAAATAAACAGTGTTCAAGATTTCCAAAAACTGGAACATTATTCAAACTTAATAGTCACTCAGCTTCTTGAGACACCAATTTCAAGAAAACTGAAGAAAAAGCTTCTCAATGTTAATATTGAAGACCTTTAGTACTTTACTTGCATACCATTATAGAAATGAACAGAATTGGCGAATCATTCACTGTAGTGATTTTTCAACTGATATAGTAAAATTTATCACAATAATTTATATGTGTGTTTGAAAGTGTGTGTGTGTATGAGTTTGAGTAATATATATATAAGCTGAAAATAATAATAATAATATATAAGCTGAATAATATATGTATATTTTTATTAAAATCAATGAACTTGTACCAGTACTAGTGTTTTCGACCTATTTTATTGCGTATTCAATTTTGGCAAAATTGACATAGTTATATACAATGGGCAAAATTATGTAGTAGATACTATTTTGAAGGGTAGTTTATTCGAGGCCAAAAAAACAAGAAAATTTAAAACTGTCAAAGGTGGTTTCGAGTTAAAATTCGATTTTAACTTTTACTCTAACTACTTCTGAAAACTGATAAACTGGATTTGAATTTTCAATATTATTTTTTTATGTAGATGTAATTTTGAAAAAAAGTGAAAGTGTAAATGGTCATTGGGAATGATTTTATTTTCAAAGTGTATTTTAGTTAATCAATCTCAATGATCAAATTTTTCTAGGTTTGATTTATTCTTTGTATAAACAATAATAATCATACTTTTTTATTTAAATAACAATTACAGACAATACTTATATACCTACTTGAAGCATAAATTCTCTCAATGATCAAATTTACCTAGGTTTGATTTATTCTTTATATAAGCAATAATAATCATACTTTTTATTTAAATAAGAATTATAGACAATACTTATATATATACTTGAAACATAAATGGCATAATTTTAAAATACAATGTTCACATATTTATACATAAATATTTAAAACACTACGAAATAAGTTTTTTTGATTGCCTAAAATATAGCATGATAATTCCGATATCAAATTTTAGTTAAAATAATAATGATTTTTTTAAAATACCAATCATAAATATTACATATATATTATAAAGATAAATTTAAAATATGATGTTCATATTTATATATACTTTTTGGAATTTCAAAATAGGATAATATATAAGCTTTTGATTACAGTAATATTTTCATGTGCGGCAATACATTATGGTAATTCCATGCTGCATTCAAATGATTTTTATTATTCATATAATTCATATAATTCCACAAAACAATGAAAAATTAATATAATGAAAATGGGGAAAATTTTATGCATTACTAGACTAAAATTTATAACTGATGCGTAAATGCGAATAATTTTTCTCTGACATCTGGCAAATATATTGGAATGCGTCTATAAAATCCGAAAGTTTATTGCATTAAAACATTAAGTACTCATTATGTTTGAATAATAGTCTATATTCTTCGATTTTAAATTGGATTTAAGGTATGTGTTACAGTTTCAATTTAATGCTTAATTGAAGTAGTATATTCTTCACAATTGAAAGCCATTAGTGGATTAATTAATTTAATTAAATGCTTTCATAATGAATATTTGGTTGTAGTACAGTTAAATGAAGAATTACAGATGTAATGAATAATCAAATTAGCAATTAATAATTTTATTTTCACTTCGTCATAGAGAAGAATCAGTCGTGTATTGTGAATTAGTAATTATTGATTACTACATACTATTCAAAAGAATTCAATATTAGAAATAACTATATATAAAAAATGAATATATTCGGTAGAATTTAATAAAAAATAAATCATCAATTTCGAGCCCAAGCATTTACTTTGTCTATAAATTATTGTAGCAATTTAATAGCATTATTCGAAAAAAAATCTATGTTCGATTAAACTATCATCGAAATTGTGAGGTGTAAATATTAGGTTTATTATTTTTTCTTCCAAAAATAATGAATATGGTTTCATATTTTTTGTTTCTGGAAAAATGTCCGCTTTATTCCAAATATTATAAGTCAAAATTACATTATATGACTAAAAAAATTTAATGACTCAGAAATGAACTTAAATGACTTAAAGAAAACCTAAAATAAAGTCAAAATTATTTAAAAAAATATTAATATTTTTTATATATAAAAATTGTAATAAAGTTGCCTTTGAAGCAATTCGGTATAAATAAACTTAGCTTAAAAAATACTCGTGTTTTTAGTTTTTTACAATTTATTGAAATGATTGATTGAATATTGTATTCTTGATTAAAAAAATATATTAAAATAAAAATTAAACTTATATTAAATTTGTTTATATAAAAATTACAAATATAAACTGTAAACTTGAATTATTCTCTATCATGATTTATCATTCACAGCGACCTCAAGATGAAAACGGTGCATTTAACTTTCCAAGAATTCAAAGAAAAATACAAACGCAAACTGGACTCACATTCGAACCCCTCTATAGTAGAAATTACTAAACCTTATGGTACAAGAAGATTAAAACGACAATGGCCTTTAGACTTGGTCTTAGATTAGGTCTAATATAATATTATTATATTAATTGTTAAACTGAGATGATCTCATTGGAGCTCTTCTTAGGCATCGCTCTTACATTGTCATTTTAGCTCATAGGAATCTTTATGTATTTCTGATTGCTAAATAAAACGAGTTAAAAAAAAAAAAGATTTATCATAGACTAATAATAATTTTCATTGAAAAAAATTAATTCGAGAGAGTCTATAGGTTTTTTCTAGAGATTTTTAGATATTTAGGATTGTTTTAAATTATTTATGCTATGAAATAAGTGTAAAATATAAAAAAAGATAAATAATTAATTTATTAATTTCAATTTTTGATTTACTCCAACAAAAGTATTTTGAGAATTAAAAAAAAGTTATTTTATAATCAGTTCTTATAAAATTTATCATTTTGGCATACATTGGATAAAATACATATGTGTGTGCAAAATTAATTAAAGAAAGATAAATATTTAAAATATGAGTATGCAAATTTTGAAAATGGCGATGACTCAAAAAGCTTCATTACAATCAAAATTATTATAAAAAAATACTATTTTCTTTACTATTGGAAAACGGGAACTTTCTGTAATTGCTAACAAGCTAATTCTTTGACATAGATAAATATTGTACATAAAAATTGTTTCATATTTTAAATTTTGAGTGCCAACCTATTGACAAGCCCAAATTATCTAGTAGTTCTCTATAAAACAAAATATTCCAGAAACTTGACTTTGTGTCGTCAGACTCGAGGTAAAATGTTGATTTAAGGTAAAGTGCTACATAGAACTATTCATTTATATATTCCTGATAACCTTTTTTATTATTTTTATAGGACTCGCTTACTTGGAGCATTTAGCCGCCTGCAACGTTTAATTTTCATATTCTACACAATTTAACATTTTTAGTGAATTCAACTTCTTACTTATTTTTCTATGCAATTTCAAAATAACAATTCAGATTCCAATTCATTTTGATTCAATTTTTATCTTAATTTTACTAATTATTCTTTCTTCTTTTCTAGTCATCTATCTTTTTTTCTTCTACTAATAATAATACGTCTTCTTTTAATTCTCTCGCAATTTGTACTTGATAAATTGAATAATATTACGTCTTTTTCTAATTCTGCCAAAATTTAAGACTGGAATTTTTTCATATCTCTTCAATATTTACAAACTTTGTATAGTAATGTATTCAATAACATTTATATTATCATAAACTAACTCATTATTGCAGTTCAATCTTTTTAGAATGCGCCAAGAATCGAACCAACGATCTCCGACATGAAATATTTAGAAATGAGAAAATGTTTTTTTTTCAAAAATTTCAATTTAAATAACCACTGGTCGAAGACTTATTCAAAATTCTGTTCTCAAATTCACTTCTCCATGACGAGTATTCTCGTCAATCACAGCCTTCTGGTTTAGGTGTATAACAAGTATCATTTAATTTCTCCGATAATCATCGATTTTATTAAATATTGAAAAGACTTCGGCGTCATCATTCAAGATCTGCCTGCCTGTTGTCTTCTATGGATCCGCTTTACCGCAAATGTCACGGCTTGACCTTATACTGATCTAAGAATTGCCTGATTCAAACGGTATTTTATTCATTTGTTAAAGAATCAAGAATACTTGTTGTTTAGACACTCGTATTTGCACATACATTCATATTTGTTCATGGTAATTTCTATGCTTGCATACAATTATAAATAACTATATTTGCTAAATGCTTTAGAGCAAATGAACAACTCATTTGGATTTACAACATCGAATGCCTACTTTTTGATGGGAACAGTTGTCAGTTTTATCTAATAATTTTTAATTCGAGTTTTCAAGGAGATGCTTTCATTAAATTTGATGCTTAAAATACACTGATATTTATTACAAGTATTATGAATGGATGGGATATAAAAAACACAACTATATGGATAAAAATGTGGGTATGTAGTGACCGTTAGCACTCACACAGAATAAAATTAAATTATTGGTATAAATTGCGTAAATTCTCACAAGAAATATCAATATGTTTACTGTCCGGCACTAAGGGACGACTTAGTGTCCGGTGCTAAGGGACAGACATTTTCGTTCATTTGATGGCACCTACTAAAATTGGTTGAAAGATCTAATGATATTCTACCATTTTACGGATAACAATCAAGTACAACTTTTATCTTTGCATACCACTCAAATGTAAATGCATAAATATGCTAGAATTACTTCCATTGATATTTAGGTGACGCCGTGATTCTGCGCCTAAAATAGGAAAGGGTTGCACTCTCCGTGGCCGTATGCGTCACAGGCGAAGCTTGGCGCATGATTTTGTACCTGTGTGCCCCCAGTGCCCCTTTCATTTATATTTTGAAATAGAAAGATTTATACTCGCTTAAATAATACGTGTTAAATAGAGTGTCCGGTGCTTAGTACCGTCCGGCGTTACGGGACTTTTCCCTATATCATATTTTTTCTAAAATCATTATTTTGTAAAATTCCATGATACAATAATTCACCATTCTTATTAACATTTTGCTTTACAAAATTTCTAACATTTTTGTTAACACAAATAATTAAATAACATATTGGCAATAGATTGTTGTACCAAATGGTATGTTATTATTTTCTTGCAAACTTTTGTTTGTTCAATATTGTGGCTTTTTCAATAACATGCATGTTTTTCTTCAAATTTTGGATTGTCGTCAAGCGGATCTTTGTAGAAAAACAGAAGTACAATATTTTTCACAACTTTATTATATACATTTTTAATTATTTGTTTTATTTTTTCCGCAAAATTTGAAATCAATAATAATTTTTGTTGTATTACTCAATAAAAAATATTTTTGTTTTAAAATTCTGATTTATGACTACTACGAATCTTTATCCCATGTCTTAACAAAAGGTCATATTTCACTAAGAATAGACATAAAATATTAAATATTTATATATGTGATATATCACCATCCGTATTTTTCTTTTCAAATTAATTTAACAGATTTAGTGATATTAAGTATGATATTGAAATTTAATTAAATTTGTATAATAAATTATTTTCGTTTTATTTATTTTTTTTTTAATAACACGTCTCGAATAAAACAATTTAATAATTTGCATATAGCAAATTGTTTATTTTTCAAATATGCACCATGCCGACCGTGAGAATGATGAGTCTTAGAGGGCCACTCTTTCCACTAGATCAGAGGTACACAACTCTCTTAAAAGACTTTTTATAAATTAAAAGACTTATATATAAGACTTTCAAAAATCGTTTTCATTTATACATTTATATTTTGTTCACTTCCCAATAAAATGATTATTCTGAGTATATACCAAAAATTAGTTTTATTGATTCTTATAAATATTGCATCAACATCTTGATATACATAGGGGAAAGTCCCGTAACACCGGACGGCACCTAAAGCCGGACACTCTATTTAACACGTATTATTTAAGCGAGTATAAATCTTTTTATTTCAAAATACAAGCAAAAGGGGCGCGGGGGGCACCAGGTGCAGGATCACTCGACAAGACTCAACTGTGACGCACACGGCCACGGCGGGAGCAACACTTTGTTGTTTTAGGCGCCACCTAAATATGGAACTAATTCTAGTGTATTTATGCATTTATATTTTAGTGGCATTCAAAAATAAAAGTAGTATTTGATTGTTATCCGTAAAATGGTAGAATATTATTAGATATTTTTAACAATTTTAGTAGGTACCACTAAATGAACAAACATGACTGTCCTTTAGCACCGGACACTAAGTCGTCCCTTAGCGCCGGAAGTAAACATATTGATATTTCTTGTGAAAATTGTCGTAATTTATTCAAATTATTTAATTTTATTCTGTATGAGTGCTAACGGTCACTAAATACCCCCATTTTTCGTATTTTCTAGTCAAAGAATGAAAATCTTATGATGAATGTGGCATCGATGCATCGATCGATGTGGCCCAGACAAAAGGGTGGATAGTTAGTGATTTTTTTTTTTGCAAATAAGAATATTCGTCAAACACAAATGTGCAGACATTCCAGAGTGTGGAGATGGCTACATATGTGTTTAATGCTGGTTATTTTGAAATGTCCGGTACTAGGTGCCACTTTCTAAAATCATACTTTTTGTTACCAAAATTTGATTGATAGTATTAATTATTGTTTAGCAAAGATTGCGTTTTTGTTAATTTAGTTTGATTTCTAACTTTGTTATCTAACATAAGTCAGAATTTAATAAACATTTTGTAAAATATTTTTTGATTTATTTATAAATAACTTTAGGTGTCCGGCACTCGGGGACTTCCCCCTGTACAATTACCTAGACTCGTGTCGTCGGCAAAAATACTGACACAATATCCTCACGTTTTTTAGAATTAAGATTTTGTTTAATAATGAATTTAAACATTTTATAATCGGTCGACTTTAAAAGATCCATGTTTAAAAAAACTACTGTAGTGTTGATTAGTTGTCTTTATTTACGCAAATCAATCCGTTTTTTTATTCTATTGCCTTTTTATTTACTTAAGGATTTAATTACATGTAGATTTTTTTACACAGATCTGGATATGTTTATTATCATACATTTTCTTACTGTACAACGTGAATTGTACTTCATAAAAATTCATATTATATATGTATTATCTGGAAATATTCAACCCACATCCATCCATCGAGTAGCTCTGGATCTAGATCGATCACTTCACCTCTATTAGATATGCATACGATATTTTTCAAGATCGTCGACTTCCAAGTGTGGCCCTCGACAGTATGTTAAAGATTTTTCAATGCTTCGCACAATGCACAATATCCGTTACAGCAAAGTGTGCAAAATTAGCATAAAGTCCATACCGCGATGCATGACTAAACGGTTACCGGGAATCAATTGACACGGTATGCGAAAGCCCTTATACCGTAAGCGATTTTGCCAGCGATTTTATACGCGACATACCGTACTAGGTATGTACTTGGCGGGGAAACAATTTGCTTCCTATGGGGTGGAATGAGAAAATTATTGCCATGATTGTTAGTAAGTTATTGAGATGGCAAGAAATCAAAAATGATTTTTTTTCTTATCTTTACGTACCAGGATGTTCTGGAAATCAATTTGATGGATGTGTGTGCATGCATGGATTTGCCACAATTTTGGTAAAATGTATATATTTTCATTTATAATCAACTTCCCGTAGGGTAAGTTATTGTAATCCTCCAAAAATCGAAATTAATTTTTTTTGCATATCTTCACGTTTCAGAGTTTCTGAACGTTTTGACATACCTTAGAAAAATACCGTATGAGTGTATGTTTTGTGTGGATACAATTTTTCGTCCAGGATTTCCCGCGTACGGATCAACCGATTTGAATTATTTATAAAGCAAACGAGATTTGGGCAAAAACATGTCCAGTCGTTTCGGAGATACGAGGCAAAGAGTGCAGTAAATAAAAATCGAGTTTTTGATAGTACGCAGCATCCGATTTAAATTATTCAAAAAACATTCAATTCATAATGATGGGGAGAAGTTGTGATTTATTGTTTCATATACAGGTTTACCTGTTTAGAAGATAGAAGGCTAAATGTGCAAAAAATAGCAGTTTTTGAGAGAACAAAGCACCTGATTTGAATGATTTATAAAAGAGTGCGCGTAAGGTTCACACGCGATTGAAGTAAAACTTATTTGCTACTGTACAAGATGGCATTTAAATCAAAATAAATACATTATATAACAATTCTGAATAATATTTCTTAGTAATATGGTAACACTCGTTGACACATTTATTAGTGTCAACCATTATACACATTCATATAATGATAAATTATAAATTATATATTTATAATAGCATTAAAAATATGTATAATATTTAAAAACAATAATATAATTAAAGTCAAACTTCAAATATGACAGGATCGGTTTGTCATTGTAATTAGAATTTAGAAATGAACTTTAATTAGAGAAATGAAGTAATTGCTGATTAGTAGCTTCTATAATATTCGTTTTTATAATAGAAACTACGAATAATATAGAAATAATTTCTAAGGAACAAGGTAAAGTATTGAGAAACAGGGTAAAATATTAAGGACCAGGGTAAAATATTCTTCTGATTTAGGCTTTTTTCATTAAATCAAGATTTGTACTACGATGTAACTTTAAAATGTTTATTTATCTATGCCGATTGGATTGTTGATATCGGTGCGCATACACTGTTGATGCCGGTACGCATACAACGACATATCTCTATTCACATACGCGACGACTAATCACAATCGACCCGTACAGAAATGATATCATCGAGAGCGAATGACGAATCATTGGCACTTGATTTTTATCTTATCTTATCTGCCGTAACGCACTTCCGTTGCATTTGTTTGGATTTACACTCTAGTCGCGCCTAAAAAGGTTTTACTTCAAAAACCTTTGCTTGTGTTGACGAAACGATACTTTTTGGGTAAAGCAACTAAAATTTTTATTCTTATAATAATACCCATTAGATTCACTGAATATTTGGATATTAGTAATCATATGAGATAAAGAAAAATGGATTTAGTAAAGGCATTTTCAGCCTTTCAAGAAGAACATAGGAGAGCAAAAATTTTTTCGAGGTGAAAACGAGTACTAAATATATGAAAACCATATAGTAGAGTTTCCATAAAGATTTTATTAATATGTACCTATATATTTGTTATGATATTTCGAACTTTTTTAACGCTATGAAGGAAAACAATTAGTAGAGACCTAATATAAGCGATCTTTATAAAAATACTCACTCTTTTCGTAAAGATTTCAATGAACAGGAAAACGGCTATAGGTTCATCATTGACATATTGATATAAAAAATTAACAATGAATACTTTACTTATCTTCGCTTTTCCAGCTTTTTCTAGAAATCATTTAGGCATGTTGTCAACGTTTGAGAAAAATGTATATGTATATTTTCATTTATTTTATTGGTTTTGCTAAATATTAAAAAAAAAGTCTAGAGATTTATCATTGACAAATTGATATTAGTTTTTAAAAATCAATTTTTTTACTTAGCCAGGATGTTCTAGAAAACATTTTGGCATTGTCAAAAATTATAGATTTTTGAGAATGACGTATTATAATACACTTTTCTTCAAAAAGTTTTGGGTTTCCAATAATTCAACAGCTAACAATAAGTATGTAGCCAATAAAATAAGTTATTAGATAACATATATAATTTTTAATCATGAGTATACGTTTTTTACAAAATTCTAGAATATATATAGTTTTTTATATAATTAAAATGTATGAAATTTACTCTGAGAAATTAATTTCACTAATTTAAGAACTTTTGAATGTATTAAACTTGTGACATTTTTCTTAACATTGTGAGACTAATATATCATGAAATGACAATTTCATAGTCAAAGATGAATAAGTAACATACACATATATATTTTTTTTATATGTTACATAAATTATAATAACATCTATCGATTTTAATTTTTGTACTCATAATTTCAATTAGTCTCATATCCAATACTGTGGTTGAAAAACGTTAAATACATATCTCAACAATTAATAAATTTAAAAAAAAAAATTATAAAACACATAACAAATTTAAATATTCAAACCAATAGATGTTTTGCAAAATTTATTTTTTATTCATTAATACATTTTAATAATCATATATGTATTTTCAATTAATAAATAGTTTACATATGAATCATAAAATGGAATATTATATTAAATTACAAGTAATCAATTATATATTGCAAATTAAAAACAATAAAATACGTTTTAATATTTTCGTTTTATAATAAAATCAATTTTATATTGTATTCCAACTTTACGTCCGACGGTTTCATTTGATAACGCACATACAATTCACATTTGCAACTGGAAATGCATTTATTCAACAGGCAACGAAGTTTTTTATAAATATTTTTGGATTATATAGAATTGTATCCAACATTCAAGTTTAAAGAGAAAACATAAAAATACCATAAAAGTTAATAAATTAAACTGAAAGCTGATACATAGATTTGTGATTTTAGTGTCGATAATTTAAAACCAATTTGCTGATATAGGTCTATAAAATATGCAAAACACGTTAAATGGACACTCCATTAATTAAAATTCCAGTTAAAAACTTTAAAATCATCCATTTATCTCGGTATGGCGTAAAGTGTAAAATATGCTGTTATAAAAAAGTACTAAAATGGGTATATAAACAACAAACTGAATAATAATGATATTAATTAATTCACTTATTTTTTATGAACTTGCCATACTGCCAATGTACCTGCTAAAATTGATAAAAAGTCATAGCGATTACTTGAATGAAGTAAATTTAATTTAAGATCTTTATGTGCAAGATTGAATTAACATGTTATTATTTATAAGAAATTGTTTATAAGAAAATAGTTAAGTTTGTATTATTATCATTAAAATACTTTTGATATTATTTATAACGAATGGAAAAACAACTATTGAGTTGTTTTTTACATGTAAATATAGTATACAATGTCCCTATTATGACTGACAATTGTAAATTCCACAAATTTACTAAATGTTCTTAACTGGACAGTTGTAAATATAATAGTGATTAAAAAAATGTGCCAGATCATTACTTGAAGTAATATTTATATGTAAAATTCATATGAGAGATTTGAAATAAGATGGAACCCAAAGATCCAATTTGACTTTTGAGCAATTATATTGTGAAAACCAAACCAATTATATTGTGGAAATCAGGTGATCCTCGTGAATTTGAGAGAAACAAATAGTCATGGCATTTTGTAAAGTTTTATAATCAACAAAATTCAATACATATTTTTATACATGGAAATATATTTTTATATATTTAATTATTTCCATAATATCACAACAAATAGCAAATATCAAACTAACAACTATCTGACTATGTTTAGTAAAAATCCCAGTTAATTCGTTATTGTAAAAATGTATTTTTTCTGTTGTTTTTTAAAAATTTGTCACATGTTACTTTTTATCCCATAGGCGGGGTAAAATGGAACGGCCTAGAGACAAACAGGTTCAATGATTTATTTTCAATTTTACGAAATAATTGCAACATTATTTAACCAATGCAAAATATATTTTTATCGGTACATTTTTTACAGATATAACACTGTATATAACCTTGATCTGGTATTTCATAAGTAATATTTATGAACAGGGTTGGGATAACTACTTATTCAATTTATTTCTTGTAAAATTGTTGTTTCAACTTAATTTTCTTTTCCATTTACTATTTTCTATTGTTTACAGCTTTGACAGGGTAAAGGTTCAGTTGGTCCTTTATGCCCCACACACGTGTAAGCTTTTATAGAGGTTTTTAAAAAAAAAGCGGTTGAATCTAACTTGAAATTAGCTATACATCTTATAAAACACTCAAAGAAGGTATACCTTAAAATTTTAATAAGGTTTCGTAAACTAACAGTGCTCACAACCAATAAATCAAATAACGAAAGAAAATACTTTTGTTATGTATTTTCAAACATTGCCGTTTATTTCCCAATAAGATCTCTTGTAAGAATCAAGGTAGCTGGTTATACATCTTTCTTCCTCTACTTTCAAATATTTTTGTTAAAAAATTCTTAAATTCACTTGTTTTTGTGATATCATTGGTGGATCTTTTTACACGCGGACCTTCAAGTCTTGCTCTAACCTATATTAATTGTCGAACTATGTAATTTTATTCTTCAACATGATCTTTTGATGTATCTACTGTGGTTATCGTGTTTTTCCGATAAATATATGTGTTTTATGCACTGAAAAAGAGTCGAATTGGGGTTCGAAACGTATGCATGACTATAATTTTGTTTTAAAGCAAATATTTTAGTTCTTTTTTCTATTACCAGGCCTGCACAAAATACTGACCTGATCCATTATGGGATGATTCTAATCATATTATATTGGAATTCATTTTGATTTTGATATTGCTAGCAAAGATTCCTAAAAAATTCATGTTTCATAGGGTGAAATACTACAAGATTGAAGTTTTGGAAATTTAATATATTCCAATACGTTTTTAGTTATCTGTTTTTTTGTATGGTTTATGTACAAAGTCAAATCAAACTAGTTGTAAGAAATTCATGTAACTTGCCTTCAGGTGAAACGCTATTTATAACTACTTATTTCATACAGTCATAGCCTTAAAATATTATGGACAACTTGGCATTTCAGGATATATTTTGTGTTTTTTTTAATTTTAATTTAAATAGCAAATGGTCACTTGATCAATAGGCATACTTGACAATATATAAAATTCTGTGGCTTTTCCCTGACGACTATATTCGTCAATCATAGTTATTGTTTATTTTTTGACTTTGTATACAAGTACATTAGTTATGTACATTTTATAATAAGGCAACTTTACAATTTTATTTCATTAAGTTAGTTAAATTAGACTAATGTGAATCACCAACTGTATATCAATACATAGTATAGTATACTCAATAGTATATTCTTCACGATTTTACAATGACAGGAGTTTTATATGTATCTATAGCACGAACAAATGTATCTGCAAATAATTCAACTCCCCTGGAATGTCGATCCGTTCCTTTTAAATCTTTCATCTCTTCATCCCCTAATATACATATGACGTTCGATCTTATATCTTATTTATTTCAAGTAACTTGTATAATATTGTATTCGAAATTCCGCCAACCTAATTTGATTTTGTTCCGGTCACGGCCGTCAAGATTGAATTCTGAGTTCCGGCATCCCCTTCGGAGTTTTTTCTTCGCCTCGGGGTGAATTTATTTAAAAGTTATTATTTCTATATTGATACAAAAAAGTTCGATTTCATCCCTTCGAGTAAACGATCGTGGCTGATCGAGAAACAGGGACCGAATTGGTCAAAGGGGAGTAAGATTATTATTAAGATTTGGAGGTTTTAAGAAGAAAATTATGGAATTTGCAAACCGTTTTTTAGTTGAAAATACCAGTTTTCAATTGATGAATTAAAATTAAATCATAAAAAATCGCAAATGTACCAATATGCAACAGATTGCTGAAAAACTGTTGCCAATCGATCTGATCTTCATTTCATTATTATAAAAATATTTACAACTTTATATGAAAAAAATATGCATAAACAACAATTAATTATTTGTTTTTAAAGTTATTTAATCCTGGTCAATTATTATTTATTTTTAAAGTTACTTAATCCTGGTCAATTATTATTTATTTGTTCTATGAATTTGCATAAAAAATTATTGTTAATAAAATTTAAGAGTAGCTGATTTCAGTCAGAATTTCTACTAATCACTTGAAATTTCCTGTTAATTTTTTTTGTTCGAATTATTTCAGCAAATAGAATTTTTTTTATAAAGATTTGAAACTGATCAAAACCGATTTTTTTGAAAAACATACTGTTAGGAAACCGGTTTTCTAAAATGTCGGTTTTTGTATAAACCCTAATTATTAGCAAATATTTATATTCAACTATGTAACTAAAACATTTCCTGCTATCTCTAATATTTCTAAATAAAATCGGGTGCATAAAAAACATAATCCATTCTTTTAAAAGTTTCTTAAATTCTGTTCCCACCAAACTTATTAGTAACTACTCTCATAAAATGTTGGATTTTTGTTGAATATTTTAACAGAAAACCTGACGATGAAACGTATTTATTTTCTATACGTTGCATCTACAAAAAACTTATGCTTTTTTAACTTTGCGTATGGTAAGTTGTAGTAATGGGCCAAAAATCGAAAATGAAAACTTTTGCATATCTTTACGTTTCAGAGGTTTCTGAACATTTTGGCATACCTCAGAAAAAATTGATGTGTATGTGTGTATGTGGAGCCCATTTTTATCGACGATTTTGGGCGTGTGGATGCACCAATTTGAAAAATTCAAAAGCAATCGATTCTTATTGACAGAGAGATGGGCTGATTAGTTTTTGGCAAAGGCAGATCCAGCAGCTTCAGAGATATGGATTAAAAGGTGTTAAAAATGTCAGTTTTTAAGAGAACGTATCAACCGATTTCAATGATCCAAAAAACATTCGATTACTAATGATGGGGAGAAGTGGCGGTTAGATTTTGGCAGAATTCCAGCCGTTTCGGAGATACAGAGCTAAATGTACAAAAAATGGCAGTTTTTGAGAGAAATAAGCATCCGATTTGAATGATTTAAAAAACGTTCTGCTTGTGTTAGCAAAACAATTTGGGTTTATTTTTTTTATTTTAATTTTTTTTTCCAAACATGTTTTTTTGTATGTCGAAAATTATTCAGTTTTTAAATAATTTTAATTCTGGCTAAAGTTTTAAAGCTCACTTATATACTTTAAATAAATAATTTTAATTTTGTAATTTATTTTATTTAGTTCTTATAAATATTAAACAATGATACAGTACTTATACTAACAATTCATTGGAAAACATTTAATATTCCTCAATCAGGTACGGTACTGGAAATTCCAGCAATTTGCCTCAAGGCACGATGCCATACACTACTAGTTATTTTTTATATTAAATGGTTAGGAGTTAAACATAAATCAATTTATGGAAAAATTCATAATTTTTGTATTAAATACTATATAACTATATTGTGTAGCACTGTCCAAGGGCAGATTCGTGAGCTGGGTTAATCTATAACTCGATTAGGGGAAGAATAGTGTGAGACTTTTCCTATTGCCATTTTACACCGCAGTGCTTGAAATGGGATTTTTTCAATTTGAAACATGTTCTATATCTATATTTTCAAATGAAAATGGATATCGCTGCTGCACCATGTCAGGTTATCCAGAGCGGGCTTCGAACTCACGACTCCGTCCACACGAGTCCGTGGGCTTAATCGTGGATAAATATCCACGTGTTTTTTGAGGTAACATTGTGTAGGAATGATTTTTATTCAGTTATAAATCACTATCGATCCACCAATAACATAAATAATTCATCATCTCTAATCCATCGACTAGTTCCAACGAGTGGTACGTCAAAACATTTCATCACTTTAATAAAACCAAATAAGATTCTACATAAACGATTCATCATTAGCATAAATTACTCGTAGAAGATTAAAACTGAATGTTTTTTATGGAAATTATTTAAGGAAGTAGTCTCATCACATGCATATTCCGATTAATACCAGCTAATTTAAAATTCAAAATCATGCTGTCCGCTCAAAAAGTTGGTATGAAGTTTTAAATTTATATGAGATGATTTATTAATTTTTTTGTACCTGTCGAGGTAAATGACTGCGCGCTGTTACCGGCTAAGCGCTCTTCATTAGCCTTAATCTGCTCATGTGTCAGACTGAATTACTAGCCGGCTTTAACTCTACGGATAATGGATATAAATCAGCATTTGATATCGTATGCGAATAAAAATTTATATGCAAATATAACAGATTTGTTTTGTTAGTTATTGAGTTAATATATGGCGAAATGCTACTTAAAATTTTATATATTTGTTAAGGGAGTTCGTATAAATTCTGCGTCTGGCTGGTGATGTGTGGCATTGTACTTGAAGATGATTTTCTAGAACTTTTTTTTGACTTCCCACAAGATAAGTTATAATAATTGCAAAAGTAGTGGTGCTTTGCATTGTGCCCTAAGGCTAATTGCCGGAACTTTCCGTACCAGTATTGAATATTTCAGCAAGAAAAATTAATAATCAATAAATATTGACCAATGATTAATAACAATTGTTTTAAATATTTTCAAATAGATAATTATAATTACTATATATTTTTTCTTTCATATAATATACAATGACGATCTTATCGCTCAAAACTTAAAAATTGATACCACTAATGGTTAAGAACAGATGCCAAAATGAATCCATCTGAGGATGTATTTCTTATGATTACAATAACGCGTTTGAAATGTATATATTTTTAAACTGAATTGTAAATTTAAAATTTTTATTCAAAGTTTGAAACTTTATATATTTAAAAAAAATCTGTAAATTTTGAATTTTGTTTGAACTTTGAACTTTAAAAATTAAAAATCTTGGTACGGAACCCAAAAAAAGGTAACAAAATTAGTACTCATGTTTAAAATCCCTATAAAATATCTGATAATTTGATGAGCATATGTCCAATGATCATTTTAGATTGCCAAATATCATTTTTTTACATTTTTCTTTGTATCTCCGAAACCGCTGGACCAGCCTTCGCAAAAATTTAATTAATTCTCCATTTCGCCAATACAAGTAAAATGAATCATGCAAATCGGGCGCTTCAAAAACTGAATTACCATTATTGGCTCTTTTTGTCTCGTATATTCGATACGGCTAGAACTACGCCTAGAACTAATCAGCACGTCTCCCCATCACTAAGAATCGAATGTTTTTGAATCATTCAAATCGGTTGATCTATGCGCTCGGAATCATGGACGAACACACACACACACACATATGCAAAAATATTAATTAATTATTTTTTTGTGATTACTATAAATTACCCTACCCCTAAAAGTGAATGAAATTTATACATATCTTTACCTTTCCAAGGTTTTTAAACGATCTAACTTTTTCGATTAGGTTGATGTCGCGGTATTTCAAATAAGTCAAAAATGGCTATGCGCTATTTAAAATTCAACATACATATTTGTTTTTAAGATGATTAAGATGTTTTTTTTTCTTGCTTTCAATGGATTTATGAAAATCAAGATTATATCTTCAAACTATTGATTACAGATGATTTGATAAATTTAAATCTATATCTATTGAACAATATAAAATAATAATTTTATTAACTCCTGTACAAAACAATTATAATTCAATTGATAAATTTAAATGAAATTAAAATTTCTAACATCAGTTTAAGTTTGGTTGAAAATCACAAATTTAGTAACATTGATTGAATAAATAAAAAAAAAACTTATTTTGGTCATCTAGCATTTGGCCTCCGTGATAAAGGAGCCTTTTTGGCCTTGCAACCGCAAGTTTTCAGGTTCGATTTAAACTTCAGACAGCCTGGTATCTGGTAGTAGTGATATCTTTTGCAGCTTAAAATATGATGCAAAGTGAAAATAGCTTATGGAACAACGAATTATAATATAAGATAACAAAGAAATAAAGCACAATTAGAAAACCTTTGTGTTGTCTTTAGCCTACAGAACACATAGGTTAGTTCTAATCGTAGGCCCATATACATATATGTATATTGTATATATATATATACATATATATATATATATATATGTATATATATACAATATACATATATGTATATGGGCCTACGATTAGAACTACGATATATATATATATATATATATATATATATATTCTTGAATGCGTTTTAATTGTGCTAATAGTTTTTGTAAACAGGTAAACTCAAATACGGCCAAAACTTTCTAATAACATAATCGAAGATTAATCAAACATCTTAAAATACGATTAATGAAGTTTTTCAACAATTTTTTTACCAATTGCATACGATTATGCGGACACAATAAGAGAAAGTTCTTATAAATGTACATAAAAGTGTAGAAAAATTCAAAGCAAACATCTCATATGATTAATTACATCCGCATCTTCACAAAGAACACACAAGTACTCTCCCGATACGTCTCGGATGATGTTTCTATAATAATTGAATGGCATTAATTAAGTCCGTATTTGAATTAATACACCGACATAAATTAGAATAAAAAACGATTCCAGTATGAAAGTTTATTTGCGGTTTATAGTTTTACTTTTCTTGTTGCCTTTGCAATGGATAGAAATTATACTTTCCTTGAATTGTTGGAGAAAAAAGTCGTGGCGTTGATATGCATGCGGTTTATGGCATTAATGGTTTTGCCGTTATTTAGATGGTGGCGTTGGTTATCTTATATCAAAAACAGTTGAAACTTTTTAATTTGGATTTAACATTCTCCAATTGTAATTCCAGACACAAACTAATTGAAGCGTGTACATATACGTTGTACAACTTTTTCAATACAATTTTAGACTTCGGATTTAAGCACAATCCATTTATTTTCTATTTGATTCATTTATTAATTTATTATATATAAATTAACTTGTTTTTATTTATAGATTCGACTACAGATATATATATATATATATAATACAAATGTATGGAGACAATTGTGATTATATTATGTACATTGTTAGATCTAATTTTTTATTTTCAATACTAAAGAAAATTTACGAGATAATAGTTACATTATCCAACTAGTATAAATTTTAAGAACAATTTTACAAAAGTAACACTGTACTTAAATATCTTCGAACTGGTTTTTCATAAGAAATATTCATCAGCAGAGTTGGAATAACTATTAACTAAATATATTTCACCTAAATCTGCATTTTTTAACTTCATTTATTTTGTATTTACTATTTTCCTATTGTTTACACATTAGAAAGGGTAAAAATACAGTTGTTTTCTTCTCCAACTACTCAACCAGATGTCATCTGTTATGGAGATCATATAAACAAATCTGTTGACTAACTTAGAAATAACAATACATAACTTATACAACAAAACATATACTTATAATTATATTAAACTAAGCAATAGTGCTCACAACAAACTAACATCGAAAGAAAATACTTCTGTTATGGAATCTAAAATTTAAAAAAATATTAAGATAATAGCTGGTATATCTTTTGCCCTCTATATTCAAAGTTTTTGTTTCTGAGATATTTTTAGAGAAATATTTCAGATAAACTGAAACATATTGAAATTGATCATTTCAGAAATTGCTTCAGAAAAGGTAAAATTGATTCGTATAAATGAGACAAGTTTCATATATAATAATATCACATCGGATTGAACTTGAATCAATACTAATTTATGATAATACGCTATTATATACATTTATGTTAATATGGAATCCTGTAATTATTTGCAGCCGAAAAAAAACATTTTTTCTAGCATTACAAAGCAAATAAACTATATAATTACAATACAATACATACTTAATAAAGTAGGAATTATCATATTTCAATTATAACATAAATGGCTTTATTCAGCTTATTTATTCTACAATTTTAATAATTTGTAAGTGGCTAGTTTTTTTAAATAATTATTGTAACCAATATATATATATAAATAAATAAATAATAAATATCAATATATTCTTTATAGAAATTTGGCAAAATATTTAAAAAACACAATTTTAATTAAAAAACAATAATTTAAAGAAATAAATTTGGCTCATTAAGCTTGTATAGTAAGATTATAATATGAAGTTAGGCAGGATTATATTCAAGATTTGTACAGATGGTGAAAACATTATAATAGATCTTCTTTTCCTCAAAATAATATATCCCGAATTACTTATAACAATAAGTGAAAAAATAACATATCTCTCCTTGACAATTCGAACATCAAATAACTGACTGCAATAAAATATTTATCGTATTTGCGTGTACATCAGGATGACATATTTTTATATAGTCGGTGGGCCCATAAATTTTCGGAAGAGGCTGCTTTCTAGATTAGCACCTAAGAATTTTCTGTTTTATGGGGATATGAACCTTTGTCAAAACGCAACGTGATGGATGATGCTTTTCTTAAAAAATGATTCCCTTGCTCGTCTATATGACATCCAGATAGTTTGATCAGTGATTGTTAAAGGATATATCAACTAGAAAGTGAATTACTTTTTATTGTTTTAGATTTGGAAAGGAAATATAACTTAACAGTTATATACTCTTGTGATCGCACTTCCTATTAATCACGTTGCTTCTTTAGAAGGCAACCTAATGACCCCATGATAGGATGACCTATATGTATTTGATGTATTTATTTAATTTTTTTTAAATTCTGGTTTGAATGTAAAATACACCACTAAAATTAGAAAAACCGTATAAAATATATATAAGATGTAGATCGATACCATTAGGCTGCCTTCAAAACTGCCTGCTTCCATATACGGAATATCTATAAATGTTTTTTTAATTCATAAATCCAAGTCATATACTTTGAATACAGGTTTCAAAAAGAGTGAAAAGTTGAAGGATATTTGGTTTATGTGTCAAATCGCCGTGAACTGGAGAAAAGAAGAAGGAGTCTTCTTCACAATGTGTATTAAATCGTATTGTTTTCGTTTTATTTCCTTGGGAGAAGACGTTCTATGAGAGCGAATTCTCGATGCGACAGACATTCATCATCAGAACAATGCCGAGCCATAAATAGAAACATATATAAATAAATAATCAGCTTGGACGGGTACGGATCCGGGTTCGAAAATATTTGGCTAAGTGAAAAAAATGAAAAATAAACAATATTGAATAGTACAACTATATTTTTGATCAGCGATATTTTTGCACAACTCAGCGTATAGCAAATTACTTATAACTTGTGCAAATTTCTGAAACTTTTCTTATACCAAATCTTGGGATAGATATAATTATCTTTGTTTACAAATTGAAAGAAGTGTTAAATGATATTAAAAGTTTATAACATTTTTCAACATATTTTATAGTTATGGAATTTCTAATAACCTTTAAAAATTAAATTTTATTTATTCTTTTTAAACAATCATGAAGCAAACACTTCAATCATCATTTGCTTGATAATAATTTTATTTACTGATTGACTGAGTTTGTATAAAATTGATTCTATGACTAGTACAATAATTTAAAATTTTCATTTATTACTCTACATTGCACAGCCTAAAATTGAAATCAATAAAAACAATATAAATATTGTCACAATAGCCAGCTGAAAATGAATATCGTGAGTATGTATTTCAAATATTTTTAAAAAAATTATACTTTTTTCTCATTCGAAAGCGAAACCAAAATGTTGTAAATGAATCTATTATCATTATTAAATTTCCTAAAAATATTAGTATAGAATTTTCAGAAATAACAAACATGTGATAATAAAATAGGTAAATGAATCAAATTTTGAATATATTGGAGAACAGAAAACACTTCCTTACAAGCCATGTGCAAAAACAAATTACAGTTAGAATTGGAATCTATTCTAAAAGTCCTAAATGAACAAATCTTCCAAAAATAATTCAAATAAGTTGCAAAAGAGAGTGGATGATATATGTCAATAATTTGTAAATAGGGTAGGCTGGGGTACAAAGGTCCAATTTGACTTTAAGTTATCAACTTATCTAATCTAAAACAACTATCGTACCATGTTCTGTAAAATTTTCAATTAATTCTTAATTCTAGAAATGTGTTTTTTACAATTTTCTGAAATTTGTCATATTTAACTCATCTGGAACAGACTGGGTGTAAACAGTTCCAATGTCTTATATTTAATTTCAAAGAATTTTTTCGAAATAATAATTACAATATACAAACAATGCAAAATACAAATTATATGGGCATATTTTTAGCAAAGATAACACTCTTGTATATAAACTTGATCTGGCAAAAATATTCATCAGCAAAGTTGGAATAACTTTTAATTTAATTTATTTATTGTAAAATTGTATTTTTAAATTAATTTATCTGCACTGTGATATATACGCATTTTTGTGTTGTAGGTCATGAATTTAACCAATAATCTATGAAAATTAAACTGAAAGTGGTTGCCAGTTGTATCAAACACAAGAGTTTGAAAAACAGATCTATTTCAGATTACATTTGATTTTTTCAAGTGTATACTTCAGTTTCTAATTTATTGATTTTTTTAAACAGAAAGTCTTGTTAGTTATTATTATAAAAATTAGGCAAGTTGTTAAAAAACCAAGGCGTGAGCAATATTCGGGTCGTTTTTTTTATTTTAACTGTAGTTTTTTATTTTATTAGTTAAAGTTTGAAATTAGTTACTTGAGAGAAGTCTTTAAGTAAAATTTTCTGTTGAATAATATTGGACTTTATTTACTAATTTTACCCTAATTACAAACATTTTTATTTCTGTTTAAAAGATATAACAAAAGTATTTTTTTATTCAAGGATAACAAAGAATCGTAATACTTTATAAAACCTCTTTAAAAGCATTTAATAAATCACAAATAACAATTGTCAATTGACTCTACGATTCATTTTTAATTGAATCCAAGTTAATGTAGATTTTACATCAAAGACATACGAGTATATACGAATTAGAGAGAGCTTTCACAAAGATTGAAAAAAAATTGTTTTTGATTGGAATTATTTTTTATTTTGAGTATTATCTGCATAAGGCTCCGAGATTAAAAAATTGATTCTCATTAATTTGCATTTCATTTTTCAATTACACTTCTTCTTGTTAGTTTTCCATCAAAGCGTATCATATTTCCTTTCTTTGCATACTTTAAATACATTTTATAAGCGATTTTGCAAATTCCTCTTAATGGAAAATTCGCCAAGAAAGCTTTGCTATCAAAATTTATAATTAATATGCCATCGCGTACTTCGTCCGAGGCAACTACAGTGCATTCTCCTTCTTTTTTTGCCGATCTTTTTACATCCGACGAATATTGTTCCACGTTACGAAGAAACTGTTATAATAATAAAAGTAAGGCTACATAAATCATACGACGGACTCACTCTGGCTATTATGATAATTAATTTTAAATTCGTATTAATTGCAACAGCACGGTTTAACAGAAATAATAAAAAAGATCCTGTAGAATGTCTTGACGTAAATTTATGTCTAGTCGAATTGAATTAGCGAAGGCGATAAAACGCACCTACCGCTTGCTTTTCGAATAAATTTAAATTAAAATAAGTGGCGCGAAAAAATATTCCGACACCTTTATATTATGCTTTTGTAAATATAAAATTCTCATGTGTATGCTATTTTTATTTTTTCGTTTAATTGCAAACAAGTTTGGAAGTAGTGATTTATCGACTAAGTTTGTTACCCACGAATGCTGTAATGAATTGCGTTAATATAAATTGAAATACTGATATATACACACACATATATATATATATATATATATATATATCGAGTAGGGCGGGACGGCGGGTCACAAAGGTCCGATTTGACTCTGAGCAATTATACTGTGAAAACCAAACCAATTACAACACACATAAATAACCTGTAGATTTGACAACATACAAATAACACATAAAACAAACAACTATCTGACTATGTTCAGTAAAATTCCCCACTAATTAATCAGTGTAAAAATGTGTTTTTTGCCGTTTTCCAAAAATGTGTAACCGGGTTATTTTTACTACATAGGCATAGAAATTAGAACAGCCACTAGATACAATGCTTATTTTTAATTTTGAAGGAATTTTACGAAATAAAGGCTAAATTATATAACAAATGCAAAATAAAAACTTGATAGGCTATTTTCACAAAGATAGCACTGCATATAACATTGATTTTGTATATATTCAGAAATGTGTATATATTAGCAGAGTTGGCAATAATTAAAACGGTATGACGTATGACGGGCACAAAGGTCCAATTTGAATTTAAAAAATTATATTGTGCAAATCAAACCAATTATATATGATAACAAATAACACATATCAAACAAACAACTATCTGACTCTGTTCAGTAGAACTTCCAGCTAATTTATCATTTTAGAAATGAGTTTATTTTGCTGTTTTTCAAAAATTTTTCACCTACTCCTTTTCACCTTATAGGCGGGGTAATATGGTACGGCCATTTGGCACCAAGTCCAATGTCTTATTTTTAATTTTAAAAGAAGTTTACGATGTTTTTTAACATTTTTAATTACAATCTGTCACACTTAGGACATTCAGTACATTATTTAACCCATGCAAAATATAAATTTTATGGGTACATTTTTTACAGAGATAACACTATGAATAACCCTGATCTGGTATTTTGTCAGAAATATTCATCATCAGGGTTAGAAAACCTGTTTCTTTGTCAAATAGCTTATAATTGCTATTTTATATTTTTACAGCTTGCCCAGGGTCAAGGTTCAGTGGGTCTCTTTACCCTACCCAGATGAAAGCTTTTATAGAAGTTATGTGAAAAAACTATCAAATCTGACTTAAAATCAACAAGACATCTTATAAAACAATTGATAACGTATACTTTAACATTATATTAAAGTTTTATAAACCACACAACATTGTTCACAACCCAAAAAACTAACAACGAAAGAAAATACTTTTGTTATGCATTTTCAAACCTCCCCGTTTTTCTCTTGATAGCAACGTCGTAAGAACCAAGATTATGATTAATTACACAACATTTTTCCTATACTTTCAAATATTGTCTTTAAAAACTTCTTAATTTTACTTGTTATTGGAATATCGGTGGTGGACTTTTTTACCCGCGGACCTATAATCTTTGCTCTACCATAATCTAAAATGTAGTCAGTATGTATATCTAAAAGATATATTTTTATAAAATCATAATTGATTCAAAATATGTTAATATGTTGAAAGTATAAAGATTCATATTGTATTAATATTAAATAACAAACTATCCATAAGATAATTTCAGAATAAATTTAAATAATACAGGGAAATAATTCAAATCGAATTTAAAGATTTTCTTTTTTTCATAAGATTTAGCACCATGCCTAATATTTTTAATAAGTTTATTTTGAAATTTAAAGTTTTATCAAATTAGTAGGTATGCATTGAGCTAACTCGAAGGTGTGAAGCCATCGTTATCCATCAGTTTTTTAACACCACCTAAAAGTTTATAAAAATCCTTCTTTCATTAGATAAAACTATAAATTTTTCATCTACTAAGGTTTTTGCACCAACAAATTTTATATTCTCTACCAAGTCATAATAAAGTTATAACTCTAATTCAAAAGTTTCTTCTATTATTCCATTGCCACATTAATTCGTTTGCGGTGGCCGCCGAGAATATTAAAAGAATCTCAGTTGTAAAGAAACAAGATCTATTAAAATCATAGATTGCAAGAACATTATATTCATTTTGATTGCATTTTTTAAAAAAAACTTGCAATTTCTGTCCAAGCATTGAAAATTGATTGTGACTTCTTGCATGAGATTTTAATGCTACAGTAATTATAAAGTTAAAAAAGAAAATTGTAAAAATGGATATTCATTTGCCATTGATGAATGCACATAGGGTAGAGCGGGGCGTAAAGGTCTGCGGGTAAAAAAGTCACTATTTGAAAGTAGAGGGAAAAATATGTTTTGATCTTATGACTTTGCCATCAGGAGATAAACAGATGATTGAAAATCCATAACAAGAGTTTTTTATTTCGTTTTTTTTTTTTTGGTTGTGAGCACTGTTGTTTAGTTCACGAGACCTTGATATAATTTTGTTTAATTATTTGGTAAGATGTAATCCTAATTTTAAACTAGACCCAACAGTTTTTTGTGAGTAGAGTAAAAGATCCAACTGAATATTCACCCTGACAAAGGTGTAAAACAATAAAAAAATAGTAAATAAAAAAGTAAAGTAAGTTTAAAAAACAATTTACATGATATAAATTAAATAAATAGTTATTCCAACTCTACTGATGAATATTTCTGACAAAATACCAGATCAAGTTTATATACAGTAATAAGATATTTGACGAGTTTGCCGTCCCATTTTACCTCACCTATGTGAAAGGACTAGATGACAAATTTTCGAGGTAAAGTGGACCAGGTGACACATTTAAAAACAGCAAAAGAAACACATTTTTACAATTATGAATTTACTCGGAATTTTACTGAACATGGTCAGATAGTTATCTGTTTGATATGTGTTATTTGTTGTGATATGATTGGTTCAGCTTTCACAATATAATTGCTCAAATTCAAATTGAACCTTTGTACTACACTCTACCCTGTTCATACATACATATTCACAACTCCTCCTTGCTATCGTATATAATTTTCTCAAGGATTTCATTCGGAATCCAATAATTTTTTATTGCTAAAATGACATTTAGGAAATTATTGATTAATTCAGTTTCATATTTTACATTTAATAACGATTATATAACTCAAGGTAAACTAATATCAATTCACACAGTATCTTAGATCATTAACTTATTGTATCTTGTAAAAATGTATTTGTCTTCTATATCATGCCTTATGATTTTCCTTATTATGTTTATATTAATATTTCCCACCTTCCTTACAGACTTCTGTAAGGTTTAAATATCATTTGAACGTAGTATAAACGAAGAAATAAACGTAGTTTATTTATATATAAATAATAGATCTATAATATTTTTTTTATTTAGTCAATATTATCATATACAAGAATCAGAATTATTGATAGAACCTTGTAAGTTATTAGGCTAAATTACATGTAAATATATAAATAATTAATGAAGAAGATAAAAAGAAGGAAAATATAAAAAACTAATAATTAAAAAAATAACAAATAAAAATTTAAAATCAAATGAGGAAAATAAATTGATAAAATATAAAAACAAATGGAAGTAATTGCTTCAAAAAGCAATTGGCTATGGAATACATTTTTTTTAATAAACTTGTTGAGTCTTATAGGCGGTAGATTTTTAAATAACATTTAATTTACTATATATATATATATATATATATATATATATATAAATGTGATGTAAATTTATTAATCTACTTATTATAATAATTTATATTGATTTCTAAATTGCATAAGCTTAGACATAAGTATGTCATATTAGAACTGGGATGAACACGTAAATCTATAAAGTATTGGAGATTAATCAAATTAATCAGTTAAAAATTTTAACTGTATTTTAACTTAAAATACATGATATTTTCAAAATATTGTGTTCAAAATATTTAACTCAATTATAGTTGATTCAAAAAGAAATTCAAAAGAAAAAGTTCCACCTTTTACTGAGAAAGTTTTTCCAAACTTTACCGATGGAGTTTCAGGGAAACCTTTAACGTACATAAAGAGGTCGTAAAATCGCGCAAGTACAAAATAAGAAAATGATTGTTTTTGTATTTTCTACATAAATTTGTTCGGTTTTACGAGATCATAAACAGTGTGCACGTGAAGTCAGCTCGTGAACTCAATTGACATAAATTCGTTCACAGCTCGTTTACCTATTCAAATAATCAATTTGGTGCACAACTCGTTTATGGTGAACCAATTATTTTGTTCCAATTTATAAAGGAGACATAAAACTCAAATGCCGGAAATATAGAGAAACAGGTGCAGTCAAATATAATTTATGGCAGCAAATATAAACCCTTATGCTTAATTGGTAACAGATTACTTTCTGAAGGCTCAGTATGGAAGTAGTATTTTTCAGTGGTTTAATATTGGAAAATAAAAAAGAAAGAACGAATTGCTTTTGTTCCTACGCTAATATCCTGGTTATTCAAGAGTTACAATGAAAACATACTACAACATGTATAATTGAACAATTCATATTAATAATTAAACAATTATAAGTTCATCCTACTTCTTCTTTCATCACTTACATATTCCTGGTTCAATATGGAGACCAATACAAATTACTATGAAAATTAAGCAATACTTTACCTCTATATTTTATGTTATATTTAATATATTTTAGTTTATATATTTTATTTATATGTAGTTCTAAACTAAAGTCATTTAAAATTCAAATTTGATTATGTAATGCGGCACGCATTTTTTAAAAATGAGATAATTATAATAGTAATATATGTATTGATACTAATCATGATGTATACCGATTATAATAATTTATACATTTTTATTACTAAGTTATTCTAATTTATAGGTTTCTATACGTTTATGAATATTTATATATGATATCAAAGAGATTCTACATTTATGATGCAATATTCGGAAAAATATATCTGAAGAAATAAATAAAATATAAAACTGCAAAATCGGTTAAAACTTTATTAAATACATAAGAAAAATACTTAGCAAAGTGCAAAATCGGTTAAAACTTTAATAAATACACAAGAAAAATAATTGGAAAATTGCAAAATCGGTTAATACTTGAATACTTTGACTTTATGATTATTATGACTTTTGACTTTCATGATATATTATGAAGATTCTTTAATAATGATGCAATATGATATAATTCTGAAAAATATATTTAAATAAATAAATAAAATATAAAATTGCAAAATCGGTTAACACTTGATTAAATATACAAGAAAAATACTAAAAAAAATTGCAAAGTCGGTTAAAACTTTATTAAATACACAAGAAAAATACTTAGAAATTTGCAAAATTTATTAAAACTTTATTAAATGTACAAGAAAAATACTTAAAAAATTGCAAAATCGGTTAAAACTTTATTAAACGTACAAGAAAAATTCTTAAAAAATTGCAAAATCGGATAAAAATTTATTAAAAATACAAGAAAAATACTTAGAAAATTGCAAAAAAATGAAATTTCAGAAACGCAAGATTTTGTGGTAGTTAATTTTAACTAAATTAAAATTGAAAAATTTAGCGTCTATTACAGTTAACAAATAGAGAATAATGTTTGAGGTAAATTTTCTAATTTGGTTTAAATAAAACTGTTCAGTTAATATATAGTTAAATATGAATGATTCAATATTCAGTTATTCTATGAATATGAATTTTGATTCGACTATGTACAAAAATTCAATTTGCTTTTAGAAATCGTTTAAAATATTTTATGTATCTGGAAATATCAGATACCCCAACGTAATTTATATTATTAGGCTTTTTTATATGTTTTATTTCTAAGAGGTGTGACATTCGATATGATTTGAATGTAAATTATCATTTTATTGTTGATTTTCCAAAATTGGGCATAAGACATAAAAATGAATGATACACGATTACACACACACGCATATATATATATATATATATATATATATATATATATATATATATATATATTATAAGCAATTTGTGCAAATTGTCTTGAATATTTTATAGGAATTCTATCACTTTTGAAATCGAAATGCTTAAGTGAAGTGTGGATCTGATCGCCCAGAACTTTTGCCTAAAATAATTAAAGGAATTCAAATGAATAAGCAAAAGTTCTATGAATCATTTAAACTATTAGACAATCACAAAATAAATTAACATATTGAAGCATAATGCCTCAAATGATAATGGGCATAAAACTTATTGCCAGGCGTAATCAAATTTATTTGTGCCAAAATAGTTCTTTATAAAATTATGCAAGTTCAAATTTTTATTATTAAACTAGAAAATAAGAAAATATAAAATTCACTATTTTTCAGAGTATTCAAAATATATTATGAAGTTTGGGTTCAATTGAAAATTCAATGAAAATAATAAGCCAATTCAAATAACAATGACAAAACAGACTAAAATATTTGATTCTTAAGTACAAAAAGAGCAATCCTTCTAATCCAACTTTGAAATTTAACGAAATTCCGGTAATATCGATTCATTACCTTCAAAATTAACTTCATTATAGACCAACCAAATATCTTCAGTCAATATTGGCGAACACCGAACTGAATCACTATCTATTATTGGGTTAGTAAAACAGTTGATGATTTGAATCCGAATCAAAGTTCTGGTCTAAATTATCAAAGGTTGATATATGTATGCATTCAAATATGTATTTTCAGTTGACAAAGGCAGGTACGAAGGTATTTACAGTTCTGGAGCGTATTAATTGATTTGGATCAGAGCTATTTATCATTTCGAACAATTGCTTTGTGCGCTTCGTGACATAAATTTTCGTTACAAAGTGATAGACGACTAGCTGGTATGAACTTTGGGAATTTTATTTCAGTAAAAAATGAATTCTTTTAAAGGCATTAAATAATTATAATTTTATATTGATGAAATAATATTTTTAATCTTATCTTTTTGTGCTTTCATAAAACAAATCATCAATAAATTGAGTGTAATTAATTTCTTTATCTTTATAGTCCACACTAAAGCTAAAAACAACGCCTAAACAAATATTGTTTTCGCAACTTCACTCATCATATAATTGTGTTTGAAGAACTTCATGTAATTAAAATTAACATACATTCATTGACTGCTTGAATTTTTTTACTTTTTTGCTGGCGATATAATCTCATTCTTTGAACAGCAGTAATATCTGTTTCTCCTAAAAAACATTTTCTAACTTCAACGGTTTATAGAAACTATGAATAATATAGAAATTATTTCTTATCAATAAACTTACGTATAGTGTAGTATTATTTTCAAGGAACAGGGTACAATATCCTTCTAAATCAGGCATTTTTCATTAAATCAAGATTTGTACTACGATGTAACTTTAAAATGTTTATTTATCTATGCCGATTTCCTTGTTGATATTGGTACGCATACAATGTTGATGCCGGTACGGATACATCGACAGATATCTATTCACATGCACGACGACTAATCACAATCGACCAATATAGAAATGATTTTATCGAAAGCGAATGACGTGCAGTAGTGGCGTAACGCATTTCCGTTGCATTTGTACGGAATTACACCCTAGTCGGGCCTAAAGAAATTTTACTTCAAAATTATTTATTATCTAAAATATAAAGTTAGTAAAAAAGTACAAATTTGTATTAAAATCTATGATCGGTTTACAACTTCAAAAATGCCATAACATGAATATTATTGTGTTTTTCTACTTCGCACTCATGGCCAAATTGTGATGCCACATCATTCCCCGTAAAAATATAGAAGCAAATTGAATAACATTTTCGAAAGAAATTTTATTTGAATGGTGAAAACTTCCACTTTACAACATTTGCGGTGATATTCTATATTACAGTGGAAATTACTGGACATTAGTTAAAAATGTTAGAATATAACAACAGTTAAATGATAAGTTAATTTTGTAGTATAAATATAATCATAACTAAAAATAATAATTATGGGGTGTTTTTCAATATCATTATATAAAAAACTAACCAAATTAAGACACTTGAACAAACACATTTGGACAATTGGTAAAAGTCTTCATCAATTAGACAGATCATTTTTCGTTGTTATTTTAGTGGAGAAACTATTTTCAATAATTGGACAATGACTTTTACTATTGGATTATATTGACCTATCATCTATTCTTGTAATGCTTAGTTATTTTAATTATTTCATTTATTAAAATTCCTTAGCTCTTGTACTAAAAACCAATTACACGCCCAAGTTGTACGAATTTTGTTAAGGACGAAAATTATTATTTTTTAATCTAATTTTGAAAATTAAAGATAAAATTTACAACTACAGAAACCAAATTAAATAATCTTTTGACTAACTATATTAAAAACAAAATTCTTCTTAAAAGTTTAGACTGAAAAATACATTTTACTAAAAAGTAAATTTAAAACACAACAGTTTATACAGCAATTCCTGAATAAACAGGAAAATATCTGTAAAATGGAAACATTGCATATGAAATATTGAAAAAGCTTTTTAAATTAATTAAATTTTGGGTATGTATGTAGTGGAGAATGATATGTTTTATGAAAAACTGATAAAATAACAGTGTTATAACATAAAAAACAAAATTTTATTAACATAACAAAAGTATGTTAATAAAACAAATTTTTATTTAAATTCATCTATTCGAATGCTACAGTTGATGATTTATCATAATCTGTGATATTAGATGGTTTTTATAAATCTATTAAAAATAATTTAACATGATATTTAATTTAACAACAGATTTTTATACATTTTTTTCTTTGTTACATGTAACTTCATACCACATTAATAATCCATTTTTACATGAATATAATTTACGTTTTCATTCATATAATTAGTGATTTATCTGGTATAGAAAAGTTTTAAATTCGATTAATTTTATTCGACACAGAAGAATATTTTACCAATTAAAAATTTTCCGCCTAAACCAATGAAACTAGTTAAATCGTTTAGTACAAACGTTAATTAAAAAAAAGATTGCTTGATAAATTGATTATGAATCTACTTTTATATAAAAGTTTTCGAAACAAATAATTGAATCGGAACTATATATACTTTGTGTCCAGCTGATAATTATCACTTCAATCGCGAACACGTGAGATTAAATGAAATTTAGTAATTAAATGTTTTATCTGGCGGCTTTCAGGATTCGCTAAATATAAATTCGAAAACATTTTAATTTAAATTGTTTTAATTATTAGTTATTTGTTGGAGGAATGCAGAACATAGACTAGAGTAGAGGGGGCTTAAAAGTCCGAGGGTAAAAAGCTCCACCACCGATATCTCAAAAACTAGTAAAGTTAAGAATTGTTTAACAACAATATTTTAAAGTAGAGGGATAAAAATTTATAACCAGCCATGACCTTTATTCTTACGAAGTTGATATTGTGAGATAATCGTCAATGTGTCAATATCCTTAACAAAAATATTTTTCCTCGTTGTTAGTTTTTTTAGTCGTGAGCACTGTTGTTTAGTTTACGAAACCATAATGTAATTTTTAAATATACGCAGTGTAATTGTTTTATACGATGTATTGTTAATTTCAAATTGAATTCTACAGTTTTTTCTATATAACCTCTATAAAAGCTAACATGTGAGTGGGAAAAAAAGGACCAACTGGACTTTTACCCTGGCAAAGGTGTAAAGAATAAAATAGTAAATAGAAAAAAAAATAGTAAATAGAAAAGCAAATTGAGTTAAAAATATAAATGTCAAAGAAAATAATTTAAATACATAATTATTCCAGCTGATAAATATTTCTAACAAAATACGAGATCAAGGTTACATACAGTGTTATCTCTATAAAAATGCACCCATAAATTTTATTAACTCACCATAGGGTAAATCAAAATAGGTAGTAAAAAATCTAAAATGAAAATTTTTATATATCTTTACTGAATATTTTGGCATACTTTAGAAAAAATGGATGTGTATGTGTGTGTGTGTGTGTGTGTGTGTGTGTTTGGATACAAATTTTTGTCGACAGTACCGAGAACACCGTTTAACCGATTTGCATGATTTAAAATACATTTGATTCTTATTGATAAGGAAACGTGCTGGTTAGTTTTTAGACTAGGCTGGCCCAGTTGTTTCGAAGATACGGGGCAAAAATTACCAAAAACGGTTTACTCAGGTTTTAAGAGAACGGAGCATCCGATTTTAAATAATTCAAAAAACATTTTACTTGTATTGATAGGATTAAGAACTGGTTTAATATTTGGAAAGGCAGGTCTATTGGTTTTGGATATCTAGTGAAAAATTAAACAAAAATGCCATTTTGCGGTCAAAAATGATCATTAGGCATATGCACATCATATTACCTGATACTTTATAGAGACTTTAATAATGTCTATCAATTTTGTTCTAGCGGTTCTATAACATTATTTGTCTATAAGACTTCGACGCAGCGCTTACGCGCTTTGACAGTTCGACTCTATGCAGCTAAAGCAATATGATTGCTTTGAAAAAAGTTCAAAACTCCCAAAATATTTTAAAATAAAAAAATTAACAACTTCCAAAATTTTTTTTTCCAAAAAAGTCGATTTTTTTCAAAAATTGAAAATTTCTCAAAAATCAAATTTGTTTTCTCAAAAGTTTAATTTATTATTTAAAAAAAAATGTTACGAAAAGCTCCAGCAATTTGTCTTAAGACACGATACCATACACCACTTGTTTTTGCCATTGATTGAATAATGTAGCTATTATTTCGTAAAATTCCCTTTAAATTAAAAATAAGACATTGGACTTGTTCGCTCTTTGGCTGTTCTATTTTACCCCGCCTATAGGGTAAAAAGGACCAGGTGACAAATTTTTGAAAAACAGGAAAAAAAACACATTTCTAGAATGATGAATAAATAAATAAGCTGGGAGTTTTACTGAACATAATCAGATAGTTGTTTGTTTGATATGTGTTATTCGTTGTGATACAACTGATTTGGTTTTCACAATATAATTGCTCAAAGTCAAATATATATATATCTTACTTATCTTACTATTTATTTGACTTAAATACATACATTGATTTTTCCATTATCTTACTGAAAGAATTTAGCCTATAGAATGAATCTCCTCAAAAAGTGTCGGAGTAAAACTTTAAGAATTATTAATACTTTTCGAACTTCACATAATTCAACTGTTGAATCGGTCTTACAGTCTAGACGAGCTGAATGTTAAATCATTGAGATATTCGGATAATAAGTTCTGAAGTTAATTTGCTCCGAGCACGAGATATTTTCATAAGAATTAACAATCCAAGAAGATGAATATAGATGGGATTTCTTGCAGACAATTCGATAACTATCTTAATTTTAATTGCGACGTCGTTAATGCAAGTAATTGACACGTCAAGTTTTATGGCTTTTGAAGTTATATCTTAAAGGAATAATATTTTTTGTTCGAAATCAATTTCATTTTGATTGAGCTGGCTACTTGCAATCAAATCCCACACTGCCTACCATCTGATATCAAGCAGTATTGATACCTATTTTTGTAAGAAAATATATTTTGCTTCAGAAAGTTAAATAACCATGTCACAATACAGAAAAGGTCAATTTTGTTGCTTATAATAAAAATATATCATTAACTTCCCGTAGGGCAAGTTATAGTAATTGCAAAAAAATCGAGAATGAAAATTTATGTTTCAAAGGTTATATCTTTACGTTTCAAAGTTTTCTGAATATTTTGGCATACCTTAGAAAAAATGGATGTATGTGTGTGTGCGAAAGGCAGGTCTAGCCGTTTCGAAGATACGGGGCAAACAGTGCCAAAAATGCTAACTCAGTTTAAGTTTTTAAGAGAACGGAGCGTCCGATTTTAATAATTCAAAACACATTTTACTTGTATTAACAAGATGAAAAACTGATCAATTTTCATGAAGGTAGGTGTAGCGGTTTCGGAGATCTAATGAAAAAAGTAAAAAAAAAATGGCGTTTGGCGGTCAAAAAAGATCATTAGACATATGCACATCAAATTATTAGATATTTTATAGAGATTTTAACAATAAGTATAAAATTTGATTACATTCCTATGGGTTCCGTACTAATGTTTATCCATTAGACGGTGCCGCGTCACCGCGCTTTGACATTTTATCTCTATACAGTTTTTTTTTTTTTTTTTTTATTTATTTATTATAATGGCATCTGATCTGAATCATATTGCCACCACTTAGTTTACAGAGAGATCTATATACAAAAATCTTTGAACACTAATCAATATACATAAACTTTGAATATACAATACAATATGATGTTGAATTTATAAATTAAATTTCTAAACTACTGTCCATAAGAAATTGATTAATAATATTATGTATGATTTCAATACTAATTAGAAGTAATTGATGAACGCTAGTAGGAAACTCAATTTTCTCTTTTTGCAGCTTCTTGTAAAATTTTTCCCTTGCAGATTAATATCGGGGACATTCAAAGAAGATGTGGTTGAGGGATTCTTCCTCATACCCACATGTACATGCTGGCGAATTGATAATATTAATTTTATTTAGGTGCTGTCCAAATCTCCCGTGACCTAGTCGTATCCTACATATATTTGTAATATATTTTCTGTTTTGTTTTATTTTTTGAAACCAAGATTTCGTGGATACTTTCGGGTTTATTGAGCCGTACTTGTGTCCTTTTTTTTCTAGAGACTTTGTATAATTGAGTTGCCATTGATGTAGTGCGATTTGCTTGAGTTTCTGTCTTAGGTCCGAAGCTGGGATTTTATGTCCTTCCTCCCCGAATTGACAAGCCTGTTTTGCAAATTTGTCTACAGCTTCATTGTTCTTAATACCTGCATGTGCCTTCATCCACACAATGTTTATTTTATATTTTCTGTTTTCTAACTTTTCTATAGCCTCTAGTATTTCCAAAATAATGTTATTTGTCTTACTGTCTATTTTTCCTAACGCCTCTATTGCACTCCGAGAGTCGGTTAGAATGACACAGTTTTCTATATGATTATCTTCAATAATTTTTATTGCGTTTTTGATGCCTATAAGTTCAGCAGTAAAAATAGAAGTCGATTCTGGCAACTTGATGTATTTGACTGTATTGCTTGTTGGTTCAAAAGCTGCACATCCTGCTAAATTCCCTATTTTGGCTCCATCTGTGTATATGAATTTTGCTCCAGGCCATGTTAATCTTACCTTATAATTAAATATTGTGTTTCGTAAAGCTACATTCATAATGTTAGTGTTAACCAGATTTTCTTCTAGGTATGTGTTTATTTTTTTATATATTAATTTTTGTGGTAATTTAAACACTGGCAATGTGGAATTTTTAATTATATTATTTTCATATTTTTTGATATTTATGAGACAGTCTACTAATATTGGATTTTGTTTCTTGCGCCAATATATTTTTGTAGAAACTAGTTTATGTAACAGCTCCATTTGTGCAGGGATATTTTCGTTATCATTATGTATCTTTGTTAAAAGAAAATTATTTCCTAACATTGTTCTGCGGATACTTAAAGGTGGTTCACCAGTTTCCACCAGAAGAGCATTGGTTGGCGTTGAGCGCATCGCTCCAATGCATACTCTTAGGGCTGCGTATTGCATTCTGTCTAGTTTTTCCATTAATGATTTTGCTCCTTGACCATATATATAGCTGCCATAGTCTATTACGGATCTAATTATAGATTTGTAGATATTTATACATATCTGGGGATCTGCTCCCCACCAAGTTTTAGCTAATAGTCTAAGTAGATTAATTCCACGTTCGCATCTCTTTATTGTGTATGTTATATGTTCTCTGAACATAAGTTTCTCATCCAGATGTAATCCTAGCAATTTTATGCTCCTTTTCCTTGGCAATAACTTGTCATTGACTTTAATTTGTGTCAATTCTTCTGGTATTCTGTGTCTACTGAAAATTATACTGGCTGTTTTATCTTGTGATAATGTTAGATGATTATTTGATGTCCATTGATGGAATTTAGACATTTCCCTTGTCAGTTTAGATATACATTCGTCAATACTATTTTGGGATGTATATATGCTTATATCATCTGCATACTGTAGTATATGTGTGTCAGCTGTAAATATTTTTTCTACCTGAGCCATGTATATATTAAAAAGTAATGGTGATAGCAATGATCCCTGTGCTAATCCTTTATTGTTTTTTTTGGGACCGTATAATTTGTTGTTTGCCTTTATAAATATCTGTCGATTTGTTATCAGCTCTAAAATTATATTCCTTATAGATCTTCCGACCTTAAAGTGTAATAATTTTTCATGGAGTATATCTATATTTATTGATTCACATGCTTTATTAATGTCAGTAGTAATTAGGAGTAAATATTTGTTATATGAGTTAGAAATATGAATATCGTTAGTCAATTTTGCGAGATAGTCCATGGTTCCTTTTCCTTTTCTAAATCCATATTGTGATCCTCCTAATAGTGATTCGTTTTCTAACAACCACTCCAATCTACCTTTTATCACCCTTTCAAAAGTTTTACATATACATGATGATAAAGCAATAGGCCTGTATGAGTTCGCGTCTAATGCGTTTTTGTTTGGCTTTAATATTGGCACAATAATTTGCGTTTTCCAATCCGGTGGTATAAAGTTCTTTATTACAAAGTCATTGAAAAGATTAGTAAGGTATGTTTTGGCATTATCTGGCAAGTGGAATAGCATAATATAATGAATGTTGTCAATACCAGGTGAAGTATTCGCGCTATGTTTGATGGCCTTTTCTATTTCATCAAAGGAAAATTTTTCAAAATCGTTTGTGTTTTCTTGACAATTGTTTTGCGAACTATTATTTGGAATATTACCTTGTACAGCAAATAAATTCATTAGTTCCTCTATAGTATGTTCTGGAATTATTGTATTTTTTCCACTGTATTGTTTGTCTAATTTTTTTACTGTTTTCCATATTTCGCTTGTATCAGTGTCTTTATTTATCGAATTCGTGAAGTTTATCCAGCTGTCTATTTTCTTTTTTTTGAAAAGCTTTTTTGTATATGCATTTATTTTGTTATACTCCTGATAATTTATAAAATTAGAATTTTCCTTATACTTCTTGAAAGCCGTCTTTCTACTTAAGAATGCCTTTTGGCATTCTTCATCCCACCAAATTGCTGGAGTGAAATTGTTCTTGTAAAACTGTTTGTATTTTCCGACATATATTTCGTTGGCGGTATTAATTGTGTCGATGAAGATTTCATATCCCTGCTCAGGAGATTGATATTTTTGACATTCATCAATTAATATTTTTATTTTTTCGGTGTATTTTACCCAGTCTACTTCTTTAGTCTTCCATTTTCTAGATGGAGTTATTTTTGTACGTAAAGGGATGTTTGATCTAATTGTAATATTAATCGGTAGATGATCTGAGCCAAGCGGCTCATGAATCACTTCCCAATCTATTTTTGTCGCTAAATTTACTGAGCATAGCGTTACGTCAATCGGAGATGAACTGCAATTAGTTTTTTTCAATCATAGTGTTTGAGCCATCATTGAGTATCACTAGGTTATAATCTTCAATTGCGTCATAAAGTGCATTGCCTTTTGAGTCGCATGAGTTACATCCCCAAGCAATGTGATGTGCATTAAAATCTCCCGTAATTAGAATGGACTAGTTATCTGCCGAAAAATTTGCTGAAAATAATGTTGTTCCAGAACCGCATCAGGAGCGACATATGTACTAATTATCGATATCTGTGTTGTTAAATTTATTGAAATGCCACAAATCTGAATTCTTGCATTATTGTTATTGATTTGAATCACTGTGTGTTTTATTGCTTTGTTGATAAGGATTGCCGTTCCTCCGTAACTGTCGTTTCTATCGCTTCTGACTATGTTATAATTCCTGATCTTATATGTCAGATGTGGTTGAACCAGGTTTCTGATAACACGCGACCGCAATCTTATTGTGTTTAAATAGTGTTCTATGCCACCTCTGTTTGCTGTAAAAGATCTACAATTTAATTGAATTATTTTGAAAGAATCCATAATGATTATTTATGATTTTGGTCTTGAGTGTATACTAAGTATGAAAGATTTTATTTTATCTAAATTCTTTCCGGTGCTACGTCATTCCTATTATTTATAATTTCCGTTATTGTTTTTGTGATCTGGATAATTTCTGACATTGGTTGTTTTTCCTTTGTTATATTATTTATGATGTTTTGTTGATTGGTTTCATCATGTTTGAGTGGTGGTCTTACCGTTGAACTGTAATGTTTTTCTGTTGTTTTCTGAGGTTGTGATGTCTTGTCGTATTCGGGTTCTAATAGTGTGGTATCGTAATTCTTCCCTGAGAAGTGTCAATTCGTGCTAACGTGTGGAAATTCATTTT